>NC_090266.1:596356204-596713079 GCF_040414725.1 Anabrus simplex
ACTCAATGAATCACAATCGACTTAAGTGCAGGTTATCAGATTATGAGTCTAAATTATCAGATGTATGGGAATGTATTAACTGCAGTTCACATTCAAATTAAAAGCTATATGAGAAACTTTAAGGGGCTGCCTGGCAGAGGCGGAAAAAGCGTGCTCGGTTCGCCCTGAAAGAAGTGGGTTCGAATCCCCGTCGAAGTCGCAAAATTTAAGAAACGAGATTTCAACATACGGAGGTGCATATGGCCCTGAGGTTCACTCACCCTACACCAAAAAGGAGTACCAGGTTAATTCCTGGGGGCAAAGGCGACCGGGCGTAAGCTAACCACTCTACCCCATCGCGTGCCGAGGTTACGAATGGTGGAAGACTTTACCTTCCACACCTCCAAGGGCCTTCATTGCCTGTACGGAGATGACTTTGCTTTGCTCTTATGAGAAACTTGAGAAAATGTATCTAAATCAGGTGAACTTCGTGATGGACAATTTCCTAACTGCGTAGCATCTTACCACCATCAATGTTACAAGAATTATTTAGAGCAAGAATATCTCTTTAACTATATCTTCATCTTGAAGCCAAACAGAAAGCCTTCTTCGAAATCCTCCTGTTATAAAATGAAGTGTACCCTAATCTAGTATACTTCCTTGTACATAATCGAAGTTACATATTCAAGTAAAATGAAGTGTTTCTACGTCTGTAAGTCCTACACAATGCAGATTCTCTGATATAATAATAGGAGTATGCGAGCAACTTCCGTAAGTAATTGTAATCCTACGTACAGTTTATATGAAATATCAGTACCCCAAGAATATTTACATGACATAAAGTTCAGTTAAATGTGCTTCAATCGTAAACAAATATTTGATATTTATGACCGTATCCGTGACTAGAGCTACAATGTGCTTTCGATACTGGCCAAGATGAGACAACGGAACTTTTATGCTGTCTCCAGTTGCTTGTCTTCTTCTACCCCCCGCACAGGCCTCTCCCTGTTCCAAATTGCTCCACAACCCGGAGGGAAGGAAAAATTGCTACTTTAATTGGAGACACAAGTTACTGCTGATTTCTTCTACGGACGAGAGAAAAAGAAGACACTGAAAGAATAAAGTTTCTTTCGAACTTTGGAAAAATCTTCATCGGGAAGGCAATTCCGAAAATCTCAGAGATCGTTGCCAAAAGGAGTTTGTGAATTGGACACAGGCCCGCAGATAAAAGTTGAGGTAATAATGCAACGAGGCCTGTGACGTGGAAAGAGAGGGGGGGGGGGGGAAGCAAAAGGGGAAGGGTGAGTAATATATATATATGTGTACGGAGAGACAGAGGGAAATAAACTGATATAAAGGGGAGGACATAGCAAGCTTTGGGCGGTCTGAGCAGACCAGCTGTCAGTCTACCATACAGTAAAGAGAAAGGAGAATTAACAAGAGCTGGATTATATGGAGACGTCAGTGTCTAATTGCTCAGTCATTAAGGTCTCATTTCTGATAACCTCACCACATACGTGACTACTCTTGTCTTCAGAAATAATCTTGCTTTATGTAGAATAAAGTGACACATTTCAGCCAGCCCCGTGCTGTAGGGGTAGTGTGTCTGCCTCTTACGTGGAGGCCCCAGGTTCGATTCCCGGCCAGGTCAGGGATTTTTACCTGGACTGAGGGCTGGTTCGAGGTCCACTCAGCCTATGTGATACGAATTGAGGAGGTATCTGACGGTGAGATGGCGGGCCCAATCTAGAAAGCCAAGAATAAAGGCCGAGCGGATTCGTCGTCCTGACCACACGACACCTCGTAATCTGCAGGCCTTCTGGCTGAGCAACGATCGCTTGGTAGACCAAGATCCTTCAAAGGCTGTAGTGCCATGGGGTTTGGTTTGGTTTGAAATAAAACATTTCAAAGAATATGATGTTTCACAAGCTTGATTTGCAAATTAGATATAAAAATACGTGAAAAATCGTATTTATACCTATTAGACACTAATTTTGAGGGAATTTCGTGATGTAGCATGCTATCAGGAACGCTTAGAGACGTATACTAATTGAGGCACGATAGGTAACGGGCATGACATCTCGTTTATTTTTCTGTAGCTTTGAACTTAAAGAACATGATGTTGGCATAAGGTGCCAGGCCTGGGTAGGTAAGGACCTCCAGACTCCTACTAATAATACTGATGGATGAGATAGTTCGCGGTATTTGTTGTGTGTGTTAGTGAACGATGTAGGACGTTTTTAGTAAAATAAACACATAATTGGAAATTTTAGAATTAAGTTTTATTTCGTACGACTGATTTCTATTTCTAAAATAAATTGGGGTACATTTGCAGTTGTCATGAAAATGAAAGTAAAAAAGGAATATCAAGAAAAAGAGAAGAAACTGAGCCTCATAACACAGATTAACTATATAGTACTTAAGAAATGATTAGCACTGCTTCCTGACTGACTTAATTGCAGTGACTGTAGGGATATCAGCCAGAACGTAAACAAAAGTTGTAAAATCTATTATAATCGGTGAAATACGTTGAAATTTGAGTCTAGCTATCACTGCTTCACTTCTTGTATAACAGTGGTCTCATGAAGCCGCTAAGAAACTTATCTGTGTATAATACCAATTTTCATTTATTTTAATAAATAAAGTAGTCACTTTGATTACATTCTAGAGTAAAATTTGCCATTCCAGAATTTTTCATTGTCGATGGGAGTCAATTTTTCCTCTTATGAGTAGAGTAAACAGGGAATGATATGATGATTTTTTTTTGCTAGTGCCTTTACGTCGCACCGACACAGACAGGTCTTATGGCGACGATAAGATAAGAAAGGGCTAGGAGTGGGAACTAAGCGACCGTGGATTTAAATAAGGTACAGTCCCAGCATTTGCCTGGTGTGAAAATGGGAAACCACGGAAAACCATCTTAAGGGCTGCCGACAGTGGGATTCGAACCCACTTTCGCCTGGATGCAAGCCCACAGGTGCACGCACCTAACGGCACGGCCAACTCGCCCGGTATCATGATGAAGAACGTACAATATGGTGTGTATGTTCTGGTCATCTGGAATAGAAAAATGCCAAAGAGGACAGCTTTCACGTGGGGATGTGAGTTAATGACCATTCTGCTTCAACTCCAACGCAATCAAATAACTTTGTAACAATTTATCAACGATTATTCTTAAGGTGGTAATTCGTTCTAAAGGCAGTCATTGACTATCATCAAAAGACTGCCAATCTTCAATTGCCCATCAAACACGATGACAGGAAAACGGGATTGCATCATGTGGGTATTACAAAATTTCACACTTAAAAAAAATGAATATGGTGATCTCATTATCGTCAAACGACAACATAGTGAAGAGCGTGATCATGTTCAAAGTGCAGTTGGTCCTTCATTCTTACAGGGCAACCCAACACCATATTTCAAGTAACCTACACCAGGTCAGAAATAATTGACACCACACATGCTGTCTTGAGATATAGCACGATTACACTTTTGATGTAACCACAAAGCTTGCATCACCCAACAGACTATAAGGTGTGGGAATCATTCTTTGATCTACAAGTTCACCTGATATTGAACGCATTTGTGATGTGACGTGGTGAAGTCTGTCTCACGCACGCATAGGACGATCCAAGTGTGAGCTTTCAGGAGAAATAATTGAATGTGTCTCAGGTCACTCTCCGAAAGATACAATGTATAACGGAATGACTCACTGTATCTCAGCCTATTTAGTCGAAAAAGCAGGCCCTGCCACATAATGAACAAGTTTCCTGGATCCTAATCAAGGCAATCAAATTATTTGAGTGAAGGACTAATCTCTGCTGATTTGTAATATGATCCATCTTCAGCCTGCGATTGTTTCATAAGCTTCAAATAGGGGCAGACAGTGCGACATTTTCCATGCCAAATGAAATGGCGTATGGCTTTTAGTGCCGGGAGTGTCCGAGGACATGTTCGGCTCGCCAGGTGCAGGTCTTTTTATTTGACTACCGTAGGCGACCTGCGCGTCGCGATGAGGATGAAATGATGATGAAGACGGCACATACACCCAGTCCCCGTGCCAACGAAATTAACCAATGATGATTAAAATTCCCGACCATGCCGGGAATCGAACCCGGGATCCCTGTGACCAAAGGCCAGCACGCTAACCATTTAGCCATGGAGCCGTACTTTCCATGCCAATTATGATATTACCATGGCGGATCCGGTCTTAATATCACGTTAAGGTATTACAAAAGTTATCTTATTATCTGAGACGCTATCAACGTTTTACTATCGCATCCGGGAGATAGTGGGTTCGAATCCCACTGTCGGCAGCCCTGAAAACAGTTTTCGGTGGTTTCCCATTTTCACACCAGGCAAATGCTGGGGCTGTACCTTAATTAAGGGCACGGCCGCTTCCTTCCCATTTCCAGGCCTTTCCTCCCTCATCGTCACCATAAGACCTATCTGTGTCTGTGCGACGTAAAACAACTAGCAAAAAAAAGAAGGTTACACTATGCAAACTGTCCAAGTTTGGATACATGTTACCTGTTTCATATTGGTTATTATTATACTATCACTAATACCGTCATTATCGTCACCACTGTCATCATTTAACATGGATTAGCTTTAAACGCAAATAATAAAATAGAATTAGATAATAATATCCAGAACATTCAATCAGAATACACTTATTGGAAAATCTCAAGTCAATCTTCAAACGCCGTAATTTCTCTAACTTCAGATCCACATTTTGTTCTTCACTCAACTGTACCTCCTGTTCTTACTGAATTCAGTTTAGACCACTCGTGCCATGGAAAGTTGAATGCCTAACATAGTATTCCTCAACTTTTCTAAGAGGGCTCTTGACCACTCGTGCCAAGGAAGGTGGAATACCTAAGATAGTATTTCTCAACATTTCTAAGATGGCTCTTGATCAGGCGAGCAATCTGTGGAAGACATCTACTCCAGTACTCTCTTCATTTTGATGCTACATTGAATGTTGTAAGATATTCTTGCCCAACCCATGGTGGTCTGTGTGATATCAAATTATATTCTCGTTAATTCTGTATAACATAGTAAAAGAATTACATTTATCTGTGATGTAAATGCCTTGGTTGCTGATGTTGTCGTTTCACGATATCGGGTTCGTTATTATATATTCTATCACTCTCGCTCTCTCTCTCTCTCTCTCTCTCTCTGTGTGTGTGTGTGTGTGTGTGTAACCTGTATCAATCTGTGCTGATTGGACCTACCTCCTGGTGTGAATTTGACACATAGGCGAAAGTTGGGGCAACAAACTTTACCATTAATGCAACGGAAGTTTCTAAGTAAAAGCGAATCCTTACACATGATGACAGCAATGAGGCTCATCAACTCCAGATTGTACAAGGCAGCAAAATAAACCACTTGTTATTGCTCCGTGACGCCCTGTTTAGCGATGCACTTTGTGGTAAGCAAGTCAACTCTGATAAATCAGCTGGGTTTTAACGTTTATTAGACGCCCGCGTTCTGTGATCGGAGTTCCGAGAACAATCATTCCTAGCAACGTTTGCATTAACGATTCCTTGAAGTTGAACACGCTTTTCAGAAGTGTTTGCTAGTACATGAAGGAAAAATCTCCTAGCCGAAATTCTGGTACACCTGTATCATTCATAACCAGTAGTTGTTGATGAGGTCGCCTTGGTCACCGTCGTGACCTACGGTTTAGAGGGTCATAGATTTGATTTCCAGCCGGGTAGTGGTTTATGCTGTATCAAGTCAATTCCCCTGAGTCGGTGACTGGGTCTTTGAATGCTGTTATTTGAGTCATCAATCCATAGACTCGCTTGATGCAGCTGTACAAGCCACCAAATCCTGCGCGAAGTTTTTCATTTCTGCATAACTGCTGCACCCTACACTTGCTCTAATCTACTTGTCATACTATTATCTTGGTCTATCTCTACCGTTTTTCCCATTTTTCCTCCCTCAGCAACCAACTGAAGAAGTTTTGAGTATCTTAAGATGAGTCCTATCATTCCATATCTTCTCGTCAAATTTAGCCAAATCGACATTCTCTCACCAATTCCATTCAGTATCTCTTCATTCGTGATTCGATCTATCCATCTCACCTTCGGAATTCTTGTGTAACACCATATTTCAAAAGCTCCCAGTCTCTTTCTTTATGAACTAGTTACCATCCATGTTTCAGTTTTGTACAATTCCAGACTCCATACGGAAGTCTTCAAAATATATTTCAAATTTATTTTATTAAGAAAGGCCTTCCTTGCTCTGCTAGCCTGCTTTATATGTCCTCCTAACTTCTGCCATTATTAGTTATTATACTACCTATGTAAAAATATTCATCAACTTCCTTTAATCGTTTTTGTAATCGTTTTAATTGCCTCTCTTCATATAATTACAAATCACCACTCTATTAACCACCGAAGAAACACCAAATAGCGAATACATCCCTCAACGTAGGGTTTGTGAAATTAAGGGAAACTGCCTGGAAAATTGAGCTACATCCACGCGTGCGACCCAGATAGTATCCCGATCCACTAGGGATAAGAAAAGTGGTGCAAGAGGAAGAAGTAGTAGAAGAAGAAAAGGAAGATGTTTTCGATGAGACGATAAATATTGTTTTATGATAATTATTTTCATACATTTGGCATTAAAATTTCGAAAACCGAGCTCGATACCTGCAGTGGCTTAAGTGCGGCCAGTATCCAGTATTCGGGAGATTGTTGGTTCGAACCCCACTGTCGGCAGCCCTGAAAATGGTTTTCGGTGGTTTCCCATTTTCCCACCAGGCATATGCTGGGGCATTTCCTTGTCTAGCGACTTCGCTGGCCTTTGGTCACAGGGGTCCCGGGTTCGATTCCCGGAAGAGTCGGAATTTTATCCATCATTGGTTAATTTCTCTTGCAAGGGGACTGTGTGTATGTGTCGTCTTTATCATCATTTCATCCCCATCACGATGTGCAGGTCGCCTACGGGCGTCAATTCAGAAGACCTGCACCTGGCGAGCCAAACATGTCCTCGGACACTCCCGGCACTAAAAGCCATACGCCATTTCATTTTACGGCTTACGTCCTGAATATGAACGCTACTCAAAATGCACGTTATTTTCATGGTGCAATATCAGTATACTTACATTTGAGATTAGGATAAGTAACAAAGGAGTATGTGTAAATTATCAACTCAGTACCTTCAAGACTGACTCTGGAACTAGGTAGGATACGATCATGAAAATATTGACATCTGCACCATCTTTATCCTAACCTTTATGAATCTGTTCTCTGACAAGGAAAACTTACTTTTTAACTTGAGTCAAAGGAAACAAGAAAACTCTACTATTAACAATAATGAACATCGTTGTTATTCGACAGGAAGTGAACTCACATTTTGATGCGAGAAATGCTTCCTGAATTCTAAGTACTTGCTCGGTAAGCGAGGCAACATAAACGTCTAAAGATGAGTGTTCTTAACCCATACTTCGCTTTACAGGAAGGGATTTGGTATTGGTAAAAACTAAATCTTAGAACAGATATTAATCTTCGTTCTGCCCTCTCAAATTCTACAAGAAGGGAAGTCCTATTTCCGCTTTGAATATGTAGTCATGGTTCATAGGTTTCCTGGAAGAAGTAGTGGAATACGTTTTTAGAATTCATGAGGCGAGGGTCATGTCAATAAACATGCAGAAGGTTAAGCAGGAGATAGAATATGAAACAAATAAAATAAAATTCCTGCAGCAGAGACATCCTTTCCATATCAACTTGTAGGACGTGGTAGAATTTCTTCTCTGCGCAGAAGTAAGTACATATGTCGAAGTATTCGCAGAACTAGCTACAATGTACTCATTTGTAATAATAAATTCACATGTAATTAATTTAAGATTCCTTCAATTGCTCTGTTATTTAATAAATAATAAGAATGTGAAATTAATATTAATGTATTACTACCATGTATGTCTGTATATTTTCTGTGTCTTCCACTGTAATAATCACACATTCAGGTAGCGTACATTAACCAAGATCAACCACTAGAAAATTTTTCAGAAAATTATTCTCGAATATTATAGTTTTGTACGGAAATAAAACTGTCTTTGTGTCAGTGCTCTAGTTTTGTTTCGAATGCATGTCATTCATTGTTGATCAGGTCGAGTAAGAAAATCCTTAATTGCCTTACAGTGGTGATCATATTTTCAAAAATATGTTTTTCCTTCTACATAATGATACTAATACTCCTGCTAACATTTATAATAATCACTATCATCATCATCATCATCATCATCACAATTTTTCAACCTACTGGCAGGTGAGGCGAGGGTTATGCCTGTAAACATGCAGGATGTTAATCAGGAGATATAATATGAAACAAAGATAATAAAATACTTGCAGCAGACACATCCTTTCCATACCCAACCGATACATAAAATCCACACTTTAGATTCCGTTACATTGCACTGTTAAATACAACAAATCTTTCTTCTGTACAGCATCATGGCTGTTTAATACTTTTCTTCTTCACCGACTTACGATTACTGGCAAAACCACGTCTCTCAAGAAACACATAATGGCCTGCTTTCTGGATGAACACAACACCAGGCGTTAATAAATGAAGAATTATTTCGCTAATTTTGTTACCTGTATGCCCTCATTTCTCATGTCACCATTTGTTTATACTTAGTGGATTATTCCCATTTTAATCACCCTGCTTTGTTTTCACAGCATTGAAAATCATTAATTCGACTAACTCTTCCTTCTTCAGCATAGTTCCTTACTCCAAACAAGTTAACAAATTGAAATGTTTGTAACATCCTGTATGCCGTTTTTAGGTAGTTTACGTTATCATGCTTAAAATCTTCAGATTTCTAATTTAAATTAAAAAAAAAATTCTTATATTAAATTAGTATAAACCGTATATAAGACTTTTGTTCAAATTCCTTCTTAATTTTTTGGTGTAAAAATTGTACTGCATACGGTCTTCAATGTAGAAGCTACATTAAGTAGCTCGTCCATCTCAGTGGCGATCAATAAATTCCATTCGAATTCAATTACCATGATGATAATCATAATAATAATAAACGTAATAATAAGGACGTGATTATCGTAGTGTGTTAGGTACTGGCTTTTCACCCGGAGGGCCGAGGTTCAAATCCTGTTCGATGCTGGGCTACAATTTTCACCTGAAAAATCACCTGACGTCAGAAAGGACATACAGCCTTTCAAAGAAGGAAATACCAGCCGAAGCTGATTGAGCCTTGGTGGATACAGCGACCCTTGTAATATCTTGAATAATCTTAAGAAAGTTCCTTTAAAAAAAAAAAAAAAAAAAAAAAAAAAAAAATAATAATAATAATAATAATAATAATAATAATAATAATAATAACATGTACTCTAGTTCCTGTTAAATTTACTGATATGAGTTTCTAAGGTCATACATATTTTACCACTCGTGAGCGTCACATTTCATAACTAGGAAACCCAGATATGTTCGGAAATTTGTTCTTATTTTATGTTAATAAGGTTAATAAAATAATGATTTCGGGAATAATAATAAATAAATAACGGTTGGAACTTAGTTATATGTCGGTGCAAGGATGGGTTCTGTTAATCCCTTATTATCATGACCATATGAAGACAGGAGCATAATTCCATAAAAAGGACCTTGCGTTGTCGTCCTTCTTTAATAATTTAACGTTCTGAGTAAATCTGTGATGAAATTAAGTCAATACATATTTGTGTCCAGTAACTAATTCATACAGGAATACCAACACATTAGAATAAACTACTACGTATCAGCATGTCAAAGAAGGATCATTTTTTTGCTATTTGTTTTACGTCGCACCGACACATTTAGGTCTTACGGCGACGATGGGACAGGAAAGGCTAGGAATGGGAAGAAAGCGGCCGTTGCCTTATTTAAAGTACAGCTCCAGCATTTACCTGGTGTGAAAATGGGAAACCACGGAGAACCATCTTCAGGGCTGCCGACAGTGGGATTCGAACTTTCTATCTCCCGAATGCGAATTCACAGCTGCGCGCCCCTATCCGCACGTCCAACTCGCCCAGTAAGGATCGTTTTCTGAGGTACGTCGTACACATACATTACCTGTCACTAATAAAAGTGCAAGTGTTGAAAATAAACTGGACACTGATCACTGCAGAATTAACTAACTCTCTAATTGATTGCATGAATGTTGAAAATAAACTGGACACTGATCATTGCATACTGATCTATCTAACTGATTTCATGAATGTTGGAAATAAACTGGACACTGATCATTGCAGACTGAACTAACTATTTAACTGATTTAATGAACGTTGGAAATAAACTGGACACTGATCATTACAGACTGAACTATCTAATTGATTTCGTGAATGTTGGAAATAAACTGGATACTGATCATTGCAGAATGGACTAACTATCTAACTAATTTCATGAATGTTGGAAATAAACTGCACATCGATCATTGCAGACTGAACTAACTATCTAATTGATTTCATGAATGTTGGAAATAAACTGGACACCGATCATTGCAGACTGAACTATCTAAATGATTTCATAAATGTTGAAAATAACTATCATCAACATATGATGACTTAAAACTAGTGATCTCTCCCTCTTAGTGGATATGTTATCCTGCTGATACAAAAATATATAATATAATGACATGAGATAATCGTTCTGCATCGTTACGTTCCTTTAACCCTTAAAGGTTTTTACATTACAACTATCCGTGTGGTCCACTAACCAACTTATAAAAATACGTATGAGTGACCGCAATCATTAAGTTTTTAACGGATCACTACTGCACAACTCCAACACCCTGATGGTCCCTCAGACCGCGATAATTAAGGCCATCTAATAATTAAACCAAAATTCCAATTGTGGGTGCGTGACAGTCGAGTGCCATCATTTAACCTTACCATTCGATAAATTCACCACAACACACATTAACAATCTTCAATCAATCAATCAATCAATCAATCAATCAATCAATCAATCAATCAATCAATCAATCAATCAATCAATGAATCAATACTGATCTGCATTTAGGGCAGTCGCCCAGGTGGCAGATTCCCTATCTGTTGCTTTCCTAGCCTTTTCCTAAATGATTTCAAAGAAACTGGAAATTTATTGAACATCTCCCTAGGTAAGTTATTCCAATCCCTAACTCCCCACCCTACAAATGAATATTTGCCCCAGTTTGTCCTCTTGAATTCCAACTTTATCTTCATATTGTGATCTTTCCTACTTTTATAAACGCCATTCAAACTTATTCGTCTACTAATGTCATTCCACGCCAACTCTAAGCTGACAGCTCGGAACATACCACTTAGTCGAGCAGCTCTCCTTCTTTCTCTCAATTCTTCCCAACCCAAACATTGCAACATTTTTGTAACGCTACTCTTTTGTCGGAAATCACCCTGAACAAATCGAGCTGCATTTCTTTGGATTTTTTCCAGTTCTTGAATCAGGTAATACTGGTGAGGGTCCCATACACTGGAACCATACTCTAGTTGGGGTCTTACCAGAGACTTATATGCCCTCACCTTTACATCCTTACTACAACCCCTAAACACCCTCATAACCATGTGCAGAGATCTGTACCATTTATTTACAATCCCATTTATGTGATTACCCCAATGAAGATCATTCCTTATATTAACACCTAGATACTTACAATGATCCCCAAAAGGAACTTTCACCCCATCAACGCAGTAATTAAAACTGAGAGGACTTTTCCTATTTGTGAAACTCACAACCTGACTTTTAACCCCGTTTATCATCATACCATTGCCTGCTGTCCATCTCACAACATTTTCGAGGTCACGTTGCAGTTGCTCACAATCTTGTAACTTATTTATCACTCTATAGAGAATAACATCATCCGCAAAAAGCCTTACCTCCGATTCCACTCCTTTACTCATATCATTTATATATATAAGAAAACATAAAGGTCCGATAATACTGCCTTGAGGAATTCCCCTCTTAATTATTACGGGGTCAGATAAAGCTTCACCTACCCTAATTCTCTGAGATCTATTTTCTAGAAATATAGCAACCCATTCAGTCACTCTTTTGTCTAGTCCAATTGCACTCATTTTTGCCAGTAGTCTCCCATGATCCACCCTATCAAATGCTTTAGACAGGTCAATCGCGATACAGTCCATTTGACCTCCAGAATCCAAGATATCTGCTATATCTTGCTGGAATCCTACAAGTTGAGCTTCAATGGAATAACCTTTCCTAAAACCGAATTGCCTTCTATCGAACCAGTTATTAATTTCGCAAACATGTCTAATATAATCAGAAAGAATGCCTTCCCTAAGCTTACATACAATGCATGTCAAACTTACTGGCCTGTAATTTTCAGCTTTATGTCTATCACCCTTTCCTTTATACACAGGGGCTACTATAGCAACTCTCCATTCATCTGGTATAGCTCCTCCGACCAAACAATAATCAAATAAGTACTTCAGATATGGTACTATATCTCAACCCATTGTCTTCAGTATATCCCCAGAAATCTGATCAATTCCAGCCGCTTTTCTAGTTTTCAACTTTTGTATCTTATTGTAAATTTCATTGTTATCATAGGTAAATATTATTACTTCTTTGGCCTTAGTCTCCTCCTCTATCTCGACATTTTCCTTGTAACCAACAATCTTTACATACTGCTGACTGAATACTTCTGCCTTTTGAAGATCCTCACATACACACTCCCCTTGTTCATTAATTATTCCTGGAATGTCCTTCCTGAAACCTGTTTCTGCCTTAAAATACCTATACATACCCTCCCATTTTTCACTAAAATTCGTATGACTGCCAATTATGCTTGCCATCATGTTATCCTTAGCTGCCTTCTTTGCTAGATTCAATTTTCTAGTAAGTTCCTTCAATTTTTCCTTACTTCCACAGCCATTTCTAACTCTATTTCTTTCCAGTCTGCACCTCCTTCTTAGTCTCTTTATTTCTCTATTATAATAAGGTGGGTCTTTACCATTCCTTACCACCCTTAATGGTACAAACCTGTTTTCGTATTCCTCAACAATTTCTTTAAACCCATCCCAGAGTCTGTTTACATTTTTATTTACCGTTTTCCACCGATCATAATTACTTTTTAGAAACTACCTCATGCCTGCTTTATCAGCCATATGGTACTGCCTAACAGTCCTACTTTTAAGACCTTCCTTTCTATCACATTTATTTTTAACTACGACAAAAACAGCTTCATGATCACTAATACCATCTACTGCCACAACAACTAACTGCGTCAAGATTTCTCTGCAATAAACTCTTCCACATCCCAAAAACAATTAATCCAGTATACAAAATATCATCTCTATAAAAACGCGAGGTTTACATAATATTATTACTTCATTCGGCACAGTATTCTAAAAATATCTCACCCTTCCGATAGCGGTTTGTCAGTCCTATCCCGAACCATCAGCCAATTTTCTACCTGCGGTGAATCTGCATGGAACAAGCCAGATTATAATATACTCATTTCAATTGAATTTATCTCTCATTACCTCTAGCTTTCTGAGATCACATAATTTCTGAAACCAAACGATTCTCGAACATTGGAAATTGCACATGCCTACCACGGCAATGTAGCACATTATTTACTAGGGGCATTTCCTACTCCCTGCAATATATCACATTATTCTCTCGGGGTATTACATCTTCCCGGCATCATCTCATCCTGAGTTCGTTTCTCCCGCGGGGCATTTCCATCCCGAAATCCAACTGAACTAATTTACTTTGACATTAACTCTAGCTGGTTTCTCCTTTCTCATCATGGCTATTGGATGTCCATATGATCTCAGATTAGTTTCTTATACAATATTATACGGCCTATATTGATCTCACTCTTTTATATTTCAATTTTAATATCGTGGCTTAATCCATGCGTTAATAATCGTACTGTATGTAACTATTGAAGCAAACTTCTAGCAAATATCAAACTTTAAATGATAGGAAAATCAGGCCAATATTGACTTAATTTAGACATTATGATATTTCTAGCCGATATCCAGAAAACCAAAATTTTCCAACACTC
Source organism: Anabrus simplex (assembly GCF_040414725.1). Lineage (NCBI taxonomy): Eukaryota > Metazoa > Arthropoda > Insecta > Orthoptera > Tettigoniidae > Anabrus > Anabrus simplex. The sequence goes on from NC_090266.1 coordinate 596,370,219, forward strand.
AACTATATTATACATTGACACGAAATCTTGGCACACAAATTCTTTAACGACAGACTGGCGTAAAACTTATCTTTGCCTGATGCCTTATTTAATTAGATTTAACTTAATCGTCTGAAATTTCGGGATTTCAACGTAAGATATTCATAGACTTCTCAGAAGCCCGCTGTGCCACACAGCACTTAATGTTTAAACCAAAGCAAAGAAAAAAAACCTAACATCTGCCTGAAAGTTATGCTCTTATTTACACAGAATCTAACAATGCAGAATACAATTTAAAGGATACAAATCTTGTCACCCACCTGGATTTCTGCTGAACAGTGGCATGTTCTCAGAAATTGCCATTCGCCGACCGCCCAATTAAGGCTTAACACACCGTGCTGATACAAACTATATACACTTCACAGATTTCTTCTCAGATATTCTTAATTAACAGCATTATTTAATTTAATTTTCTTACAATCTAAACACTTCAAAAATATATGTGAATCTTCATGGTTTTATCACACGTTTCTTCTTTAATGCTCTTACCTTATATAATATTTATATGAAACAAGGTACTTTTACTATACATAAATTATTATCAGTTCACTTCTTATTCATATTTGAACATTTACACCATCTGACACATATAACAGGCAAAGGACTTTATTAATATCGCCGTGCCGAGATATGCCGTTTATTTATCGTTTCATCACCTAGCGCCGGCAAAGTTAATATTCACAGGAATATGAATATTTATTTTATTTCACACTCCACTAGATCTTACCACAGACTGGTATATTACTCTTACCAATAACCAATATTAAATGTTCAATTTTCCAATTCACATGAATAATTGGCCCAGAGCGACACGGACCTGGACTCGCTTACCACCGAAGAAAGAATGAATCCTGAATTCCTCATCACTTTGAGTGTATCGGGCTTTGCGCTCGAAAAGTGGTAAGAAGAGCATCACATTACACAATTTCATTATCCAACGGGTATCATCTACGGTTCTGGTATCCTTAATGTTCATAAAAATCAGAGGAATATGAATCTTGCGATTTTATAATTTTAATTAGCCTATAAGAGGTCTAAAACACTGATAGGTGGGTTGAATAAATACTTTTCCCCCTCCATGACGACATACAGATGAAGCTTCGAATCTTCCCACGGTTTATCACAATCTTTCCATTTTTGGCCAGAAGAGATTTGATTACATGGCAATTCTCTTCAATTTACTATACGTTCCATTGTACCAATCAAAGTTTTAATTTAACTCTGGATAATTATAGTATTTTGGAAAATAGCCACGAGTATGCTCGAATCCATTCGAAGTTCTCCCGTAGGACCTTTAAATCTGGATTCCCTTCCTGCCCAAAGAGATTGAAATTCCACTTCATCGTTCTGGTCTCGTGGGTACAAAACATGAAGAAGACACAGGGTGATCATCAAGTAATGATGAAAAATGGATGCTCCTTTCAAAACAACGTATCTCGCGGCTAAGTTAACTAGTACATTTAGATATTCCTTTTCACGACTGTGAATGATGATTTCAATACGGCATTTTGATAATCATTTCAGTAGATATTTTCTGGCACTAAGGTTGAATAATGATATTACGAAAACTTACAATATCATTACACTTCGCATCATCAACGGACAAAGATACTCCGATGTATTCGTCAATTTTGGGGTCGTTTAGATATATTCTTGGGCTACCAACTGAAGGATTTCCATTGGATTTAAGTAAGAATGAGCAAGATTTTTGGAATGATTTCTTGAGCCTCAAGGATAAAAGCGCATATTATGATTGACATGGGGAGACTTCTTTCCTCTGCGGAGGGTTGCCCCAGTTAATACAGGACGCGACCATGAGCGCATGTACCGCACCTCAAAGCAGCTGTTTATCTTTCTTTGCTCTGTATGGTCAGTGCGATTTAAAGAATTGCCGCGAACAGTCATATCATACCATTGTGGACTCATAGCCTGCCAAACTACAGATATATGGCAAGGCTACGTTGTTGGCCTTTGCGATGCTATTTTATTATTATGGAGGATTGTACAACAGTGTATAACGAAATGTCTCAACACTAGTAAGTCCTCTGTAGGCAATATGTTAACATTACAACACAATGGTTTCCTGCCAGAAACAAATACTTCAAAAAACTGCCGTGGAATAGAATTCGACCCTCCAGCACTCAAAACATAATTCAGAAGGTAAAGGTTGCTGTCCTGAAGGAAAATCCACCAACTCAAATACACCTTACCACCCACACAAACACATCTAAAGGTAGAGTGTACCGTATAAATAAAGAAGGTCTCAAACTGGTAAAGCGGCATAAGGCACGTGAACATGCTTTGAAAGCACGGCACGTTAAAACGGTTCACTAATGCCAGAAAATTATACTAATACTACCCATCAGGTAGGTAAATTGCAGTCAGTTGTGGCCCTGGATGAAGATACGCTTTATTTGGATTACACCAACAAGCCCCGTACAATCTACTATCGCCATAAAGGCCAGAAGGGGAACTGAAAATTCATCAAGGGAAACAAGGAAATGTTCATCATTTAGACTTTCTAGGCCCGTGTAACTATTCATGAGGTATCTGTTTGGGCTTATGCCGTGTAATTAATTGTAAACACACTCTACGCGTTTCGAAAGGAACCTTGCCATTCTTCATCAAGAGACAACAGAGAAATGAAACGACGTTGAAACGGGGTTGCTAGGAGAAAGCAGCAAGGAACTTGAAATGGTGCCCTCAGATGTAAAAGGGACGCCATTTTAGCCCCACGCTAGAGAAAACGAATGGCAACAGCAAAGCATTACTCTCCAATGGTTATGATAATAGGTAGCAATGATTCACTGAAGTTGTAACCTTTATCGTGGTTGAAATTATCTGGGTGTTCACGTATTTCAACCGCCTCCCTGATAATTCTTGGGCGATATTTCTTTATAAGGGCGAGAACATCCACTTCTTGGAACAAGACATCATGACCAGGTGATAAGACATGAGCAGCAACAGCTGATTTATCAGGTTGTTTGAGTCTGAAACATCTGGTATGTTCTTTGATGCGAGTACACACCGTTCTCGAAGTCTGCCCGGTATAAAACTTGCCACAAGTACAGGGAACTCTGTAGATACCAGGTTGTTGCAATTTAGGCAAACTATCCTTAGTTGGTCGCAGGAGTTGCCTAAACTTAATTGATGTTCAAAAACAGTTCGTACATGGTACCTACTGCAACCTTTCCAAGGCATCAGTACATGAACCAGTTACTATTGTTCATAAATATGACGTTAGAATGGAGCACCATCGGTGAGCTTCGAACTCAGCCCGGTTTGTCGAAGCCTCACCCTCCCCTACTAGAATAGTTCATAGCCGAGTCGGTATCGCATTTTCGGGTCTGTGGACTGTCCGATGGGGCGGTAAGTCCTTTAGTAATAGTCTCTATAGTAGGGGGAAAAGTTAATTATGAGAGGAATACCATTTCATTACTAATGAGAAGAGAGACAATATCTTGTATAATAAAAATTGTACTTATACTAGTGAAACACATTATTTACATGGGTATGCCATACAAACACCTTACATATAGTAACTTGGGTAATCTTGACGTTTAAATGTTCGGTAGTCCTTTCTACACTTCATTATACGTTTAAATATTCCAACTTAAGAAGGCGCTCCCTCTTGGGTTATTTACACTATCTCAGATTTAGAGAGGCGTTTTCTCTCTAATTATTTCACTTTACATTTACACTAATCACTTTACACATAAATCTATTCAACATAGGCATACCCAGCTATAATTCTGTTTGTCTGTCGAGAATTAATATATTTAATTTGCATCAAATTATGATATAAGTTTGCTAGTATCGTATGAACTGAGATAAGCAATTTACACTCCCAATCCTTTGAAAGTCGCGTTACAACACTACTTTAAGTTAAACGTTGCCAAATATGCAGTATGATAAACACGCTCATTTCATTAGGATTTTTATCACCACATATATCAGGACATTATTTACACAACGATGTTACCTATGGACAAGCATTTAGCGACTTCAATACCAGACATCATAAACAAAGTATTATAGCACTACCTGCAACAAATGGACAAGAATATATACACTTCACATACACATAATGGGCCGCAGGTGGTCTTATTCACCTGCCGCTTGTGACAGGAGGCTTTACTGTCTCCTGCAATGAACTCAGGACCTTCTGAGACGGGGTATATCTGACCTGGAATTCCCTATACGCTGTGGATAATTAAAGAAATAAATTGGAGGGATCCTTTATTTAATGCTCATTTGGAATCTCTGCGACGTTGGCTCTATTTAAATTAACACACATAATCTTTGTATCGAAAGGAAAAGAAACTCGCCACTTGTATCTGTTCTATTTCACTGAAGAAACGTCTTCACTCCCCCGTTTAAAGGGGCTCATAAAACTCCCGCTGTGAGCTACCCGTGCCACACTTTCAAAGAGCGGTCCACTAGCCTTCTCGGGCAATGACTTCACGGCAAATAATCTATTCACTTCTTTCAATACTGGCCATAAATGGCATCACACAAATCACGGCCCTATATCCGGCCTAATCAACATATTCACATCGCGATATGCGCCTCGCGTGTCTTAATGACAGATTCCAAGGGAACTTCACATTTCATTTCACAATATATATTGTGGCTACAGCCTGTTCAGCCATTTCATTTCCTCTCGGTACATCGACCACGATGCAGATCTAATGATGATCTCCTGCCACCAGAGTCCAAGTTAACTTGCGCGTTCGCGAACTAATTAGCGATGTAAGATATATACCCCAATCTCATGCACCATTCGTTGTTCCAGCGGTTTTAATTTCTAGTAAGGAGGATTTCCTAAGAGCTTGTGAAGTACAAGAAAAAAAAATCATTTACTGAGATATCTTTGAGGACTCCTATTGGCTGTAGAAAGATGATAACTGGAGTCGCTTACGTAGAATATTTAGGCCCTTTTACTTGACGGTACTTCACACTTCATTAATCTGAGGTCCTTAAACTTACGTCATGCATTATCAAACCCTTGTAAAAAAAATGGAAGTAAAATATGGTCGTTCCCAAACCATGAAGAAGTATTCCATAAAAGACCCAAATAAAAATGAAATTATAATTATTATCCCTCTGAAATGGCGTGCTTGCAGTTTACGTTATATCTAGGTGAAAAATTTACATATTTACAATGGGACACGACCTTCAAAGATATAAATACTTGGAAATGTACTCAGCCTTCTGGATACCACGTTCACAGCTTTACAGGAGGGCACTCCATGGATTTAGAGTGCTTGCATCACGTCATCGGCGATGTGAAGACCCATGATGACTCCCTGGCAGGTCATACACATGACAGCGACGTTCCAGACGTTCTCGGCTACCAGGCGAAATTCCGGCAAACAGCTAGATGACTCGTTCACTCCGGTACACAGGCAAAATTCTGGCATTCAACTGGGCGTCGGCGTTCACTTCGGCGTTCTCGTAGACATGTAAATGAGGGGAAATTATCTCAAGTGAATGCGTTAGTCTATTACACACCACAATTTGAATATATGGTTGGATCTGCTCAATAGCACGAGCATTCCAACCCAATGCCGGTATTGTCTCTGTAGCCCGACACTGCTCCCTCCTCATGTACCTATTCTTTTATAAACGGCATACAGCCATTCTAGGTCCTGAATAAAGAATGTCACTGGTTAGGCCACTACTGGATTAAAATTTCTCGTCTCACACGACCACACTTCAAGCATATTCTATCTCGCCTAGTCATGCGTAAGTCAGGCTCTCAACTGCATTATCGATTTATAGACGTGACACTACCCTTAATTATGCCGACACTGAGCCGTTCACGCACTTTCTTTGTATCCCTCAATTATGTCGAGACACACACACACAACTCCACGCACTGAGTTACCTGGCTATTGTGGTTAATTGAGCCGTATTAGTATCGGCACATATGAGGCTCGACGCACGACCTCTTCGACACACGGACAGCAGTCATTTCGGTTTCGTGCTGCTCCCACTATATTAATTAGCGACACACTGTACTCGCAAAAAAAACTTACTTAAATTGTGGGTATTTTCGCAGATGTTCACAAGGTTGAATGAATCTGCATAACACTGCTCAAATTACAAGATTATTTCTTCACAAACGACTCATACACAAACCACGACGAAATACTACCGTACTGGCGTCACATTGAGAATGCACTGGATGGTGTCTCCTTCTCAGCTCATGAATATATAGGCGCGCTACGCTAGAGACCCGAATACTGAGGGTGGGGGAAAAAATGCAATCCTTTCTCACACATTGGTCCGTTAATACGCAACGTACAGTGACGAACGGGGTATCGAAATGTAGCTCCTGTATTCCCATCTCCACTGAGTGACTGTTATTAAAATAACTTCGTAGGTTTTGAAGCAATCTTAAAAGCGTCCTTTAGTCTCTGGCGGTGAATGATGACGAGCACAGGGGATTCCTTGTATTCCTTGGCACGGTTAGAGTCCAACATCTGTTAGCCATTAAGACGCGCCCTTGTTTACAGAGCAGTTACTGCCCTGTCAGTTAAGTAGAGCACTTCTTGGTCTCATAATTATGCGTAAAATTCCCTGATTCAAATGAATGTTTGCGCTTAATTATCCATTGGGTATTTTGCGATTCATGAAAATTAACAGAAATAAAACAGTTGAATGCGTTAAGTTGGCAGTGGTGAATAAGCGAGGAAAACATGGTATAATGTTAGTTTTCACGTTGGACCTACTCTCTGGGCTCAGTTAGTGACCTAGATTCTTTGTCACGTGATAACGCGTATCGTTTCGTCTCGCTCGCGGTGGGAGTGAGAGAGCTTCGAGTACAAGCGCTCTTGCACCGCCTTGCTGCTAATTACCAGCAACTAGAGCTGGGTCGCGCGACTCTGGATATTGCAACTCGAGTCCTGGAGCGGGCAGAAAAATTCTAACTTGGGCAGTTTTTATCGTAGAATGACGCGGAAAACGGCATATTTCATCTCCTGGATATCATGACATACCATAGGTGACGTTGTGAACGGTCACACTACGTAAGTTTTAGCAATACGATCCGTCGTGTTATGTATGTAGGGTAGGTAAGCAGTTCCTTTTACATCTTTTTCCTCAACAGACGTCCGATTATGTGTTGATTTCAGAACCCTTGAGATCAAAGCTCTGCTGTACCCGTTGCTCTCAAAGGTGTTTCTCAATGTGTTAATTCCTTCTTGTAGAGCTGACACTTCACAAATCCTCCTGGCCCTGGTAGTCAGAGTTTTAAGGATACAATGTTTCTAGGCAGGATGATGGTGAGAATCTGCGTGGAGATATATATTGGTGTGTGTAGGCTTACGATACACGCTGTGTCCTAAAGATCCATCCTCTTTCTTGGTGACGAGAACATCTAAAAGTGGTATTTTGCCATCAGATTCCATTTCCATGGTGAAACAAATGGCAGCGTGCTGGCGATTAAGGTGATCCAGAAAGTGACCAAGATTGTCTTCACCTTATGTCCATACGACGAACGTATCATCCATATATGGCCACTCGATCTTCGGTTTACAAGATGCCGACGACAAAGCTTCCTCTTCGAAGTTTTCCATGAAGAAATAGGCGTATTGTCAGTACTATTGGTTTCCCGACATATGCCGTTTCTAAATATTTAGGTAGTCTACTTCGACCACACCTGGGTAACAACCCTTCCTATATTACGTATTCCACACACTTCATTGAGAAGTTAACAAGTATATCACTTCACCGGGTCTGTTGGCCGTGCGGTTAGGAGCGCGAAGCTGTGAGCTCGCGTCCGGGAGATAGTGGATTCGAACCCCACTGTCGTAAGCCCTGAAGATGGTTTCCCGTGGTTCCCATTTTCACACCAGACAAAAGCTGGGGCTGTACCTTAATTAAGGCCACCGCTGCTTCCTTACAACTCCTAGGCCTTCCCTGGCCCATTATCACCATAAAACCTATCTGTGTCGGTGCGACGTAAATCATCTAGCAAAAAAAATATATCACTTCAGCCAGGCGATATCTTGGTGAGTATCGACGTGGTGTCTCTCTTTACGAGGGTACCTGTTGATGGTGTTATGTCTCTCATTAACGATATTTTACTGAGGAGATCGCAAGACTTTTCTATCACTGCATGGCCTCCTCCTTCTTTCTATGGATTGGGAAATATTATGAGCAGAGGGATGGTGTGCCCATGGGAAGTCCTCTCTCTCCTGTTGTGGCAAATTTCTTCATGAAAAATTCGAAGAGAAAGCTTTGTCATCGGCACCTTGTAAACCGAAGATCGAGAGGACAAATGTGGATGATACGTTCGTCGTATGGACAGAAGGTGAAGACAATCTTGGTCACTTTCTGGATCACCTTAATCGCCAGCACCCTGCCATTTGTTTCACCATGGAAATGGAATCTGATGGCCAAATGTTCTCGTCACCAAGAAAGAGGTTGGATCTTTAGGACACAGCGTGTATCGTAAGCCTACACACACCAATAGATATCTCAACCCAAATTCTCACCATCACCCTGCCCAGAAACATGGTATCTTTACAACTCTGACTACCAGGGCCAGGAGGATTTGTGAAGTGTCAGCTCTACAAGAGGAAAATAACACCTTGAGAACCACCTTTCAGAGCAACGGTTACAGCAGAGATTTGATCTGAAGGGTTCTGAAATCGACACATAATCGGACGTCTGTTAAGGAAAAAGATGTAAAAGGAACTGCTTACCTACCTTACATACATAACACGACGGATCGTAATGCTAAAATCTTACGGAGGTACCATGTACGAACTGTTTTTGGAACATCAATTAAGATTAGGCAACTCCTGCAACCAGCTAAGGATAGTTTTCCTAAATTGCAACAACCTGGTATCTACAGAATTCCCTGTACTTGTAGCAAGTTTTATCTTGGGCAGACTTCGAGAACGGTGTGTACTCGTATCAAAGAATATACCAGATGTATCAGACTCAACCATCCTGATAAACCAGCTGTTGCTGATCATGCCTTAACACCTTGTTCCAAGAAGTGGATGTTCTCGCCCGTATAAAGCAATATCGCCCAAGAATTAACAGGGAGGCAGTTGAAATACGTAAACACGCAGATAATTTCAACCACGATACAGGTCACAACCTCAGTGAATCCTGGCTACCTAATATCAGAACCATTATAGAATAATACTTTGTTGTTGCCATTCATTGTCTCTCATTCTCATTGGGGATAAAATGGCGTCCCGTTTACATCTTCGGGCACCATTTCAAGTTCCTTGTTGCTTTCTCCTAGTAACCTTTCATACGTCGTTTCATTTCTCTGTTATTTCCTGACGAAGAAAGGCAAGGTACCTTTCGAAACGCGTAGAGTGTGTTTACAATTAATTGCATGGCATAAGACCAAAAAGATACCTCATGAATAGAAAGAAAAGTTTGCTAAGGAATTCATGGTAGTAGCAGCTTATTATACCTGGGGTAAATTCAGAATCATTAGTGCGACGAAAAATGTGAAGATCAATACTTCCACCGGGCGAGTTGGCCGTGCGCGTAAGGCGTGCGGCTGTGAGCTTGCATCCGGGAGATCGTGGGTTCGAATCCCACTGTCGGCAGCCCTGAAGATGGTTTTCCGTGGTTTCCAATTTTCACACCAAGCAAATGCTGGGGCTGTACTTTAATTAAGGCCACGGCCGCTTCCTTCCAACTCCTAGGCCCTTCCTATCCCATCGTCGCCGTAAGACCTATCTGTGTCGGTGCGACGTAAAGCCCGTAGCCAAAAAAAACCTACTTCCAAGAGAATGTCATAGATCCCTATTTCGACGAAGATATCCTTCGGCTGTACGGTGAGGATGCCTCAGATGTCTGGATCCACATGGATAAAGCACCCAGTCACACTGCAAGATCATTAGTCACCTACTACGAGAGAAAAGAACCAAAGACGGGTGTCCGTGTAGTACTATTTTGTGATATCCGTGTCAAATCCTCGGATTCCCCGCCGATGGATTTTACTGCCTTTGTTGTCCAGAAAAGAGGGTTTCCTTCTAGACGTCCCGTCACTATTGAGGGTCTTTGGAAAGTGTGCAAGGAGGTATGGGACAATATTCCTCTTGCTGTACTCCGTTGAAGTCCTCTACGATAGAAATAGAGATGTAGGGCAATATTCCGTGCCCGTAGCTATCACATCGAGCGCAATCGGATCTGGTGAAAAAATCGCCTAGGAAAATGTACGTCAGAATCGTCCAATCTTAACTGGGGCAACCCTTCAAATATGAGGGAACTTACACGATCCTAAGACAACCTTATATTCACAGTCATCATCTTCATCATTATCTCTTTTAACAGAATTTTTCTATTTAGTTGAAGTGATTTAGACAAGAATTCGTGCTCTTCAGAGTATATGTTAGCTCGGGCAAAAAGGTTGGTGCATCGCGTTAATGTACATTGATCCAGACAAAGGGTGAACTCATCCTGAATTTGGTATATAAAATTTGTCACTCTAGTTCTTATTCAATTTAACTGGTACAGGGATGGGACAATTTTCAAGAGGGCTGAATTAAAAAATAAAAAATTCTCTAACGGATTAAATATACTGTCCATACATTCACAAATCACTACTTTCGAAAATGAAGGGTCGGTTATGACATGTTTCTGGGAATCAAGATGTAGATGCACGTTTTTTGAGTTGGTGACGGCTGTTTCTCTCCCTTTGATTACCAGTTCATACTGTTATTCACGGTTCTAAAGCATTCGGCGTTCAGAAACTGCGTGGGGCATAATGATTCCGATATAAAAGGGAAATAATTTTAATGGGTGAAATTTACATTGCCTGACACAAATTATTTAAATTAAAAAGGTTAATACTAGGACACCAATTCCTATGATTGATCAAATATGACATGGTTCATTCAGTAGCAATAGCAAGAACAATAGCAAGAATCCCCCGATAGAAAGCAAGAAGGTAAATATGAATATCAGCTTTTTAATATAGAGCATCCATAACCATGCTCACGAAACCAGTAATGTAACGCAGTAACATTTTTGACAAGAAGCATAATTATGTTGTAACAAGAGAGAAAATACTTACCAAACCACAGGAAGCAGCAACACAGTAAAAGTTACGTGGAAAGTGGGAGGAAAAACAGCCCAAAGGATCCCAAAATGACCAAATAAGAATGTTGAAGTAGGTAAGTATGCTCAGTATTACGAATAAAATTCTGATGAACCAACTTAAGCAATTAGCGAACGAAAGTACATTACAGAGAATTTGAAATGACGCCGTTCAAATTAAATTAAATTAAAAATTAAACTTTATATGGAACTGAATGAAATTGTTGTCAAATTTAATTTAAAAAGTATATAATGTAAACATTTATCAGTTGATGAAACTACGGAACTGAATGAAATTATAGTCAACTGTAAATAAAAATTGCAGAATGAAACATTTATTGGTTGATAAAACTCCTTTCTCATGACAAGGTAGTATGGAGTAAGGATGGTTAGACCATCAAAAAACATTATTCTATTTAAGTTGCATAAATTAGAAATTAAGAAGGAAAGTAAAGAACGAGAAATATGAACCCAATCACTTAACACAACAAATCATAAATCCAGTTGAAAAACCCGGAAATATTCGTATTATATTTAGATCACCACTAGACGAGTAAAATGCACCCAAATACACAATATGGATCCAGCTAACAATCGGGCGCAACAACACGAATTCACACAGTTAAGAACAAAATAAATATGGGCAACAATATAATTTAAAACTATAGAAATGTACACCTGAACAAAGAAACAAATTCACGAAAATTACAGGGTTATTAACTAGTGAATTAATTAAAATAAACTTCCAATATATCAGCCCTATGCAGAAGGTACCTGGCATCATTAGGCCATTACGCTAAGCAAATTTAATTAGCCTAGAATCACATTATAGAAAGAAATTTTAGGTTTTAAGTTACGGATAAAATGTTTCACAGAACCCGTAGAAATTGTTTTAAATTAGTGCAGTCCAAGTAACACAAGATATACAGTTTTGTTCACGTGGACATAACTGTGAGCGCTAATGACTTAGCATAAGAAAACTCCACAGCTGGAATACGAGTTCAAAATTTCCTTCATATGAGGAGTTTGCTAGTTATCCACGTCCTTCAGGCCAGATCGAGGATCTACTTCACCCCCCTAGCAGCTTTCGCTTTACCGAACACACAAGTCCAAGTCATCTGCCTTCTCGGTGCTTAATGAAGTCGGTCGCATCGCTCTCGCTGGTAGCAAGTGGGAAGAGGGCCACGGAAGCGGAAATTTCAATTGGGCATGCGTGGGCTTGAAATCAAGGCACAATGTCCTGTGTAAGCAGCCTTTAAAGAGTAACACTGTCCCAGTCCCATAGAACCATAAGAAATCGAATACTAGATAAATCACTAATGCTACCTATATGTATATCATGTAAGTGTCTTAACACAAGGTTAATATGACACAAATTTCAATGGCCTTTGGAGCAGATCAAAACAAATGAATATATAAACTGTCTTGGCTCATAACCCATTCAAACAAGAGATTCCAGTATGGAAGGAATATCTTCTAAGTGAATTGCCTCTGGTTTCATTTCACTGAGGGGCTGTCAGAACCAGTACGCATAAAGGACGAGTAACAACAAATGTTTAGAGGAATAAACAGATGCATTTATATTAAGTGGAACTGAGAAATATGTATGACACAGTACCCGGAGAAAAGTTGAGAGCCCTACCGGTTAATTACATGTAGGTTATCAAGGCATCAAGAGGCATTTATGTTGAAAATAGGGCCTCATTGAGAGTTGATGGTAGAATGAGTTCATGGTCAATTCTACAATCATTCGCCTTTGTTGTTCATAGTAGGCCTATACAAAGTATACCGTGGCAGATAGGAATCCATTTGGTTGGTAATATAAACCACCAAATAGACCTGATCTTAATGGAAAACTGATGTAACCCTGCAGCGAGAGCCTGGAGTTCCAAAAAAAGTGTTCGGCGAGTATGGCATGAAAATTAACTTTTCCAGGACTAGTGTGATGTCACTAGGGAATAAGCCTAAGAAGATTGAATGTCAGGTAGGGAACATGGAACTCAAAGATGTATGACATTTCAAGTGATTAGAATGTGTACTTTTCCAGTGTGGAAGTGTGCTGTGTGAAATTGGATCACGGTTCAACAAACCCTATGCATTGAGTTCAAAACTGCAATCAACGATTTTCTCTAAGACGGAATTCAGTTCTTGGACGAAACTATCCTTACATCCGTCTGTTTAAAGACCGACATTACTGTGCGAGAGGAAAATGTATTAAAATTCGGATGGGGAAATGGCAGGAGAGCACTCGAAATAATACAATAAAGGCTAAGTTAGTAATAAACTCGAATGACGAAGCTGTATGCATGAAGTGGCTTCGGTGGAAATGTTAGGTTACGAAGGAAATGAATGGAATCGGCCAATGAGTGTGAAAGATGTATTGGGATACCTAGGCGACGATGATCACCTTCAGATTTTAAGTATTTATATACTTTACTGTAATAGAAATGTGGAACTAATTGAGGTCATAGAGCTGGTTGAAAATAGGGGATTTTGGAGGCACTTAGGTAATGCACAGTAGCCTGTAGACTAAGCGCTGGAAGACATACCAGCCTAAAATGAAGCTATAAGTCTCTAAGGTATTTGATTGTATGGAAATCTGATTCAAAGCATGGGATAAGAAATCTAGTTTAAATGCAGGGAAACATTTATAATTTAATTGATTTGATTGGGTGACTTATTTCCTAAGCAAGCTCCGTGAATCTATCTTTTTTTCCTGAAAAAAGGTAAGCCTATTTGAAGATCTCTGTATTCAACGTTCGTAAGAATTTACAATATTTCTAAGATTATTATTCATGTCTCCTAAGTAATATAAAAATAACCGAGGAATGTGTATTAAACATTAAGATTCATTCTTAACGTACAAAAAGGCTACGATGATTGAGTAACCTAGAGTGGTATTTCATTCCTTGATGTGTGCCCCTAACGCTTCAGAGCTTCCGTAAGTGTCTTCCTACAAGTGAGAGTAGGCTTCTCTACCTGTTGCACGACAGAGATTAGAATCTCTATCCAGTCGCAATATCCGTTCCTGGTGCGTCTCTGTCTTCCGGCTTTGGTAAAGGTTAAATTTACAGCATAGGCCTACTTACCAAAATCCTCATGTACAACGAGTATTGCCTATGATAATGGTATTTTCGGTATTTTGATCTGACTGCCGCTAATCCAATTACATTATGTAAGTAGAGGCCAACTGGACTTCCCTCAAGAGTCTATTGCTTTTTCTCAACATTAACAATATAAACAAGAGTTCGTAAAATCTTCATCGAATTCCCCGATAACTTTTAAGATATATTTGCGTGGTTTTACATTTCTATATTAAAAAAGAAAATGCATAAGAGGAAAACTAAAGAAAGAGTTGTGGTTGTACTGTACCTTGAGGCACTACTTTTCAGTTCTACATGCTCTTAAGTGTTAGTGGGGCGTTGAATTACTCGCATGAAAGAACAACCTTGTATGATTCCAGTGTTATCAGTGGATATTTATGTAATCGTGCTCTTCTTAAGACACACAAGAGTGCATTGCTAATTATTAACATTATCGACACAACAGACTCGGTAAGAACATTATCGATTAACCGAGTCCTTAAAACTGATGATTTTGTAAAGGCTTAAATTCCTCTTAGTTCCCTTTCTTTACGTTTGGACTTCCTGGTCTGCGTTGTTCGTAAACATGGTCTTATTGAGATGGTCTATAGCATGCCATGAATGATTAAAGCAAACTTAATAACTGTTCAGAGCAATTAAATGGATATAATTTAACGTATATATTAAAGTGTGTATGTTTTTGTTGTTGTTGTTGTTTTGATCATCAGTTGATTATCAATTGATGCAGCACTCCACGCCATCCTATCCTGTCGTAACCTTTCCACTTCGAAGTAACTACCACATTCTATGTTTAAATTTGTTATATTCATGCCTTTGTTTACTCCAAAAGCAATCTCACCGCCTACAATTCCATCAGGAACTAACTCAAGTCCTTGGTGTCTTAAGACGTGACCTATAATTCTATCTATTTTCTGGTCAAATTTATTCAATATATTCTCCTCTTAGCAATTCGATTCCGTATTTGTTCATTCAGGATTCGATCTATCCCCCTAGCCTTTAGAATTCTTCAGTAACTTCATATTCCGAAAGTTTCTATTATCTTGCTTTAAGAGATAGTTATTGTTCATATTCCATTTCAGCACAATGCTATGCTACAGACGAAAGTAAACGAAAACATCTTTCTGATTCCTGTGTTAACGTTTGAAGTGAGCAAACCTCTTTCCTTAAGAATGGTCTTCCTTGCTTGTGTAGGTCTGCATTTAATATCCTCCTTACTTCTGACATCGTTAGTTATTATGCTACCCAAGTAACAATATTCATCTACTTCCTCTGAGACTCCACTTCCTTAGCTAATATTTCCTGCACCACCCGATTTTGTTCGACAGCTTGGTTATATATTTATCTTCATTGCGCACTACTTCTCCAGGAATGTGTCCATAACATTCAGAAATGTCTCCAGATCTTCTATTGATTCAGATAAAATAATATATTTGGCAAATCTGAGAGTTTTCATTTCCTCTCCTCGGATTCTGATGTCTTTCCCAATTCCTGTTTGATTTCCTTTACCGCCCGTCCTATACAAGTATTGAAATTGAGAGGGGACAAATTGTAGCCTTGTCTCAATCATTCATCGATTGCTGCCTCTTTTTCATATTCTTCGGTCTTTATCACTTCAGACAGATTTTTGTACATATTGTAGAGAACCCTTTACTCTCACTATCTGATAAGATAACCTACAGAATCTCACATGGCTTGGTTCAGTCAACTTTATCGAAGGCATTTTCAAGATCTAATAAAGCCATGCATGTGGGCTTACCCTTTTTAATTCGATCCCCTAAGATAAGAAATACAGTCCGGATTGCTTCCCGTAGTCCAACATTTATTCTGAAGCCAATCGGATCTTCTCTTAGCTCAGTTTCAAAGTGTCTTCTCATACTTCTGTAAATAATACGTTTCAAAATTTTGTAAGCGTGAGATAATAAACTAATGGTGTGGTAGTTTTCACACTTTCCAGTACATACTTTTTTGGGAATAGGTGTTACAACATTCTGTCTAATATCAAATGGCACTTCTCCTGCATCATGCACACTAAATGGAATAACGTCAACATGCTGATTTCTCTTAAGGCTCTCAGTTATTCTGAAAGTTTGTCATCAATTCTAGGTGCCATGTTTCTATTTAGGACTCTCAAAACTATTTCAAATTCTAACCTCAAAATTGGGTCCTCCATTTCATGAGCATCAGCAGCCTCATTTCTTTCCCGAACCTTATCATTTAATTCTTTCCATTGATGCAATTATCGTAGAACATATTCCAGTCAATTTTCTACCTTGCCTTCTGTCTCTAGAAATCGTTTTACATCTGAACTCTTCATATGCATTCACTTAGTTTTCTTTCTCCAAAGGTTTCCTTCATTTTCCTATATGCAGCAACTACCTTTCCAGCAACCTTACAAACTTGCTCTCAGCTATTATTCCTCGTATCTTCAACAACTCCTATCTACTTAATTCTTTAATCGCCTGTATTCTTTTAAGTCCTCCTATTTTTTACATTCTTATACCATCACCGCTAGTCAATCAGATCTAGTATCTTCTGGGTTATTCACTGATCTTCACTTGATCTTTCATTTCTCCCTATTATTTTTCAGCAGCCGTATTGATCTGATTCTTCACAACTCTCCACTTTTCATCTATAGTGTTTCCTTCACCATTTCATTCACTGCTTGTGCAACGTGTTTTTTGAAACAATCCCTCATGTTTTTCCTTCAATACCATTAATATTATTATAAGGTTATGTCAGTAAATCATGTAGACTGTCACCCTTGCATTACCAGAAAGGATTCTACCCATATTTCGATTAACTATTCGTTCTTCAACTCAGACCGTATTTTCAAACCATCATAATGTGGTCAGAGTAAACGTCTTCTCCTGGGAAGGTTTTGCAAGCCAATACCTGGCTCCTGAATGTCTGCCCTATCAAAGTGGAATCTATTTGATACCTTCCAGTGTCTCCAGGTCTTGTCCAAGGATACAGTCTTCATTTGTGGTGTTTGAACCAATTGTTAACGAGGAATATATTATGTTCCGTGCACAATTCTACCAGCCGACTTCTTCTTTCATTCCTTTGTTTCAATCCGGTTTTTTCGACTATATTAATTTCTGTTCCTTGGCTTACAACTGCATTCTTGTCCGCCATAATTTTCTCGTCTCCCTTTACGTACTTTATTCAATATTATATCTTTTCATATATTCATTCCATTTATGCATTATCTGTTCAACTAGTAGACATGTAATAAACCTGGACTATTACGGTGGGCATTGGCTTGGTCGGTATCTTGACAACAACAATAGTATGTTCACTGTGATGGTCATAGTAGGTCATCCGCTGCAGTGTTTTCTTACTTATTTTGTAAATAACTCGTGCATTGGTAATTCTGTAGTCATCTGATTAAGAATCCTTCTTTTCCTGCAAGCATACTTCACTTACACCAAATATATCGAACTTCTTTCTTCTTCTTCTTCTTCTTCTTCTTCTTCTTCTTCTTCTTCTTCTTCTTCTTCCTCTTGGTTCGAATGGGCATACTTTGGACAACGCTTGTTCAACTGTTGACCTTTGATTTTGCCCAGTATTCTCGCATTTTCTGCCGGTGTAACTTCTTTCTCTTATCGGTCCAGAGCAGGGCCTCTGAAACGCCCAAAATCCCACGCGTGCAAACAGCGGCCCAAGGTTCCTATGCACAGTGCAACGATCCTGCTCGGCTCGGACCAACACTTCGTCTCTGGGCTATTCGGCTAACCTCGGCTCAACTCGGCACGGATTTGGAGCGCGACGGAGCAAGTGAGGAAGAGGGAGACAGGCGGAGTGAGCGAGACTGGCGTGGAGAAAGAGAGAGACAACGCTATTGCTCGAAATCGAGGAGTGGTGGTCTGCACTCCGGTCAACCAAGCGAAATCGTATTTTGCAGCGTGCACAGTGCATGCACCAGGCGCATGCACCCTGAAAAGCCCTGGTCTAGATGGTATATTTCTTCCGGGGTTTTTCCTGAAATCCACGGACTTCTTTCAGGGCATGTCGTATAGAGCACTTATTTTGAAGATATGGTATTCCTAGTTCTTCAATGTCCTTGTAACTGTCTGTCAGCCAAGTTTTACGAATTTTCTTGTCCTGCCAGAAGATGAACAGGCAGTTGGTCAGTCTTTTTGGAGGCAGTCTTACTATTTGGCCATAGAAATCTACTCTCCTTTTCCTAGCACAATCAGAGAGTCTCTCGTTATGTTCAATGAGCTTATTTCGAAACTTTATTATATCCATTTCCCTTTTCGCATTCTTCAACCTACTGCAACGATTCAAACTATAACAATCCGCGATCCGACTCACAGAATGTCAGTATTCATCTTACTGATAATTATCCCGGCTCGTATAGTCCCCTGTCGATGATCCGAATTGTGGACTGTTTTATCTCCGGAGTATTATATCAGGAAGGAATCCCTCAATTTTATATTCATTCATCCAGAGAGAACTGCTTTTCCTCGGAAGTCAGTTACGCCTGTAACCCGTCCGATATGGTTTCATCTACAGTTCGGTACCGTGACAAGGTCAATTAGTTCACATGGAAAGGAAATTTACATAAATTGTACAAAATTCTTCCCCGATCTATGGTATAAGTTAAAACTAATTCTTTGCGATTATCCTCAAATGAAGAATGATTTTTAAGATGTTTAGTAGATATAAATAAAGGTTGAAAAATTTTCCACTTCGAGGATTTATTAAGAATACGTGTATAATGAATACAGCGGAGGAATAACTTCAGATTCACAATGTTATGAATAGAAAAATTGCTGTAGCGTAACATACCTTAACTCTTATGGTGTAAACCATATCCTATCCATAAAACATAAGTCAATAGCCTATCGATTACTTCTGGAAGTTTTTCATTTCTGCGTTTGTTACATTTTGGATGTTGGACGTGATGAACACATCACAGCTTATTACGGATAACTTCAGCATTTAAACTTCAAAAATATAGGCAGCTCTTCATTGCTAAGTTGCCATACTACCTTCATGACCTACTCCGATTAATCCCCTCCCATGGCACTTAACGCCCTTGAAAGGGCCTTGGCCTGCCCTGCGACCGCTGCTCAGCCCGAAGGCCTGCAGATTACGAGGTGACCTGTGGTCAGCACGACGCATCCACTCGGCCGTTATTCTGGGCTTTCGAGACCGGGGCCGCCATCTCACCGTCAGATAGCTACTCAATTCTAATCACGTAAGCTAAGTGGACCTCGAACCAGCCCTCAAGTCGAGAGAAAAATCCTGACCTGGCCGGGAATCGAACGCGGGGCCTCTGGGCGGGAGGCAGGCACCCTACCCCTACACCACGGGGCCGGCACTCCGATTAATGAAAACTATAAATCATCTCATGGCACTGTTGTTATTATTGTTACTTTATTTTGTTTTAAACTTAGTAATTTAATTCTCCTGTAAATTGATTCCTTTTATTTGGCAACATTTCAGACAAATACACTAAACCCATGCTAATCATCAGAATAGTTCCTTATTGCAATCAAGTTAACAAAATAATGCCAGTGTTTGTAATACTTCATGTTAACCACTGTATACCATTTTTATGTAGTTTATGGCCATAATGTTTATGTGTATATTCTTCAGGTTTCAAACTTCAAATTTTAAATTTAATTTCCCTTCTTTGTTCTGTTAAGTGTTCTGTGCATTGTTTTCCGATGCAAGTGCTATTTAAATGGGCCAATTAGCTTCAGTGGCAAACTTGAACCGATAAATTCAATTAATTTCAGTTCAATTCAATAGTTTACAATGCCTTCCTCTATTTTGCGATCCATTCAACACTACTAATGTAGCCAAAAATGTTTGTATAGCAATGAACATTGTCCACCATACATAATTTACGAAGATTATAATATCAAATGTAATATCATGTGCATATCAGTCGTCTGTTTTATCATTTTTAACAATATTTGGGTAAAATGTTAACGATAATAATATTTCGACACACGTCTGTCCGTAGTTTCTCATTTTCACACCAGTAAATACTGTACCTTAATTACGGCCACGATCACATCCCCCCAGTTCTACCCCTTTCCCCTCCCATCGCCGTCATAAGACCTCTCAGTACCGATGATACGTAAAAGCAATACGAATAAAATATGCACTGAATGCAGTAGTATGAGCTATGTATGTTCAAAATCAATGGGTACTGAGTCAGCATTTTTCCACGTGGTCATTGACTCCTTGTTGAGTAGTAAGGCTATGTAAGTTCTAGAACATTCAACGCAGAATAACGTCATAACTTGGCGTACGAGATGAATCCTAACCTCACAGACGCCATTGGAGGGCCTAATTTGTCAGGGAAAGATCTGGTGTGCTTTCAACCCCTAGGTGTGGTTATAACGTCATACACATACCTACGAGGGCAATGCTAACCTCACTTGCCAACCTGGAGTGTTTTTGACCGTTAGATTTGTTTATGACGTCATACCCTCATGTACGAGGGCATGTTAACCTCACGGGCCACTTTGGAGGAGCCGATTCGGACGGCCCCCTTGGAGGAGCCGAATCGGAAAGTTCACGGACAACTTTGGAGGAGCCGAATCGATCGAGCGCCTACGGAGGAGCCACAAATCGGTTATGTGATCTGCAGATGAGGATCCTCAAGTTTCTCCCAGCATGTTTCTTTAACTTTTCCGGCGACAGCTGCTTAATCTTTTCGCAGCCATGGTAAGTGTTTATAAGCGAAGACAACTCGTTAGTTTCAGGTCCGTAGTACATTTGAATGAGTCGACATGTACGGCATTGTCTCACTGAAGGTCTCCGAGCTAACCTCACTTGTTCATGAACTAGACTTGACGTCCGCTTGGCACGTGGTGATCCTCGTATTAATATGTTAGATGCTGCCTGCAAAGATCATGGCACTGCTTATCGTCAAACAAACCTCAACAAAGACGTGTATCTGATGAAAATCTGCTTCGTGAAGTTATGCAGCATGTGACGCCACCTAATGCTACAGCTGCTGAAAAGATAACAGCACTTGTCGTTGCCGATACAATGGAATAAAAACTTACTGGGTAGTTGGATTAAACGGCAAAGACTGTAGAAATAATCTATGTAAGAAAGGACAGAACAGATTTCCTTGAAGGAAGCAAAATGTATATATGGCAAACGATCACCCTGTGAGTCCCAGGTTAGCATTAATCTCAGGGGTGTCCGGTTCATTATTCAACATATAACTATAGATATAGGCGCACAAATAAACACAGGGATGAACGGGGCATGCAAATTAAGGTAGGGGAAGTCTCAAACATAAACAAAAATTAAAGGCCTCCACGATAGGTCTGGGAAGTGACACTTTAAAATTATCATGGGCATTCATTGCTAACTACAATAAAAAGAGTATGAGAATGGTTTACTTTAAAAAAATGCCATAAGGAGCATTTTACTGCAACATTTAGCGCAATTAAGTCATACACGGTTTACCACTACACTCATTTGACCGGAGAATAAAAGACAAGATTCTTGCTCCACCGCAAGTGGTGTGGATCAATTTTACATTACTAATCCTGTAATAAAAACATGTGGGGTTTGTTCCACCTTACTTGGTGTGAACTGCTGGAGATGGCTCCATAATCTGATCCCTTGGGATCGAACAAGCGTTTGTATGAGTGGGTGGTTCCCATGGACGACCCTTTCGGATTCGAGAGCCCGAGAGTAAAATAATCTTTTTCTGTCGGCTTCTCGGTCTGTTTGATGAGATACCTCCGGCAAATATGTACATTTCCAAGGCCGGCACCATGATTTGGATAATGTTTCTATGATTAGGCGGGAATTTATATGCGGACGGACCCTATGATTCGTCCAGTTCATGTTATGCCATACCGAACTCCTCATTACACAGGTTACCTCAATATATTTATTATTGTCGGGCTTGAACACCTGGCTTGGGAAGGTCAAGCGCATCACTTACATAGCAAGGGACTTGACAGGAAATACCTTACTGCCATCCAATCCCAGCCCACGGGCAAATACAAACAAACGGGTCTCGCAGTAAATCTGGCACACGACAATTCGTCTCGTTGCGTGTCTAATCCTACCTTTCCATTAGACGTATGATTACTATATTTGCTACCGGTCTCGAACCTATGGTTATAATTCTTAATTGTATTATTATTATTATTATTATTATTATTATTATTATTATTATTATTATTATTATTATTATTATTATTATTATTATTATTATTATTTGCTCAGGATATTATCAGTTAACCTTAAATGAGAGCACCCAAGTGAATTAATTTGCTCCAGTTGGATATTATTATTATTAATATTATTTAATATTATCGTCGAAACTTCAATATTATTATTACTATTACTGGGGTACCATATTATTATATAATAATCATAATAATTATTATTATGGTTACTATTACTAGTATACGATATTAAAATATTATTATTATTATTATTATTATTATTATTATTATTATTATTATTATTATTATTATTATTATTATTATTTTGCCAGTTGTTTTACGTCGCACCGACACAGATAGGTCTTACGGCGACGATGGGACAGGAAAGGGCTAGGAGTGGGAAGGAAGCGGCCGTGGCCTTAATTAAGGTACAGCCCCAGCATTTGCCTGGTGTGAAAATGGGAAACCACGGAAAACCATTTTCAGGGCTGCCGACAGTGGGGTTCGAACCTACTATCTCCCGAATACTGGATACTGGCCGTACTTAAGCGACTGCAGCTATGGAGCTCGGTATTATTATTATTATTATTATTATTATTATTATTATTATTATTATTATTATTATTATTTACGACCGTCGAAACTTCAATATTATTAGTACTATTACTGGTGTACCATATTATTATATAATAATCATAATTACTAATATTATTATGGTTAATATTTCAGTTCATTAATCTCCCATGATTAATCATTACACCTGACAGTCATTTATGTGGACTATCAACCTTTCTAATCCCTGGGGCCGTAGTACTTCAAATAACTACGCATGCAGCCCATCCTTCTTGTACGTACTATAACGGGGTGCGATCCCTGCACTCTCCGTAATTAAGTCTTGCTCTGCCTATATCCCACGGGCTGATAATTCCATTTTCCAGTACCGGGACACTAACAGTCTCTGTGTTTCTCGTAGACTTCTTTATATATTTCATTGTAGCTTCATTATAAATATCCCGTATGAGGAATTCCTCCCTTCCTTATTCATCAGAGTGATATTATTCAATTATTATTCACAGAGTTATCGACTGATTATATTCCATCGACGACGTAGTACGACCTATTTCTTCATTAACTACATGTTATTCCTAATTTTCCCCTTTACAGCTGATTGATCGTAATGGTGTAACTTTATATTTCCATAACTTTTAACAATCGTGAATATGTAATTATTACGTGGTTCCAAACCACTACTTGCACAATAAAATTTTAACCATTATTTATAATTGATTAAAACCGCGATAAAAATTTATTTAGACCAATATTTAGCATTTATTATAACCGGCGGCATCAATCTGACTCCTTAATTAACACAAAGTTTCTTAACACTTAAATTGTAGTGTACTCAGAAATTTTAAGGTGTCACTAGCGATTCCTAGACGTACTAGCATTTCATCCATTTACAATTCAAAGTTTAACACTGTTTTCATTTGAATATCGTATTTTGCATCCCGACAATTCAATCCCTTTTTAATCGCCGGCAAAATCTCGGCATCATGAATTCTTATGATATCATGATCTTCCGAACAAATACATAGTAATAAATAGAACGAAAACAAAAAATCACTGGCATTTCATGTGACTGGATTTCCCATAGAACACGATCAAATTTCATCCCACTTGTCACCAAATGACGGATAGAAAAATAGTCCAACTATGGTTCAGTACAAACAACTACACAATTGATTCAATATTAAGAAAAGCTCGAATCAACTAACACTATAAAACGTGCATGAACTAAAATACTAACCACAAACCTAATGTAGAATATTTACAACAAACAAATATGCTACTGAAATCTGACCCATTATATATGTTACAAACTTTTACATCTGATTCGGTGTTTAACTCCAGGAGTTTTATTTACGTAGAATGCTCCTTTCGTAGATGCTTGTTGGGACATCCTACCTCCCCACAGTAAGATGTCAATCGATGTAAATGCATGCAGAAGCTATCGACGAAATTACAAGCATCGCAGTGAAAATCACATCGAGTGTGATTGCGATGGACCTAATCGGAAGATTGTAAGCTGTAGACAGTGTATGGATGAACATTTTTCCTTCTTTACAGTATCTGATAATGATTCAGAAAGGAACTAAACACATGGAAGACATCAAGATAAGAACTGCATCAACTTCCTTGTGAAGCATAACATGCATAGTATATTTTGAAAACTTAATTTCATTAGCAATAAATATTTTTTTTAATTAGGATGTTGCATGGGGCATTACAATTTTCAAAGCATGCTACCTCTTCACAGTAAGATGTTAAGGAGTACAACAACCTTGTGGGCAGCATAACAAAGACTGTGGTATAACCGGTAGTAGTTTGTTGAATTTTGTACATAATTACACAACAAATATTTCAATAATATTAAAATTTTCTTCTTACTGCATACCCTTTGCCTCCTCTCACCCATGAAATTTTTTTCTAGAAACATCTATCTAATATTTTGCTAGTCGTCGCCATTTTACTTTTATGATAATGTAGGCTGAAGAAATTCTAGTTCTCGTTTAATCACAAACGTTGTTCGTCTTTTACCACGCTCCTATCCAACCTCCCTTAGCCATTTCTTGTTCTTTTCGATGTCGACCGCTAAGTGTCCCCTTGCTTCTAAACACATACAAATGTTTAAAATTAGTGCCTATGATATCCGTCCTGCACACATGCAACTCCTATCCGTAGGATAGAGAATTGCTTGTATTTTCTTTAGATAGATAGCGCCCCCGAAATCCTACTTCCTTCCACGGCTAACAGAGTGTGTGAGTTATCAGTTTCACAATAACTTGCAAACTCGCCGTCAGAGTGTACCTCAAACCGATGTACATATGCACAGAAGGTTATTTTAACATGCAATATCTCGCATAAGAAAGACAGATGTTAAAGGAAATGCGTGAACACACGTATTCGGGAGACAATCTGTCCTACTTTTAACAGATGATCAGTTGTTATTCTACTACCTCAGTAAGTCGTCGTAAGAGTGCACTGTTATGAATTTAGCGCGCTATTTGTTTACAGTTACTCACGAGGACGCAGCGAGAGTGCGCTGATATGCCTCTTCTCCCCTCTCTCACACAGCTTAACCAGGATCAAACCTGCAAAGTTTGCGACGGAAGGCCAGAGTCTCAACCGTCTGAGCCATTCAGCCTGGCGGGGTAAGGTAGGTGGTGGAATACAATTTCGAATTACTCGATTGTTTGCCACAAAAAGCCTTGATTAAATTCCAATCCTATCAGCAGTGCTCATGTGGAGTGAGGGCATATAACGCTGTTAATGTTTATTTGTCCGTCGGATGAAGACGTAAGGCCTTGAGCAGACCTCTCGATGCTATTCGACAGGAGATGGTTATGTACCACTACAGGGTTTTACTCTCTCCCTTCCTACTAACATATATCACGTCATTTATTTCATATTACTATCTTCGCTGATGAGGTTGACGTCAGGAAGTGGATCCGGTTATAAAAAATCGATGTTGACAGGTCCAACACTTGTCCCGTTTTCCTACGGTCTCGTGAATGTGTTGAGGTGAACCTGCGAAGTTTGCGACGGAAGGCTAGCATCTCAACCATCTGAGCCATTCAGTCCGGCAGGCTAAGGTAGGTGGTGGTATAGAATTTCTAATTACTGGATTGTGTGCCCAAAAGCCTTTATTGAATTCCAATCCTCTCCGCAACGCTCATGTGGAGTGACGGCATATAACGCTGTTGATGTTTATTTGTCCGTCGGATGGAGAAATAAAGCCTTGAGCAGACCTCTCTGTGCTATTTGACAGGATAAGGCTATGTGCCACTACCGAGTTTAGCCTCCCCGTTCCTACTATCATATATCATGTAATTATTTCATATTATTATCGTCCCTGATCAGGTTGACGTCAGGAAGTGCATCCAGTTATGAGAATCATGGCAGATACAATTCACTACAAACTGGACACCGTAGAGAAATGGGACAAGGAATGGACACACGTTAGGTCAGATCATAATGTTATGCATCATTAGCCAGCAGGCCGCGTTTCGAATCACCCACGCTGTGGCGTCACAGCTCTGCCAGGAGAAGGCCTGCGCGTTCGGTTACGTAAAAATAAGCATGCATTTCAAATCACCCGCTCTCATTACGTCACAGCTCTGTCAATCCTCCAAGGGGAGACGGGCAAAGAGGCTGTGTGTGTGTGTGTGTGTGTTTGTGTGTGTGTGTGTGTGTGAGAGAGAGAGAGAGAGAGAAAGAGAGACAGAGAGGTTAGGTTACAGTTCATTCCCCAGGTTTGGTTAACATTTTAACCACACCTACAAGTAACCTCAGCATATCCGCTCCTGAAAGGGGAGCCCGTAAATAGCCAGTCTGTGGTTAGGTTGGCGTTCTTCGCAGCGATATTAGTTGAACAGGTCATCATGGCGTCATAATCCTAACTACCAATCACCTAACAAATTGGACTCCTTTAAAGGGAGCCGATGATTAGCCTGTGTGAAGTTAGGTTAGCGTTCGTAGGCAAGGTTAGGTTAACACGTCATAATGACTTCTTAATCTCTTCCGCAGGTCACCTAAGCGATTTGTGGCTCCTCCATGGGCGCTCGATAGATTTAGCTCCTCCAAAGGGGTCCCGTCCCATTCTGCTCCTTCAAAGTGGACCGTGAGTTTAGCATTGCCCTCGTGCATAATGGTATGACGTCATAAACTCACCTAGTGTTCGAGAAACCTCCAGGTTGGCCAGTGTGTTTAGCACTGCCCTCGTACGTATGCCTATGACGTCATAACCTCACGTTTGGGTGAAAATCACCCCACATCATTCCCTGACCAATTAGGCACTTGCAAAGGAGTCTGTAAGGTTAGGCTTCCTCTCGTATGCAAGATAGTATCTTGCATGTTATATTCGTGTTTTTCTTTGTGTACGGCAATTCTTTGAATACCGTACTTAGGCATTTAATCAAACGCAAGGTTTTATTTCTATTAGAGCATAGTAGGATAAAGTAATAGCAAAGAAATAATCTTCTGCCTACACGTTTAACTTTGTTGGTAATCCTTGAGTACGGTAGTTCTTGCGAATTTCAAACTTTAGGCCTAATTGCAATTTCCATGTCTATTTGTGCTTAATAGTAACAACCTATTGTAATTAGGATACGTCTGAACGTAGTTTAAAAACTGTTGTAGTGTAATGTAGTGACTTATTTGAAATTAGAGTGCTCATTCTATTATTTTGAGTAGTCTTGCGAATTTCAAACTTTAATTGTAGTTTCCATTTCAGTTTGTGCTTAGTAATAACCTGTTGTATTATAATTAGAATGCATCTGAACGTAATTTAAAATCATTGTAGTGTATTACACTAGGTATCTTATTAGAAATTAGTGTGTTTATTCTATTACTATGGAATATTTGTGTAGTATCTATAGTATCTGTGGTATCTTACTAGAATTCTGTTGAAGTAATTAGGGTAGACTTAACTGCAGTTTAGAATTGTGTAGACCTAATTATTGTGTATTACTTTTCATTCTGTTAGGGTGTTATATAAAAAGATCGTACAACTAAGTAGTATTGTAGTGTAGTAGTAGCTTATATTAATTACCTTGTTGTTGTGTGATCTTTGTGAACTATCCTAGACAATATTTCTTTCCTTTCATTTTATTAGTACAGAATAAGTTGTTTTATTTTTCCTTTTCTTCCCATTATTCCGTAAAGAATGGCTAAGAAGTGCATGTGTAGGAACTGTGGGTGTGGCCAGGCATTAATGAGTATGAGGGAGGAGTTGGAGAGTTTGAGGGAGATAATTAGGATTCTCTCAGAGGACAGGAAGGAAAGTAGGCCTCCGTCAAATAATGTACAGGATACAGTAGGTGTGAAGGAGGGATGGGAAGGAAATGAGGTAATTGAAAAATACAGGCGGTCTAATGTTTTAAGGGAAAGGAGATTACAGACAAAGGGCCCCGTTCAGGATCAGAATTCAGGGCAAGTGTATGTGAGAAATCGGTGCGAGTCACTGCAGGTAAAACAACCGAGGGAAGATGAGGAACAGGGAACTGTTGCAAAGATGTCTGGAAGTAGGAGGAAGGGAAAAGGTAGGAAAGGGAAATGTAGTGTAGTGGAAAGGAAAAGACAGGTGGAACAGGGTCATGGGAGGGAGAAAAGGGAGGAGGAAGTACCTTCTGCTGCAGTGAGAGAAGATAGGGCTGACCAGGAGGGGAGGGGATCAAATGAGGTGGGTAGGGTTGAGACACTGGTCATGGGGGATTCCATCGTTATACATGTGGGGAAAGTGTGTGGAGGAAAGGGAACCAGGCTATCCAGGAATTAGGTTGAGGCAGATGTTGAGGAAACTATAAGAGAAGGAGGAGGGAAAGAAGAAGGTGGTAGTGTTTCACGTTGGTACCAACAACGTAAGGCAAGCAGGTATAAGTACCAGATAGTTGGGGATGTGTGGGATCTGGTAAATGAAGCACAGATGAAGTTGAAGGAAGCGGAGATTGTTATCAGTGGAATTCTGTGTAGGAGGGATACTCACTGGAAGGTGATTGGGGATTTAAATGAGACTATGGCGTGGGTATGTGGGAGACAGCTAGTGAGATTTCTAGATCCTAATGGGTGGGTAGGAGACAGGGATCTGCGCTCAGATGGCCTTCACTTGAACCGCAGTGGTACATATCAGTTAGGAAACTTGTTTAGAAGGGTTGTAGGCAGGTATATTCAGGGAAACGGGGTGGCCTATGGAGGGGCGTTAAGCGAATAGGGAACTGGAAATCAAGTAGGAATGACATAAAAATGTTAGTGCTCAACTGTAGAAGCATTGTAAAGCAAGGAATCGAATTAAGTATTTTAATAGTTATATACTTACCAGATATTGTAATAGTAGTTAAATCATGGCTGAGAAATGATATAATGGATGTAGAAATATTCTCACGAAACTGGAGTGTATATCGTATAGGTTCGATAGGAATGGTAGGAGGGGGAGTATTTATTCTGGTAAAAGAAGAATTTGTAAGCTACGAAAAAGTTAAGGATGAAAAACATGAAATTCTGGGTGTAAGGCTCATCTATAAAAATAATAGGCAACTTGATGTCTTTGGAGTGTACAGACCGGGAAAGGGTAGCAATGACGCTGATTCAGAATTATTTGATAAGAAAATCAGCTATGTTGGAAATGATATGGAAAGGAATGTGATAGTAGCAGGTGATCTCAATTTACCAAATGTCAATTGGAAAGGTAAGGCGAACGACAGGAAGCATCAACAACAAATGGCAAATAAGTAAATATGGGAAGGGCAGCTGATTCAGAAAGTGATGGAACCAACTAGAGGGAAGAATATTTTGGATGTGGTGCTGATAAAACCAGATGAGCTCTATAGAGAAACCGAAGTAACAGATGGTATTAGTGATCACGAAGCTGTTTTTGCCGTAGTTAAAAGTAAATGTGAAAGAAAATTAGGTATTAAAATTAGGACTATTAGGCAGTACCATATGGCTGATACAACAGGTATGAGGCAGTTTTAAAAAAGTAATTGTGATCGCTGGAAAATGGCAAATAAAATTGTAAACAGACTCTGGGATGGGTTTAAGGCAATTGTTGAGGAATGTGAAAATAGGTTTGTACCTTTACAGGTGGTATGAAATGGTAAAGGTCCACTATATTATAACAGAGAAGGAGGTGCAGGTTGGAACGAAATAGAGTTTGAAATGGTTATGGAAGTAAGGAGAAATTGAAGGAACTTACTAGGAAATTGAATCTAGCATAGAAGTCAGCTAAGGATAACATGATGGCAAGCATAATTGGTGGTCATACAAATTTTAGTGAAAAATGGAAGTGTATGCATAGGTACTTTAAGGCAGAAACAAGTTCAAAAAAGGACATTTCAGGAATCATTAATGAACAAGGGGAGAGTGTATGCGAGGGTCTTCAAAAGGCAGAAGTATTCAGTCAGCAGTATGTAAAGATTGTTGGTTACAAGGACAATATCCAGATAGGGGAGGTGAGTAATACTAAAGAAGTATTAAAATTTACCTATGATAACAATGACATTTACATTATGATACAAACATTGAAAACTAGAAAAGCAGCTGGAATTGATAAGATTTCTGGGGAAATACTAAAGGCAATGGCTCGGGATATAGTACTATATCTAGAATAAATATTTGATTATTATTTGGGTGAAGGAGCTATACGAAATGAATCGAGAGTTGCTATAATAGCCCCTGTGTATAAAGGAAAGGGTGATAGGCATAAAGCTGAAAATTACAGGCCAGTCAGTTTGACATGCATTGCATGTAAGCTTTTGGAAAGCATTCTTTCTGATTATATTATACATGTTTGCGAAATTAATAACTGGTTTGACAGAAGGCAGTTTGGGTTTAGAAAAGGTTATTCCACTGAAGCTCAGCTTTTAGGATTTCAGCAAGATATAGCAGATTTTCTGGATTCACGAGGCCAAACGGGCTGTATTGCTATTGACCTACCTAAAGCATTTGATAGGGTAGATCATGGAAGACTACTGGCAAAAATGAGCGCTATTGGACTAGAAAAATGAGTGACTGAATGGGTGGCTATATTTCTAGAAAATATAAATCAGAGAATTAGAGTAGGCGAAGCTTTATCTGACCCTGTAATAATTAAGAGGAGAATTCCTCCAGGCAATATTATTGGACCTTTATGTTTTGTTATATATATGAATGATATGTGTAAAGAAGTGGAATCAGAGATAAGGCTGTTTGCGGATGATGTTATTCTGTACAGGATAATAAATAAGGTACAAGACTGTGAGCAACTGCAAAATGACCTCGATGATGTTGTGAAATGGACAGTAGGCAATGGTATGATGATAAAGGGGGATAAAAGTCAGGTTGTGAGTTTCGCAAATAGGAAAAGTCCTCTCAGTTTTAATTACTGCGTTGATGGGGTGAAGTTCCTTTGCGGATAATTGTAAATTCACTGACTGACAGTGACAATGCAACACCAAGGAGGAGTAGTTCGAAAGGAATGAAAGCTGGGGAAAAACAGAGACGGCACGGATGAATAATTGATGTTTATTTCAAACCGATATGCAGGTTACACAATGCGCACGGCATCGACTCAGTAGGATGTAGGACCACCGCGAGTGGCGATGCACGCAGAAACACGTCGAGGTACAGAGTCAATAAGAGTGCGGATGGTGTCCTGAGGGATGGTTCTCCATTCTCTGTCAACCATTTGCCACAGTTGGTCGTCCGTACGAGGCTGGGGCAGAGTTTGCAAACGGCGTCCAATGAGATCCCACACGTGTTCGATTGGTGAGAGATCCGGAGAGTACGCTGGCCACGGAAGCATCTGTACACCTCGTAGAGCCTGTTGGGAGATGCGAGCAGTGTGTGGGCGGGCATTATCCTGCTGAAACAGAGCATTGGGCAGCCCCTGAAGGTACGGGAGTGCCACCGGCCGCAGCACATGCTGCACGTAGCGGTGGGCATTTAACGTGCCTTGAATACGCACTAGAGGTGACGTGGAATCATACGCAATAGCGCCCCAAACCATGATGCCATGTTGTCTAGCGGTGGGGCGCTCCACAGTTACTGACGGATTTGACCTTTCTCCACGCCGACGCCACACTCGTCTGCGGTGACTATCACTGACAGAACAGAAGCGTGACTCATCGGAGAACACGACGTTCCGCCATTCCCTCATTCAAGTCGCTCTAGCCCGGCACCATGCCTGGCGTGCACGTCTATGCTGTGGAGTCAATGGTAGTCTTCTGAGCGGACGCCGGGAGTGCAGGCCTCCTTCAACCAATCGACGGGAAATTGTTCTAGTCGATATTGGAACAGCCAGGGTGTCTTGCTCATGCTGAAGAATGGCGGTTGACGTGGCGTGCGGGGCTGCCACCGCTTGGCGGCGGATGCGCCGATCCTCGCCTGCTGACGTCAATCGGGCTGCGCCTGGGCCCCTCGCACGTGCCACATGTCCCTGCGCCAACCATCTTCGCCACAGGCGCTGCACCGTGGACACATCCCTATGGGTATCGGCTGCGATTTGACGAAGCGACCAACCCGCCCTTCTCAGCCCGATCACCATACCCCTCGTAAAGTCGTCTGTCTGCTGGAAATGCCTCCGTTGACGGCGGCCTGGCATTCTTAGCTATACACGTGTCCTGTGGCACACGACAACACGTTCTACAATGACTGTCGGCTGAGAAATCACGGTACGAAGTGGGCCATTCGCCAACGCCGTGTCCCATTTATCGTTCGCTACGTGCGCAGCACAGCGGCGCATTTCACATCATGAGCATACCTCAGTGACGTCAGTCTACCGTGCAATTGGCATAAAGTTCTGACCACTCCTTCTTGGTGTTGCATTTGCTCTGTCAGTCAGTGTACTATCAAATATAAAAATATGCTGGAAATAACATGCTGAAATAAGGGCTGTATTCAGGAGAAATAATTACAGTTCTGCTTCTTCTTCCAGCCGTGTGTAGAGCTCTTTCATGTACTGATCCCTTATATATTAGTAGCATTTCATCATTTGATATTCTGTTTTGTAAGATTCTGAATGTAGGTCATTTTTTGTCACAGAGGGTTCAGAGAAACTTTTCGCAATCTGTATGCTACACAAGTATGATCTGTCCGTCATATCTCTATCTCTTTATTCGGCCCCTTGTCCCCTCATAACGTCATTCTTCCCTTTCTCCTCCAACCTAGTTGCTCGACGAAGTTTTATTTCTATATCTCAACTTTTACAGAAGAGGATAACGGAATATAAAGAGAGGGATAAACGACCAGATGGGGCGAATAGAGAATAAGTCTTGCTGCCATGCTTCCTCCCCAACCCTCATTCATCTTCCTCGCTCACTCGCTGCCGTGCTTCCTAAACGCTACGTTTCATCCGTCATGAGGTTTTGCCTATAAGCAACCATTATGGGGGAAGTCGGCCGTGGTAGGAATGTTTTTATATAGATAACACAACTTGGAGAAAGGGGAGCTTGATTCAGTCTGACTTGAAGCCACGCCTTTCTGCTGATATCGTTTATCGGAAAAGAGGAAAAAGTAATACATCCCAAACCAATCTAAACGCCAGATTTTCATAGTCTATGATTCTCACCTCTGTTATGATAAATACATTATGGACTAGATTTGACCTACAGTCAACACTGCCAACAAAATTACCTCTGTAAATAAGGCATAATTTCTTCCATTCTGTTGAGTAGTAAGTGAATCAAAAATATTACCAAGAAGAAGAATTTGGATGTCAAATAAAAATGGAGTTTCCTCAAATTTTCAGCTTCACGTAATAAATATGTGCTATTTTCTAACATTGAAAATTAAATAATTTCTGTAGGTCGATAATACGTCCTATTCATCCAATGCTCGGAGAAACTGACAGTCGTATACCCCAACGTAAGTTCATTCCTGTTTCATTTTCCCCGCAGTGCTTAGTGCCTCGTTTACTCGCATCCTGAGTTGAAGTGACGAAGATTATATTAAACTGATATTCTTAGACCGGCACGAATAACACAATTTGTTTTATCAGGACGTATATCCAAGCCATGCACAGATGAAGCTAGAACTCAAAAAGACGTATACAAATTTAACATAAACATTACGAACTCACATCAGAAGTATTACATTTTCTTTCTTAAAAGTAGCAAGCAAAACACTGTTATGAGTCCAAAATATCAACAGTTCGCAATTCTCATTACAGCCCATATCAAAACACGAATTTGAGAGAGAACAAAATAATTCTGCTTTAAATTAATTACGAAACGTATCTGCTTCCTTTTAATTATTAGTAACAGGATATGGCAATGTATTTCTCCGTTAATAAAATTTCAGTATTTTAGTAAAATTCTCGTGTCTTCAGAGTAACAAAAATTACATATACTGATCACTTATTCACCGTATAAGAAATTACAATTTTCTAGCAGTTGTAAAAGGTCTAAATTGAGATTCCAAAAGTTTCTTGTAATATTGAACCCAAAATTGCGTATTCATGAATTACAAGTGGCCTATGTAGTAAATGAAGTTATAAATAATTTTTTTGCTATTTGCTTTAAGTCGCACCGACACAGATAGGCCTTATGGCGACGATGGGACAGGAAACGCCTACGAATGGGAAGGAAGCGGCCATGGCCTTAATTAAGGCACTCCAACTTCTGTCCAGTCTGACGTTTTCTATCACAGAAATTATCAGTCAAACTTTGCAACGTTAGACTTGTCTATTTCACATAATTATTGGCAATCCGTGAATCAGAGAGACATACATACATGCATACATACATACATACATACATACATACATACATACATACATACATACACACATACATACATACATACATACATACATACATACATACATACATACATCATCGTTATATACCGTTATGCCTTTCAGCGTTCAGTCTGCCAGCCACTGTGAATTTACTAAACGTCACCACAATTCTATATTTGCAAGTAGTGCTGTGGCCTCATTTAGTTCTATACCTCTTATCTTTAAAGCGTTAGAAACTGAGTCTAACCATCATCGTCTTGGTCTCCCTCTTAACACCCATAACAGAGTCCATTATTCTCCTAGGTAGCCTATCCTCATCCATTCACCTCTTAAATTCTAAGGTAGAAGAGGTATGTCATACTAGTGCACTTCCGATAAGCATGAAATATATGTTGTGTACACCACTAAATCGGTCAGGCACATTTCGTCCTTGAAATCTATAAATTAATCAACATTTCGAATCTTACCCAATGCAGATAATTTTGTACGTATTCACGGGTTCATTGTCCAGGCCTATGATGAATCGTACACAATAATTGGAACGATAACACAATGTAAAGTTTGCAGGATGCCTGAATTCTACACTTAGTCCGGGTAATCCATGGTGGTCATCATTACGAGTACTTATCGCGTTGATCAGTGCCGGGTATCCACTTTCCTACATGCTGACCATCATGTTCTAGTCCAGATTAGCTACATAAGTATTATGACGGTGAGACAGTTGGGAGTGCGTCGATTGAGCTCCTGATCATCGAAATGTTTAGCTGATGTAAAGTGCAGAAAATGTTCTGGGATTGACAGAAATGGAATAATATGTAATTATTGGACAGGTGGTATCATTTTTCAATAAGATTTATGTTAGCGAAAATAATATACCACCATTAGCTTGTAAGTGTTCTTTGTGTGTAGGGTCTCATCAGGATAACGCTACGAGCATAGCAACTAGAGTGATTTCTAGTAACGCTTAATGTACCTTAATAAAGAATTTATAAGGATAACTGCAATCCTTGCGAAATGTAGTTATTATTCTGAGAAGTGAACAGAGTGTTAATTCGATGGATTGTAATCAAGGTTATAGGCAGTGTGACGAATTAACTAGTGTCTTTGGCAGTCTATTCAGTGCTCTCACCAATAGTCCATCTGTTTAGTTTGTCTACTAAGTGAAGAAGTTGAACTGATGAAACTGGAACCACAACTCAACGAAATGAGTAAGCCTAAGCGAGTTGGGAGGAAGCAAAATGTACCTCTTACCTGAAGAGACTGAGCAAACCTAGCAGTAACTTTCGTTTTAAGCAAGTTGATATTAGTGACATATTTAAAGTAACAACTCAGTTGAAAAATAGCAGCAGTGAAGATGCACGTGTCATAAGTTGTAATATTCTAAAATTTGGTATTGTTTTTATAAATGTGAAGTTTCAACTCATCATGAACATTGCAGAATAGAGCCTTTTTATCCCAATGAATTTAAAAATGTTGGAGTTACACAAATTTATATAATTGAGGATCCATCTGTTCGGGACAGTTATATGCTAACTGTTATCCTTCCTATAGTTTATATAGTTTTTGAAGTTTCAATTAATGAACAACTCACACCTTATTTCAAACACGCGGCCTTGGTTTCTAATTGACTTGATGCTTTAGATAACATAATTTAATTGAATTCCGGGCACTTTCGCATTTCAAAGTTCTTTTACACAATCTCTCGTCAAATTTTATTAGAACTATTGAGGTTTTGTAGACATGAAGAAACATCTAACAGGTTAGTCCGGTCTTACTTCACTAACAGGCACCAAAATTTACGTTTAATAATTCGACGTTAGCATTCCATTGGCCTACCTTAATGGTCTGTTGTGAGGACCATCTTGTTTATAATTTATATTAATGTTTATCCTCACAACATCATAAGACCTATAGATGTATGTAAATTTGCAAATAATTTGTTTCTATGTTTAAAAGCAAACTGCGAATAACACGTAACGCATCTAACGAAAATTACCTCTGAGACAGTTAAAGATTGGTGAAGCGCAAATTTGTTGTGTTTAAATCCAGATAAAGTGCATGATTTAAGGTGTTCATTTGCTCCTGGTCATAAAGCAAAGTAGGATCCTGCTTCAGTGAAATTATGGCGAAATTAAATGACCAAAAATTAGACTGGATTTGTTATGTGAACAAAGTTGCAAAGTGAACAATGACATCTACTTGCTAAGGAAATTGAGAATCAAGGTGATTGTAGACACTTTGAGAATTGTATACTTGGCTCATGCTCATCATAATTATCTGTCTTATGGTACAATTGTTTAGGCTCACTAAACAGAATATGTTAGCTTGAAAAATCGTCATAAGGCGTAGTTTATAGATCATTGAAGGTCATGACACTCCTTTTCACTGTATGGTTCTATATTTGATTTATATTAAATAAAACTCGAGTTACTTAAATGAACGAGGTTCAACTCATATCAGAACAATCAGACAACGGCACAGCGTTCCAACTGGCGGATGTAACTCTCCTCAGACTCAAAAAGTATGTAGTCATATGGCCATTCAGATATTGAAAGCTCTACTAAGTACATCGAGATATTTTTCTTTGCACTCCATTAAAAGCAACATGAAAAATAAATGAACTGGGACAGGCTTGTTTTGATGTGATGATTTTTTTAATCTTGCACAGGAATTTCCATCTTAGCCCTTAATCGGTTAGTCACTATTCGCTTACTGTTTTGTCCCAACTCTTATTTACCTCATAAACGTTATCTGTTTTTGTTTCACACTTCAGTGTAATTATTGCAAGATTGGAACATGTTTTTATTAATGTATGACGCTGTATTAGGATTATCATGTACTGAGCCCTTATTAAAGTGCTCGTTTTATTGCTGTACGATTATCCATTGAGTACAGTGAACGTTCATTGTTTTAAAGTTTTGGTAACTTGAAGTGACCAGGGCATATGTTTCACAATTCGACAGGAAGTTTGGCGCCGTTGGTCTATTGTCTGCAAGTTAAATTAAGAAAGAGGTGTTGCCACTTGACGCTCGCACGACCTTCACGTACATGCTTCAGAACAGGGGAATGACGGAAAACAAAGCAGAGACCAATGGACCATACTTCGGTAGCCCGACACGAGGCTAGAATGTCATATGACATGAGTTTTATGTAAGCGTAGGTGGCGCTATGATTTGGAAAACATGGAAAGGGAGCAGCATTTCAAAATCGGCAAGACATTCGATAAAACGGAAAATGTGCTCTGAACGAGGGTAGGCCAACGGCTGCGGAAGCTAATTTATTAATGGGGCCAGCGTGTGGGTTAGCTGTCAATTCGGCAGAAGTCTTCGAAGTAGTCAAGTCGTAGGAAGAAGTGTCTACTTACCGCGTGTGCGAAGTCATAGAAGTCATGTATTATAAGCCTTGATCGTGTTGGGACATTCTAACACTAGCTCAATATGCTCAAACTTTACCTACTTATGCATCATTAGAAGCGAGCTAAGAATATTTTGTATGCATGGGGGCCTTTTAGAACAATGCCGGGATAACAACTTGAACTCTACGCACTAATATTTTTGGGTGGAAGAGAACTCTGCTAAATTCAAAACTTTTGTGTCTGCAAAATTTAGGTGGAAAGAAAAATTTGATATGAACATTTACACGTACAGTTGCCTGCTTATTTCAAGTTTATACCTGGGTGGAGTACAGTAGATTTTCATGGGAAACGAACACCTAACAAATAGCACAGTTTTTAGTCCAGCAATGTGTACTGTTACCATATGCAGAGTTGTTATAGTACGGGTGAAGCACGGAGTGAGAGGGAAAATTGATATAGTTACGGTGTTAGATAAGCAGTGAGTTGTCACGCGGCCGAATGAGAACTGGTTTTAACGGTCACGGGAAACTACGACCGAGTGTTGTGGCAAGTAGCATTGACGAGTTGTAATACCATGAATGACCCGGAATGTTGTAGTCAAGTTCCAAACCAGAAGAAGCAGCAGACGTCCGGAACGTGGTTTCTACGGCAAGATGGAGAACTACGGACTGCATGAGTCTCAAATTGAAGACATCACAGCAAGGATGGCTGCTATCGAAGAAGGAATTGGATCCGGCTGACCGAAGGCAGGTGGTGGAATCGACAAAATATGAGTATTAGATTAGCAATCTCATAATATACTTGTCCACGTGTTTAAATGTAGAAAACGGGATAGGTTAGGTGTTCTTATTTAAGTTCAGTAGGTTTAGGTGTTGGTTGGGAAGACTACGTCCTATCTCAGTAACCTGTAGGGAAGCTTGTATCTTTAAATGTAAATAACTGTAAAGTAATGTGGTCCGATTGCATGATGTCACAGTTTGTTCCTTTGTCGTGTTTCTATAGCTGAGTGGTTAATGTCTTTTTTCTAGAAGTCGGGTTCTTGCTTTTAGCCATGTTTCATAATTTGTTTTTCTTTGATTATTGATATGCAATAATTGCCTCAGGTCTTAAATGTAAATGTAAAAGGAATTAAAATTATAGTCAGGAAGGACTAGATTCATTAGATAATGGGATACGAAATTGTACTAGAACATGCCACCACTTTTTCCGAGTTATTTCACGAAGTGTGAATGAAAATGTGTGTTGGTAGAGCTTAGATAGACGATCTTTGTTAGCGTCATCTTCATGATTATTTGAATGTAAATATGCGTGTACTTCGTGGCGTCAAGAGCTCGTTGTCATTATTGGTGTGAATTTGTGATAGGTTCACAATCTCCTCTATCGCAGTTTCGTATGTCAAGTTCCGAAGTTTAAAATCAGATTTCTTTAAATATTATTATTGTTATTATTATTATTATTATTATTATTATTATTATTATTATTATTATTATTATTATTATTATTATTATTATTAAAGTGATTTTCTCGAGTTAAAAGTGGAAGATATTTCAGTAACTTCCATATTTTCAAACACGAATTAAGTTTATGGTGGTAATTTCTCAGTCTTTTAGTTATTGTATTATAGCAGATTTGGTCATTTTATTTGAAGTCCAACTTAGCGAGCGCGAGTGCTCTTGTATGTAACCAGCGTGGTACTTTTTTGTGAGAGCGGAAGTAAGATGGCGTCATTTATATTTTTACCAGATTTGGCAACTTTAGGAATGTGACATATTGTGTGATGATGTGTAAAGGGACGCCTTCCTCATTCATAAAGGCCTGCATTTTCATGTTTGAGTAACTTGCCTCGGGTAGACTTGTTAGCAACGTGTGCTGCAATTTTGTGGGACTGAATCTCCGCTTTTTAGTCATTCAGCCATGTGGTAGGCGAGGATGATTTATATTTATACCGAGGAGCGTTTTGTATAGCGGCCTATTTTGTTGATTTTGTCGGTATTTTGCCCATCTCTCTTCGGTTGATGCTGTAGACGAGACTTTTAAAGCGCGACCCTTGGATTTTGACTAATCCTTTATGTTATGACCGCGCTGAGGATTATTTGTGTCATGTAGTCTTGTTCAGAAAACAACGCTGAGTTATGTGATGAAAGTCAAAGCCCACTTTGTTTATTTTCTTGAATTATGTGTCATGCATTTTATTTCACGAACCCACGTTGATTTGTGCTTGACGTTGTTAAGTCCACAAGATGATGTGTTTTCTGTCACGTAATCTATTTGAGGAACCTACACTGAATATGAAGTGATTGCTCAAACTGTAAGATTTTTTGCTTTTCATTTATATTTTCCATCGAGACCCTGTGATTGTGCGTTGCTTGAATGCGGCTTGCTTTTCTTGGTGATGCCAGGGAAAATATGACAAGGTGTTTTAGCTCTTTGACTTGTGTCTATTTTCCATTCGTGTGATTTTTATTGTGTAGGCCTCCGATTCATAGCTGATTAGTGTTCACGCGGATACTCGTTATCGAGTGTATATTTTGGCAGGATGTTTTATCTCTCAGCGTATTTTTACGTGTACAGTTAGATTATTTACTTTCACCCCGCAGTGCTTTAAAACACGTTTTTCTTTTAAGGTTAGGGGGCCCCCACTCCAAAGTAATAGTGTGCAGGAAAGCGGAAATACTCATCTATAGTCAAAATAATTAACAAACCATCCAACCGGGTGGTGCAGGCCAACTAACCAAATAGTCTCTTAAGAAGTGTTAAATTTTAACCTGTTTCCCTTTGTGTAAATGTTAATTACGTGTGTCGGCATACGATTGCTTACATCTAAATGTATATTTACTCAAGATGAATTCTACGAAATGTTGAGACATCCTTTGTATCATGTACATTTTTTGTCACAGTATGATTTGAGTGGCCTATTTCCATTTTTTCTTGTTTATTTTAATAAATATGTTTTCCTCAAAACTGACTTCATGCCTCGACTTGCTTCATTTATAGCTATTAGTTTATTTCGTCTCGTCCATATTAAAACTATGTTCCCCATCAAATCCAGGGTGTGATTTTCAGTTATCTTCGTAGTTTGAGTTGTGCGAACTGAGCACGCCTG
This sequence comes from Anabrus simplex, assembly GCF_040414725.1. Lineage (NCBI taxonomy): Eukaryota > Metazoa > Arthropoda > Insecta > Orthoptera > Tettigoniidae > Anabrus > Anabrus simplex. The sequence goes on from NC_090266.1 coordinate 596,411,332, forward strand.
GGAGCGACTGACCTGTCTGTGTCAGACTACCTTTATTATAGAAGAAAGGGACAGTACTTGTGCATTGTTCACTGATAATTGTAATATTACGGAAGACCTAAAAATATCTGGAATAACATTTTCAGTTTAAAAATTCAGAAATATCCGATACAGGACGCCCTTCGGAGACTAGAAGGTGAGATACTACAAAACATCTAAAGTCATGGGTGGTCGCAAACGTTAATTGCAACTGCCCAGTGCTCGAACGTGTCTAGGCACTTAATGGTACCATTACCACTGCAATCAGTGCTTTCATAGCCTTAGGTACGGTGAAGTGTAGGCTGCAAACGAAAGTTCAGATTGCATACGGTATGCGTACAAAGTTATAATGTTCATATACCGTGCTAAAGTAACTATTGCTGACAGATGTGATTCTTTCATACGTTATTGGAGTTACTGAATTACAATTAACGCTGGCGATTCCTGCTGTATTTTTGAGGATAAACCAAAGACTGTAGTAGTACTAATACTGAATAGTAACAGGGAGAGTTATCTTCAAATTGTTTCCTGGTATAAACTACAGTTGCGTACAATTGGTTTTTAAAGAACTCGTAGACAACTCTGTGTAGTGAAATGAACTGTGAATACGAGGCGTTTTCGGTGGAGGAAGAAACAGCCGTTAATGATTCTAACGTTATTACAATGATGATGATGATGAATAAAACAGGTCTGACAAATTTGTAGAACAATGACATCACAATTGTACTCTCTTCCTATATATGTATATGTGAAATATAAAACTGAGTGCAAATGGACATACGATGCTAGAAAGACTATTTGGATAGGTTTCGATATAAAGAGAGCTTCGATTTGGCATGTAACCTATCCTGTTGAGTCCAACATTGGGATACTGTGAAGAACCTCCTGTCACCTCTAAGTACACTTTCATGTCGGGTGGTACCTATAGAATCATATTCCAGTCTTGGAAATACTGCAGATTTCTGGATCCACTAGAAGTATACCATGGGCCAGACGTATGAAGTGTACACATCTTGAGAAAAATATTCAGGCGATTTTTCCTCGATTTTTCATGTACAATGCAGCATTGTATATAAATAGATTTCTCCCTTGGATATTATAGAGGCTATAAACGTCCTGGAACCGTGAGTACACATATTTGGAAAATGATCGTGTGAATGCATTTTATTTCTTACGCAATTATTAAGGAATTAATTTATTTAATAAAAAGCATACTTTAAAATTTAGGGTTAATAAGTAACTTTATACAATATTATGACTGTAAAATCAGTTCGGAGAGATATGTCTTATCTGCTTGCTTGAAAGTGGTCATCTCTATATCGAAAGCAATTAAATATATGGATTGATGACAGGATGTAACCTTCATAATGAATGTAACTCCAACATTAAATCTAGAACCATTCTAGTCTGTAGTAAATTTTAAAGTTACATTTTGATATTTCTTGATGATTTGAAATTCTGAAGTTACACATGAATGTATTCATTCGAAAACGATGATGAGTTAAGCTCCTACTATTGCTTTTTTTAGCTAACGCATCGCAGTGGTAAGGTTATTTCTTAACCATGAATTTAACAACCCATCTCCATTTTGCATATCTTGATATTTCCACGACAATCAATAAATCGCGCAACTTACTTCTTTCCTCAAGGACGACCTGAATGCATTAAGACGTGATTATTTTTAACATGAATTAATTAATGTACGGTATTTGTTTATTCGTTTAGTTTTTAGTTGGTTGTTGGGTTGGTTAGTTAGTGTTACGGTAGAATAAAGCCAGATGGCAAACTAGCATTGGACTTACTTCCAAAGAATAATATTTTACAATTCAGCACATCATACCTACGTATTATTTACGAATCCTATTTTATCCTAAAATATTTTCCACCCTAATATTTTGATCATCTTAGAAATACACACATAATATTAAATATTCCCAAAGTACAGATTTTGTTGACTTATCTCCACCAATCTTAATTCATATTTTACTCTCCATACGGAGAGGTATTGGACTTGTTTCGTGACATGGTTTCATTAATTGATTTAGCATTAAATAATACAGAGAATAAAGATTTCACTTGTGTTGGGGTATAAAGTGAACTCGTGTCCTCATCCCGAAGTGATGCAGCTCATTTTTAGGCACACCCCCGATGGACATGATCTGCGCGTTAGATTTTATCCAGCCCTTCTGGTAATCATAAATTTCATACTTCAGCTCCCGCCATTCCTATCCTATCTCTACGGTGAACACTCCAGTTCCGTGAGAAAATGTCTTCATCCATTATATCATTTCTCAGCCATAATTCAACTCCTATTAGAGTATCTCGTAAGTATGTACCTATTCAATTACTTAATTATATTCCTTTCTTTACAATACTTCCACAGTTCAACACTAACATTTTAATGGCATCCCTACTTGACAACCAGATTCCTGTACCCTTACCACCGCTCCCTAGTCCACCCGTTTCCCTGAATGTACCTTCCTATAACCCTTGTAAACAAACTTCCTAACTTATACGTACCCCTTCGGTTCAAGTGTAGGACACCTGAGAGTATATCCCTCTGTCCTACACAGGCATTAGGATCTACAATGCTCACTCCCAATTTCCCACATACCCATTCTATAGTCGCATTTAAATCCCCAATTATCCTCCAATCAGTATCCCTCCTACACACTGTCCCACTGATGACAATCTCTGCTTCCTTAAACTTTTTCCGTGCTGCTGTAATCAGATCCCACACATCCCCAACAACGTTAATACCTATTCATGCTTGCCTTGCGTAATTGGTATGAACGTGGAAGATTACCACCATATCCTTACCCTCGTCCCTCCCTTCTGTGTTATTCAACATCTGCCTTAACCTGATACCTGGATAAGTCCCTACTGTAGTTCCCTTTTCCCCACAAACTTTTCCCACATGCCTAACAATTGAGTCATCCATGACCAGAAACTAGACCCCACCCTCCTCCTTTGAAATAATGTGATCATGTGTTAAGTGAACAGAGATCCAAAGTAGTGGAAATGCGTCATCCATAAGCCATGGAAATGCTTATGATTGAGAAGTTGAAATCTGAATCCCCGCAGAAGAAGGGCGATTGGTAATGAGCAATGAGGACTCAAAAATTGCACGAGAATTGAACGCAGTAATATAGAATGTTACTGATCCTTCTTTTACGATTCACTTTCTTGTAACAGTGATACATCTTCTGACCGGGACGCAGCTGACGAGGATAAAGGGTACGTGTTATAAAACGAGAATAGCATGAGAACAACAGCTCACATTAGCCGTATCTGTGCAAAAGGAACCCCAGTGAATTGAAACACATATTTTGTGAGTACTATGCAAATATTAACCGCGATATAAACGAAGGAAAACGAGAAGTATATCCTCTACAGCCAGGAAATGTAAACTATAACAAAAGAGTCCTTCCATTGCTTTATAATCTATGTAGGTAAAAGTGGCCTGTCTAGAAAGCCAAGAATAACGGCCGAGAGGATCCGACGTTGTGAGCAGCGGTCGCTTGGTAGGCCCTTCGGGGCTGCGCCATGGAGTTTGCTTTTAATTTTTCAGATAATTTTGGAACTTGAACGGTGAATTTACTACAAATGCGAAAGTTCGTGTGATCAATTCATTCTCGCCCGAAAGAAATGAATGACTTCACATTACTATTAAATACGGGCGGAGGAAGGTTCAAACCGTATTTAGAAACGAAATTTCAAAGCTTACCGGTACCATTCATTTATATATAGGTTAAATTGTCCATATAACATATTTTCACGCATGAGAACAAAATTCGTAACAAGACGTGAAGTCATTAAAAGGGAAGCTCTAATAAATAGAACTGAAGATTGTGTCCAGGAGGTAAGAGGATACTACATACTTAAACACTAAGTATAGTAAGATATTCCATACAGACCAGACGAGATTTGAGATTTGAAAATGCAATGGCTGGAAACCAGTACTTAACGAAGGCAAGCAGAGGTAAACGGGTAATGTGGTAGAGTCACTTACTTCGACTCAGATTCTATTATGATTAATAAGGAAACATGGCAATAGGAGCATACATGTGCAATCCAAAAGCATATGTTTTTAAAATTTTGGTAACATGCAACATGAAATCATGTAACTGAATATTCTTTCGGTGGTAAAATTGTCTAAAGCGTGATTTCGTGAATGAGGAGTGCTATGAAACCAGAAGCAGAATAGTATTCATTTCCCTACTTGAATTGTGGACGGAACAATAAACACGACTCTCCCAGCAAAATTCCTTCACGACAGATTTAAACTCTTCACAAGACGTCTGGAAAATATCTAGGATTCAGGACAGAATGTTTTCTCGTCAGTTAGTGACAGGATTTTCATTGGGATGGTATATACTCTCGAGCGGAATGCTCAATTAATGGAGATGGCTGACTTGCGAAAATCGCCCTGATTGATAGGTAATTCTCTGTATTCCTAGATGCCCAATGATCTGTACTGAAACAAACACTCGGACAAAACTTGTTGATTAACGAGTGTCGTATACAATTCAGATGCTGCCGGAATAAGAGATGAGGAAACAGTCCTATCAGGCAAAACGCAAGCAGAGTTTAATCCAGAACTTTGTTTTTGTCTTTTTATGTCGCACCGATACAGACTGGTCTTATAGTGACGATACGATAGGACGGGACTAGGACGGAAGCAACCATGCCCTCAACTGAGCAACAGTCCAAGCATTTGCTTGGTGTGTACACGGGAAACCACCGAAAACCATCTTTAGGACTTCCGGCAATGGGGTTAGAACCCAGCAATTCCCGAATACAAGCTCACAGCTACGTGACGGGAACTGTGTAGCCAACTCGCTCTGGAAATCCAGTATAAAAGTCTCCAAAATATTCGTCTTCTGTCATAGGATGGTGGTTGGGAATATGCGGTGAATTGGCTTGTCCAGCGACCTTTTCTCTATATCACTCATTTTCCTTTGTACTGGTAAAAATGATGATAATAGCTATTGCTGAACTGCCTTGCCGTTTGCAGTCGATGACGAAGTTTCAAGACGGAGTTATACATGTGATGGCACTTACGATGGCTTTTCATGACCTGATACTTGAGTACAATGTACGTTAATGATATCTACATTAAGCAGTTGGATTTTTAAAGTTATTATTATAATTCCAAGAAACCGTTTCTCTGTAATTGGGTTTTTGTCCACATCAATCGTATCGGGTTTTAGCTCTCTGTCCATAACAAACCACGAAACACGAGAGGCATAGTGGGAAGACCACGCGAAGCAGTGTTGAGGAACTATGCTTGTCTATGTATCACCATCTGTAAGCCTAATACAAAGCACTTCGAATAACTAAAGAATTATGTAACCGGTCAGCAAGTAACAGGGTAGGAATATCAGTTCTGTCTCTAAACTGTAACAAAGTGTTAGCTAGCGCGTGCTCAGGAGTGGGCCCTTATAGCGGGCTGCTATGCTTCCTAATATCCGCTAGCCAATCAGAAACTCCCACCCTCCACTTGGTTTCGCTCAGACAGTTACTTTTTTGTATTAGGGTAACCGGAAGAGCTTACACTAATGGAATAGGATACAGTATCATGTTACAGCATGTAACTCCCGTCTCTACATCTCCAAGTAAAGTCACGTCTGAAATCTTCATTCACCGAGCTCAATAGCTGCAGTCGCTTATGCGCGGCCAGTATCCAGTATTCGGGAGATAGTGGGTTCGAACCCCACTGTCGGCAGCCCGGAAGATGGTTTTCCGTGGTTTCCCATTTTCACATCAGGCAAATTCTGGGGCTGTACCTTAATTAAGGCCACGGTCGCTTCCTGCCCAGTCCTAGCCCTTTTCTGTTCCATCGTCGCCATAAGACCTATCTGTGTCGGTGCGATGTAAGGCCATTAGCAAAACCTTCATTAAGAATGCTGTAAGGAATTCGAAACGTCGGCAAACGGTATCTATCATACATAGAACAAAGACATCTTCCAACACGGCGAAAGAACGTAACAGTAGTTCAATAGACTGTGGAAGTTTTACCGCTGAGAACCATCGTTGTTTTCGGCCAGCTTGTTCACAAGAACATGATCACATTCAACATTATTGAGAATAATAAGTTACCATTATACTTACAATGGTCAGCAAAGTTTGGATACCAATATAATGGTTCATCATTACCACCGTCCACTTTGTACACATCTTGTACTATAGGTCATTCCCATATCATGATTACCGTCCATCTTCTCATTTGAATTTTTTGCAAATTATATGGGTGTTGTCCCGGGGCAATCATCATTTCACCATCTCCTATTCTTGCTAAACTGGAATTTCGAGTAACGTAGGCCTAATATTTTGCAAATAATTATCGTACAATGTGTCTAGTGTTATAACATTTTTGCGTATGCTTCTATTAACAGGTGCCCTTAACCTCTTCCTAGTCAAAGGGAAGTAGGAAAATTGCGGGGTTCTACGACATATGACCCTGATATCCCTAGCTCTATATTAACTTGAAAAACACTCTCATCATTATGCTTGATTACTATTACTACGCAAATCTAACTTAATGCTCATAAATTTCACACAAGCTACAACTTACGATTTTCACAAAAATATCCGGCAATATGGGTATGAAATGTTTTGATGCCTTACCAAAAAGTATTAAAAGTAGATCGGAATATGTGCGACTTAGAAATGGTATAACTCGATTTCTTGTTCATAAACTTTACAGTGATGAGTATTTGACAGCTGCTGCTTCGTCAGAAAGGCGCTGCGGCCGGTCCAGCGAATGTAACAGTTCGGCATGGTCGTCAGACTTCGTACTTGCAGTGTGAGCCAAAGTTGAGTACAGGATAGGTCAGGCATGAGAAGCCGGAGCGTTTAATCGCTGCCAGATTGTTGGCGCAATACGTATGAGTGATTCCGTCTCCGAAGTCGTATAGGCAAGGGGGTTTCCATGGGCGATCGTGTCCGGAGTTCACCATGAAGGCCGACAAAACTGCCATCGCAAGCGTCAACTGCCTTTCAGTACACCGTGCTGATGACAGGGGCCTGACTTGGATTGTAAGAGAGGATAGAGGGGTCACAGTGAAACAGAGTATTCGCGAATGCGATGCTGGATAACAACGAAGTGTGAACAGCGATACTACTCACGACAACCTCCTCGCCACGGATACAGAAGCCACCAGCCCACGGCAGGCTGCTCACCGCACATCACATGGCACAAAGAATGGCATTCGCATTTGAACCTTCAGAGCATAGAGAAGATCGCCTGGACAACTTTGCCGTAGTACCGGTTTGCACACTCCAATGGCAGAGTACAAGTGCGTGATAAAGCACTTGAGGCAATACATTCGTCTTGTCAGCAGGCTACAGTTCAGGCCGGAGGTGGTTGTATCGTAGTATGGCAGTTGTTCACTTGGAATGAAATGGAACCCCTGGTACGTCTACAATGTCCCTTACCGACGAACGATACAAGAACCTCTTTCAGATGATGCCCACCCATTTGTTCGCCTCCTGCGTACAGCAGGAGACATGTACGTACGGCAAGACACTGCACCGTCAAGTCAATCCCGAACTGTAATTGATTGGTTCGATGAGCACTCCACGGGCATAAGGAAACTTGCCTCCCCTTAACGACCTTAATTCTATTGAGTACATCTAGGATCATATCGAGAGAAACGTGCGCGCAAGTAACCTTGATCCGAACAATATTAGTGAATTAAGGGGGGCTGAGCGGAACAGCAAGACTTCCCACGCTTGCAATAGTTTGTGGAGTCTCTGTCACGCCTCATTGCCATCCTCATAATAATCACCATTCGCCAGTTACCTCTAATTCAGTTGCTCATTACTGTATTATTTATTTGAGAAATATCTGGAAAGATAGGATTTTATCCTCACCAGATATGCATGCTTTTACAATTTTATTCAAACTCTTACGGGCATTTCACATCATTTCCGTTAGTAAAATATTTTATGGATACATTATCATTAAGCGGAATTCTTAAATAATATAGATATTATACGTTGAAGATAGAAATACTTGATGTTCATTTGGCTTCATCTATCATTATTATCATATTTTAATTATTGTTATCATTATATCGGCCATGTTCCTCATCTGTGCTACCGTGATATGCATGCCTTTCAAGTACGTAGTTTTCAAAGGTGTAGACTGAAGCCTTTCAAATCGATTCTCAGGTTAGGGTGAAGAATTTCTCCGCCTCCTGAACATTTCCCCTTTACCATACCAATCCTCCCCTGCTCCTCTCTCTCCAACCCTGCACACCCTATCTGTCTTTTTCTTTGAGCAATGTTCTAACATTAGCATAACTACATTTTCACTTCGTCTTCCGAGAGTAGGCTACGCAAAAGAATTGCATTTTTTAAAAAGGTACGACTTCCTCTTTATCTTGTTGCTGCTAGCGATATCTCTCACGACTGCGCAGACATCGTACTTTCCCTCCAGCCTCCGGTCACATTGCGGTCATGGTATTAGGCTGCACCAGTTAAGTGGCAGCACTTCATATCCGATGGAATATTACCACAATCTTGAACTTCTTGTTGAATTAGTGTGTTCCGTGGGAATTTGTAAATTAATGACTTTCATTAAAACAGAGTTCCCGTTTTGAAATGTTTCGTGGAACATTTTTTCTTAGCTATCTTGTTAGTTGTTACATTACAGATAACCATAAAGCTCATGGGAACAGTAGCTTACTGAAAAGTTTCTAGAGATGAATAGAGAATGAAGATACCCGAAGGAAAATATCTTATTCTTCTTCTTTATTTGTTTACTCTCCAATTTCAGTTTTTTCCTCGGACTCAGCAAGGGATTCCACCTCTACCGCCTTAAGGGCAGTGTCTTGGAGCTTCAGACTCCGGGTCGGGGGTACAATTGGGGAAGATGACCAGTACCTCTCCCAGGCGGCCTCACCTGCTATGTTGAACAGGGGCCTTGCGGGAGGATGGGAAGATTGGAAGGGATAGACAAGGAAGAGGGAAGGAAGCGACCGTGGCCTGAAGTTAGGTACCATCCCGGCATTCGCCTGGAGGAGTAGTGGCAAACCACGGAAAACGACTTCGAGGATGGCTGAGGGGGGAATCGAACCCACCTCTACTCAGTTGACTTCCCGAGGCTGAGTGGACCCCGTTCCATCCCTCGTACCACTTTTCAAATTTCGTGGCAGAGCCGGGAATCGAACCCGGGCCTCTGGGGGTGACAGCTAATCACACTAACCACTACACCACAGAGGCGGACAGAAAGAAAATATCCTTGGAAGATATTAATTGTGGTCTCAAGATTATGGATTCCAATTTATTTGACATTTAACATTGAATTCATTTCAATAATCACTAGCAAGCCCAACTCAAGTTAAACACGTTACGAGGTAACCCAACTCTCAGAGCACCAACGGGCGGTATGCCGCGCATAACCGCTCATAAAATCAGTACTAGCGGACATTATATCGCAAAGGTCCTCACTGTGCAAAAACACTAGCAGACGAAATTTCCTCACTGGAAACATTTTATAAACAGCCCTTTTCCTCAGATTATTTGCCTTTACAATGAGAAAATGGCTTTCTTGACATATTAAAGTAAATGTTATTGAAATAATACTTAGAACCTGGTAAGGTTTTAAGAAAGGAGAACTGGAAAATATGTCAAAAAGGTCTTTATACATTTCACCACACCTTCGAGTAAGAAACCGGTCATTTTAAGCGCACTCTTCTTAAGAACCTCAGTTGTAAAGAGGTCAGGATGTACATTTGCAAAATCAGACTATCGCCTGATTATCATGTGCAGTGGAGATGAATGCTTTTTGACATCTTTATTCGTGATATCATTAGTTTTTGTGGCTTCCAAAGAATATTTGTGTTTTAATTATATATGACGAGAACGTCAAAGTGTTATTTCCGTAATTTACAATAAGAAATGAAATGGCGTATGGCTTTTAGTGCCGGGAGATCCAAGGACCGGTTCGGCTCGCCAAGTGCAGGTCTTCTGATTTGACTCCCGTAGGCGACATGTGCGTCGTGAGGAGAATGAAGTGATGATGAAGACAACACATACACCCAGCCCCCGTGCCAGAGAAATTAACCAATGACGGTTAAAATTCCCGACCCTGCCGGGAATCGAACCCGGGACTTCTGTGACCAAAGGCCAGTACTCTAACCATTTAGGTATGGAGCCGGACAATTTACGATATAATTTTGTTGTTTAAACGTGTATATTGCCTTAAATTTATTGCCATATATTCCTCCATATTAGATTCTATATATTAGGACCATTTCATCGATCATCAATCATCAATAATTACTGATCTGCATTTAGGGCAGTCGCCCAGGTGGCAGATTCCCTATCTGTTGTTCTAGTCTTTTCTTAAATTATGGAAAGAAATGGGAAAAATATTGAACTTTTCCCTTGGTAAGTTCTTCCAATCCCTAACCCCCCTTCCTATAAACGAATATGTGCCCCAAGTTGTCCTCTTGATTTCCAACTTTATCTTCATATTGTGATCCTTCCTACTTTTAAAGACCAATCAAACTTATTCCTCTACTGATGTCCTCCCTCGCCATCTCTCCTCTGACAGCTCGGAACATACCATTTAATCGAGCAGCTCGTCTCCTTTCTCCCAAATCTTCCCAGCCCAAAATTTGCAACATTTTTGTAACGCTACTCTTTTGTCGGAAATCGCCCAGAACAAATCGAGCTGCTTTTCTTTGGATTTTTTCCAGTTCTTGCATCAAGTAATCCTGGTGAGAGTCCCATACACTGGAACCATACTCTAGCCGGGGTCTTACCAGAGACTTATGTGCCCTCTCCTTTACATCCTTACTACAACCCCTAAATACCCTCATAACCATGTGCAGAGATCTGTACCCTTTATTAACAATGATATTTATGTGATTACCCCAATGAAAGTCTTTCCTTATATTAACACATAGGTACTTACAATGATCCCCAAAGGGAACTATCACCCCATCAATGCAGTAATTAAAACTAGAGGACTTTTCCTATTTGTGAAACTCACAACCTGACTTTTAACCCCGTTTATCAACATACCATTGTCCACCGTCCATCTCACAACACTATCGAGGTCACACTGCAGCCGCTCACAATCTTGTAACTTATTTATTACTCTGTACAGAATAACATCATCTGCAAACAGCCTTATCTCTGATTCCACTTCTTTACACATATCATTGATATATATAAGAAAATATAAAGGTCCAATAATACTGCCTTGAGGAATTCCCATCTTAATTATTACAGAGTCAGATAAAGCTTCGCCTACTCTAATTTGAGTTCTATTTTCTAGAAATATAGCCACCCATTCAGTCACTCTTTTTTCTAGTCCAATTGCACTCATTTTTTCCAGTAGTCTTCCATGATCTACCCTATCAAATGCCTTAGATAGGTCAATCGCAATACAGTCCATTTGGCTTCCTGAATCCAGGATATCTGCTATATCTTGCTGAAATCCTAAAAGCTGAGCTTCAGTCGAATACCCTTTCCTAAACCCAAACTGCCTTCTGTCAAACCAGTTATTAATTTTGCAAACATGTCTAATATAATCAGAAAGAATGCTTTCCCAAAGCTTACATACAATGCATGTCAAACTGACTGGCCTGTAATTTTCAGCTTTATGTCTATCACCCTTTCCTTTTTACACAGGGGCTACTATAGCAATTCTCCATTCATTTGGTATAGCTCCTTCAACCAAACAATAATCAAATAAGTATTTCAGATATGGTACTATATCCCAACCCATTGCCTTTAGTATATCCCCAGAAATCTTATCAATTCCAGCTGCTTTTCTAGTTTTCACCGTTTGTATCTTACTGTAAATGTCATTGTTATCATAGATAAATTTTAATACTTCTTTAGTGTTACTCACATCCCCTATCTGGATATTATCCTTGTAACCAACAATCTTTACATATTGCTGACTGAACACTTCTGCCTTTTGAAGATCCTCGCATACACACTCCCCTTGTTCATTAATGATTCCTGGAATGTCCTTCTTTGAACCTGTTTCTGCCTTAAAGTACCTATACATACACTTCCATTTTTCAATAAAATGTGTATGTCCACCAATTATGCTTGCCATCATGTTATCCTTAGCTCACTTCTTTGCTAGCTTCAATTTCCTAGCAAGTTCCTTCAATTTCTCCTTACTTCCATAACCATTTCTATTTCTTTCCTGTCTGCACCTCCTTCTTAGTCTCTATACTTCTCTGTTATAATATAGTGGATCCTTGCCATTCCTTACCACCTTTAAAGGAACAAACATATTTTCACATACCTCAACAATTGCTTTAAACCCATCCCAAGGTCTGTTTACACTTTTATTTACCATTTTCCAGCGATCATAGTTACTTTTTTAAAAACCCTCATGCCTGTTCTATCAGCCATATGGTACTGCCTAATAGTCCTAATTTTAATACCTTCCTTTCTTTCACATTTATTTTTAACTACGACAAGAACAGCTTCGTGATAACTAATACCATCTATTATTTCGGTTTCTCTACAGAGCTCATCTGGTTTTGTCAAAACCACATCCAAAATATTCTTCCCTCTAGTTGGTTCCATCACTTTCTGAATCAGCTGCCCTTCCCATATTAACTCTTTTGCCATTTGTTGGTCATGATTCCTGTCGTTCGCCTTACCTTCCCAATTGACATTTGGTAAATTGAGATCACCTGCTACTATCACATTCCTTTCCATATCATTTCCAACATAGCTGATTATCTTATCAAATAGTTCTGAATCAGCGTCAGCGCTACCCTTTCCCGGTCTGTACACTCCAAAGACATCAAGTTGCCTATTATTTTTAGAGAAGAGCCTGTGACGTACCCACTTGGCTTACAGATGAATGACAAAATTATAACGTGGCGGGTCACTTTAATATTAAAATAAATAAATGATAAGTCATTGTTTCTCCATAAACAGTATCCCAAGGGCGCCAGTCTTCAAGTTTATGGCTTGAAAACAAAAGTAGATAATTAATAATAATAATAAATAAAAATATGTAATGAGACTCAAAAAACTCCCAGGGGTGGGGTGAACGGAACACAAATCATTAAGTACACTAACTTGGAATTTAAGGATCATTAATAATCATTTCATAAAATACAAATTAAAACAGCTATTTATTAAGATGAAAAACGTGACGTAACGGCGTATTAACGAAATCTGAACTTACGGAAGCAAAAGAAAAAGTGAATGAAATTAATTTTTAAAATGAACTGTTGCGCGAAGACTTGCAGTAACTTATGCCATAAGCTCACCAAATGTAGACTCTGTTGTCTTGAAGCTGAAGATGGGTGGATCTCTCGTACAGGCTGCCTCATCTGTTGTTGGATTCCAGTCCTACATCCACATTTCCTGTCTTTAACACTTCCTATTGTACTCCTTACATAAAGTCGTAATGAGTCCTAATTTTAAGTGCAAAACCACCATGGGTTACGTTCATGGAGAGAATACGTTCGTATTCTTCCGTATTACGGAACAGTAGCGTAGCTAAATTCATAATAAAAGCTCTCCTCCCCTATACCAGTCAGAACCGGTCTCCCGTTGACTACCTCTCGTCATTGAGATAACAAGTCCCAATGAGAGTAACTTTTGAGTAGAATATACTCAGATGCGAAGTGAACTAAGTTAAAATCTTCTCCGATGTGTAGACGTAGAATCGTAGTAAGAGTATCTTCCAAACGTGAGAATCAGAATCAGAATGTCCGAATCCCCGAATGTCCGTATGAGAGTCTCAATGAGAGTCTCAATGAGAGTGTCCTCTCCAGCCCTTGTCGGTGGTATATATTGCTTCAAAAGTCTCCTTCCATCAGCCCTATCACATGGTCCAGTAAGATTCGAGGTCTCATCCCTTCTCCGATGTATAGCTGTGCATCCATCACGTTGCTTCATTACGTTCATTCACATAGGCTGAACTTTCCCGCTGAAATGAAGCGTCCCCAAGCATAGTTTGAAAAGTGGGTGTTAATAATGTATCAACTGTCTCATCATGAGGTGGAGAGGGTAAGGTCTCTCGTAACCTCGATGACGTACTTTTCCTGGAACTGGGCTGAAATTAGCCTGCTGACTCTGGTCACCTCACAACGGCTATTGGAAAATTTACTGCAAGTTATAAATATGCGTGATGTTGAAATACTTTACCCAATAATTTGTTCGTTCAGAATACGTTATAGCCGCGATACAAAGAAATGAAATGATGATTGAAATGGATGACAAAAACCCTATATATATATATATATATATATATATATACATATTAATTTTAAAATGACCTATCAGTGATTAAATATATACATCTTATCAATTAAATATATAGTTCAATAATTAAAAATATACAGTGATGTCCCAAACATCACATTCGCCCCTCTGAGCCTGAAACAAGTAGTACTTCGTTGAGGGCTCACACCCACACATTGCCACTTACGTTACACTTGTTTCCAAAACAACTGTACATTCATTCATTACTGTATACAACATAACACTATTTTACAAAATTACAACTTGATGATTCCAGCTACAACTTAATAACAAATAATATATAACACTTCAAAATTTCCATTAAAGCACAATATTACACCTTAGCGAGTTTCTGATGTCTCACTTTCTCAAATGTTCGTCATCTCTTGCTGATTTTATGAATCCAGTGTATGCAATACTTGACAATTCAGTTTAGATCTGTACAAAATTTACACAAACAAAATGCATCGTATTACTCTTTCAAGTGTTTATACGTTCTTGCTGTATGACTATCACTTCACACACGCTAACACATTCACGTGGTTTTAGCCTAGGGTAAAATTATTGCAAGTCTTTATGATATCTTCTTATAGTCTACGGGGAATTTACAAATTTTAAACTGCAATATTAATGATCCTCGTTATATAAAATCAAATACTAGATTACCCATATATGGCATTACGTAAAGAGAACGGACGTAACCTTGGTAATGAACTCGTGTCAATCGTATACACACACATCGTGTAGCAAGCAAAACAAAACTTGGGAAACTCCACCTACCAGAGAGCAGTCACTCCACGCTGCGACAGGTGTATATTATATAAGAGATAAGCGTGGCCTGGCTCACTGACCTATATTCCAGCACTATGGAAAATCCCCCGGACTCGTAATATATTTACGTAAACTCCGAATGTTGTACGTACCCATTAAAATGCAATCGCCGTCAGATAATTTATAAGCACAAGGTCCTAGTTTCTTATGTATACGATAAGGTCCTTGATATAAAAGGAAAAACATTTTTGTGACTTTATCTTCACTGTTAGATAACATGGGAACTCTCAAAAGAACAAGGTCACCTACCTCAAATTCATCCAGCACCTTACGTTTTTGCTGCTTCTTTCGAAGGTTGCCAGCTTTTACTAGGTTTTCTCTGGCCATCTAACATAAAATTCAGCATTACGCTGCGGCACCTCAGTAATACCCAATACTCTCACCAATTCATTTTGTGGCTTAGTACCGAAATGAACTTGCAAAGGTGTTAATCTAGTACTTTCGTGCTGAACGGCATTGATCCATGTCCCAATAAGGGATAATTTCGCTACCCAAGCGGAATGCCTCTCGTGAACTAGTGACCTAAACATGCGCGCTAGTTCCTTCATCACCCGTTCACACATGTTCCCCTGAGGATTTCTGATGGATGAATGGACCTGAGTAATACCTAATTCACTAATTACGGCTTTCCACTTCTTCGATGTAAACTGTGGTCCACTGTCTGACAATATTCTTTGAGGAGTACCTAATTCAGGGACATACTTCTCTTGGATTATATGACTACAGGATTTTCCTGTTGCTTTCCTCATAGGGAATAATCTGACCAGTTTAGAAAAAGCGTCTATCAAAACGAAAATATATTGAAAGCCGTATTGTCCTTTTACAATAGGACCGAAAAGGTCGATACACACCAAGTCACCAGATTTTTCTGCAATTACTGCCTGACGAGGTCCCTCTAAATAACGGTTCGGTATCTTACTTCTCTGACATAGATCACAAGTGGCAAGAACCTTTCTGATTTCTCTTCCCATCTTGTCCCAGATAAAATTCTGTTGGATTTCAAACAGAACCTTATTAGCACCATAATGCCCTAATTCCCTGTGGATGAACCAAATTAACTCCACACGTAACGATTTGGGTACACATATAGCCCATTTATGTTCGCTACATTTTCTAGCTAGAAATCCGTCTAACAATTTAAAAACGTGTCTACCGCGAGTCACAGTAACCTGCTCACCTCCCTGAAGTACAGACAAAGGTTCCCTACATTCTTCGTCCACAGACTGTTCCACCAACAGGTTGCGTAATCTGTTTAGAGCAGGCTTATTGTCCTTACTAAGGCATGCACAAATTAAAATGCCTTCCTGTGTTTTCAGGAAACTTCCTTCATCACACAATTTCTGATCTCTGGACAACAGATCAGCAAGGACATTGTCTTTTCCTTTTATATGCACAACAGAAAAATCGTACTCCTGTAAGGCCAGTATCCACCTACTAACCCTATTGGATGATAGCTTACATGTAGGTATAAATGAAAGAGCATGGTGATCAGTCCTAATCTCAAATTTAACACCTACAACATACATCCTAAATTTACTTAAGGAATACACAATAGCTAAGAATTCAAGCTCCGTAATGGAATACCGTTTCTCCGGTCCACTTAAACCTCTAGACGCTAATGACACAATTCCTAAGTCTCCGTTGTCATCCTCTTGACATAATACTCCAGCCAGACCATAGTGAGATGCGTCAGTGAGTAACACATACTTCTTATCTACCACGGGGTACTTAAGAACAACTGCTTGCCTGAAACCTTCCTTTAAATCATTAAAAGCTTTGTGGTGACCTTCTGTCCATTTCCACTTACTGCCGGCTTTTAACAAGTCTCTAAACGGCTCAAGTAAGTTTGCAAATCTTAGTACAAAGCGTCTAAAGAAGTTGCATACTCCAATATACGACCTTAATTCCTTGATATTTCTAGGTGTACTGGTATTCAATATTTTCTCAATCCTTGTACTCTCAGGCGTAACCCCTATCGCAGATACACGGTGTCCCAAAAATGTAACCTCCTGTCTACCAAAAACACACTTATCTAACTTCAAAGTAAAACCAGCACGCTCTAACTTAGTAAACACCTCCTCTAAGTGACACAAGTGCTCTTCAAAGGTCCTAGACGCAATCACCAGATCATCAATATAAACCGTGGCGAAATCACCTGTATCATCACCTAATGCAATATTTAATGCTCTAATTAAGGCTGCAGAACTTGTCTTCGTCCCGTAGGGAACGCGCTGAAACTGATACAAGCTGTACTTATGACTAAATGCTGTTAGAGGCCTGTCCTCTACTCTCAAAGGAATCTGCCAAAAACTACTTCTTAAATCAACAGATGAAAAACATTTTTTACCCTCAAAGCCCTGAGTTAACTCTTCAATAGTCTGTGATTTTAACTGGTCAGTACAAATACGTCTATTCATATCCCTCCAATCAATGCAAAGTCTAACGCTCCCATCACTCTTAGGCACAACGATTAAAGAATTTACATACTGGCTATTAGACACTTCAATTATCCCATCAGCTAACATAGCTTGTATCTGATCGTCAACTGCCTTGGCATATTTGTGTGGGATAGCATACCGTGGCCCGCTGAAAGGACTGTCATCCAGCACTGAAAAAGAATGTTCATAAACATGTGTTTTACCGGGTTTCTTAGAAATAAATCTCAGCGTGTTCACATAACACTGCCAACAATTCGTCCCTCTGGACTTCCTCTAATTTACTGTTACTCGCAGCTTCAAATAAGGCATCCTTCTGATCCTCTTTCAACCACAACTGGCATAAATTAAACCCCTCACTGGGTTTCTCCTCATATCTAGAAACCTCAATAACACTCCACATAGCACAAACATTCGTTTTCCTCTGAATTTCATTTCTCAGTTCGAGTTTGACATACTTATTATCCCACTTCAGATTTACCATTGTATCATCGTAATCTAGCTGAGCCGATTTTAAAGTCAGCCAGTCACATCCCAAGATGAGATCAAATACAAGGTGAGGAATACCCAAACATACCTGTACTGAAATAAAACCCTCTATACAAATCGGTACTGCAACCTGCTTGCATATTTGTTTCGACATTTTACCAACAGCTGTAATAATGAATGTAGACTTAACAGGCATCTCTTCTACCATAATTCCCTGTTTAACTAAAGAGTCATACCATTCTGAACTAATACATGATTTCTGACTTCCAGTATCAATTAACGCGTGAACATACGCCCCCCAAACTTCTAATTGAACCACAGGATTAATCACTTCATCACCCGAATCTAAATAATTATTATCTGGTTCACACATAAGGTCTTCCTTAACATCTAGGTCATATGGCAATAGTTTCATAACACAATTCCTAACTACTTCCTGGTAAGGCTGGAATTCTGACCTATCATTACAGCCTGCATTTAGTTTAAAGGTTGCGATCGTGTACCTACACTTGGCTCGTTAGTAACTTGTCCTCTGACTTGTTGGGCATTTCCCGATCTATTTTCAGGTGCGCCACCCCTACCGTTATGCCTTGGCTGAAACTGATTAAGATTCTCGTAGTTTGGCTGTCTCCTATTGTCCCTTGGTTCACTATGAGGAACAAAATTATGTGAGTTTCCTGTTCTATGCCCAATGTTTCCTAGTGCATCAGAACTCCCTAATAATTGCTCCATCTCCTGAATAGTTTTAACACTTTGCATACACGCTGCTTCGCGTACCCTGTCTGGAAAATGTCGTAACAGTAATCTGACTACATCTGAATCAGCCGTGATTCCGTCTAAATTCTGGCAAATCATAACATGTGACAAAAAATACTCAGTCATAGGGACACATTCATTATGTTTGAATTTCCCGAATACTACCCTTTCTCTTTCACGGCTTTGAACGGTTTCGTTCCAGGATTTGTCTGTGAACTTCGTCTTAAATTCCTTTAGACTTTTCATGTTACTTTTATAGACTGAAAACCAGGAACGCGTCTCTCCCACAAAAGCATGATCAATAATGTCGATCGCCTCTTCCCAGTCCATAAACCCTTCCTCAATCCGTTTCCCAAACCGTTCTTCTACTATTTTAAGAAATTCTAATGGGTTAGTTTGTTTCCCATTGAACTTCGGTAATTCGATTTCCTTACTGTAAATCCCTCCATGACTTTGCCTCTCAGTGTTACCTTGCCTTTCTCTTACTTCTCGTCGTATGCGTGCTTCTGCCATTGCTATGCGGTTATCTACATCTTTATCTCTTCTTTCAATTTCATTCACTACAGTGTTCTGTTTTTCTTTCAACGTCTTCATTTCCACTGTATTGCCTTTTACTATCGCAAACTTTTCTCTTTGTTCCCTAGTGTTGTCTTCTATTATACACTTAACCGTATCGATCTTGTTTTGTACCTGATCTTTAAATTCTTTTATTTCTTCCTTTTGGATCTCAACTTTATTATTAATACTTGTCACCTGTGTCTCTAACTCCTTTCTAGTGTTGTTGCTTTCTTTTTCCATTAATCCCAACAACTCACTCCTCTGCTCTACAAATTTCTTTTCTACCTCTTCTTTGTTTTGCTTAGTTATCTCTTTCTGTTCCTCTATCTGCTTGTTAAATCTTTCATTCTGTTTAAATAATTCTTGTAACTGTTTGCTATGTTCGTCCATCCTTTTATTAGCTTCGACCTTGTGTTCATTCAATGGTTTACTTAATTCTCGTTTAGTTTGTTCTACTTCATTTTTAATTTCTGATTTAGTTTGTTCCAATTCCTTTTTTATTTCAGATTTATTTTGTTCCATTTCATTTTTTATTTCAGATTTACTATCCTCTATCTTACTTAACATTAACTGCATCATTTCAAGTAACTGACTATTATTACCCTCACTGTTAGGGCTAACCTCCGCCTCGCCCCCCATCGTACTATCGTCTGAATCTAACGTAACTTCGTCATTCCTACTCTTATTCCCTTCGCTATCTTCGCTCCTAATATCAGTTTCCTCCTCTACACATTTATCTAACTCTTCCTTAGAATTACTTAAAGTACTACCCTTCAGCACGTGTCCACTACGCAGCGTCATGTCTTTCTCCTCTTGCTCAGCCATGCTACCCCCAAAATCAAACACACCAGAAAAATATACTGTGGATACACAACCGTTAACCCCAAACTACTGATTTTATCCTTCTATACCAGTACTTAATGATTTACGAGCCCCTCAGTTGTGGCGATAATATGTGACGTACCCACTTGGCCCACAGATGAATGACAAAATTATAACGTGGCGGGTCACTTTAATATTAAAATAAATAAATGATAAGTCATTGTTTCTCCATAAACAGTATCCCAAGGGTGCCAGTCTTCAAGTTTATGGCTTGAAAACAAAAGTAGATAATTAATAATAATAATAAATAAAAATATGTAATGAGACTCAAAAAACTCCCAGGGGTGGGGTGAACGGAACACAAATCATTAAGTACACTAACTTGGAATTTAAGGATCATTAATAATCATTTCATAAAATACAAATTAAAACAGCTATTTATTAAGATGAAAAACGTGACGTAACGGCGTATTAACGAAATCTGAACTTACGGAAGCAAAAGAAAAAGTGAATGAAATTAATTTTTAAAATGAACTGTTGCGCGAAGACTTGCAGTAACTTATGCCATAAGCTCACCAAATGTAGACTCTGTTGTCTTGAAGCTGAAGATGGGTGGATCTCTCGTACAGGCTGCCTCATCTGTTGTTGAATTCCACTCCTACATCCACATTTCCTGTCTTTAACACTTCCTATTGTACTCCTTACATAAAGTCGCAATGAGTCCTAATTTTAAGTGCAAAACCACCATGGGTTACGTTCATGGAGAGAATACGTTCGTATTCTTCCGTATTACGGAACAGTAGCGTAGCTAAATTCATAATAAAAGCTCTCCTCCCCTATACCAGTCAGAACCGGTCTCCCGTTGACTACCTCTCGTCATTGAGATAACAAGTCCCAATGAGAGTAACTTTTGAGTAGAATATACTCAGATGCGAAGTGAACTAAGTTAAAATCTTCTCCGATGTGTAGACGTAGAATCGTAGTAAGAGTATCTTCCAAACGTGAGAATCAGAATCAGAATGTCCGAATCCCCGAATGTCCGTATGAGAGTCTCAATGAGAGTCTCAATGAGAGTGTCCTCTCCAGCCCTTGTCGGTGGCATATATTGCTTCAAAAGTCTCCTTCCATCAGCCCTATCACATGGTCCAGTAAGATTCGAGGTCTCATCCCTTCTCCGATGTATAGCTGTGCGTCCATCACGTTGCTTCATTACGTTCATTCACATAGGCTGAACTCTCCCGCTGAAATAAAGCGTCCCCAAGCATAGTTTGAAAAGTGGGTGTTAATAATGTATCAACTGTCTCATCATGAGGTGGAGAGGGTAAGGTCTCTCGTAACCTCGATGACGTACTTTTCCTGGAACTGGGCTGAAATTAGCCTGCTGACTCTGGTCACCTCACAACGGCTATTGGAAAATTTACTGCAAGTTATAAATATGCGTGATGTTGAAATACTTTACCCAATAATTTGTTCGTTCAGAATACGTTATAGCCGCGATACACAGAAATGAAATGATGATTGAAATGGATGACAAAACCCTATATATTGTAACAGGAACGCCCGTACTTCAGTTTATCGGAGAGCATGATGAACGACAAGGCGTGTACGGCCCATGCTAAGAGAGTAAGAGAGAAGGGTAGTGAAAAATTCATGATTAAGTGGATCCTTCAGTTTATTCAATAAATAGGCAAATAATTATGTCACCTTTTATAGCTGAATTGTAGATTTGTCCCTGAGGGCGTGAAGAGGACGTTGTCCCGCGGCGGCTGCGTCGTCTTGCGGTCGGCGTCGGCGTTGTCTTCCGTCGTTGGTGTTTGTATTAGTGTTGATGACTTGAACCAGGGGCAGGAACGGGGAAATGTGGAGCTTCCACATTTGACGTCGTGGGGTATTGGTGTGACACTTCCCTATGGCGAAGCACGCCGAAATAGTTCCCACAGTAGCAAGGATAAAGTTAGAGTCACAGTTCGTATTTGGAATAATACGCAAATGAAACAATCTAGAACCTTCCGAGGTGCGGTGATCGAGCACTTCATAAAGAAAATTAAATTTATCGAGTACAGTCTCTGCACTGTACTCCACCAGCATAATACATTTGTTGAAATAAATGACAGTCCAAATTCCCGTACGTCGTGATTTTCAGGTTAACACTGGCACTTAAGATCATAATGCAACACAGTTCAACGGATAGACATAGTCTTTAAAGGAAATTGAGGCTGGCTAGAAATACTACCGCTGCTTTCACACAGTCTTTGAACGAAATCAATGCTGGCACAGTTAATGCAAGAACACAGTCTTTAAATGAAATAAAGCTGACACAATTAATGCGAGAACACAGTTTTTAAACGAATTCAAAGCTGGCACCGTTTATGGGAGAACACAGTCTTTAAATGAATTCAAGCTGGCGAGAACACAGTCTTTAAACGAATTCAAAGCTGACACAATTAATGCAAGAACACTGTCTTTAAACGAATTCAAAGCTGGCACAGTTTATGTGAGAACACAGTCTTTAAATGAATTCAAGCTGGCGAGAACACAGTCTTTAAACGAATTCAAAGCTGGCACAATTTATGTGAGAACACAGTCTTTAAACGAATTCAAATATACAGCCGGACCGAGAGACGAATTATGTCGCGACGGCTTACTTGCACACACTCGCTGACTCACGGCTTACTGCCGACTCACTCCACTCTCTGCCTTCAGCACACTGCCGTCGCATACCGCGCACTCCCTCTGCTTTACTGCAGGCTTTCTGCTTACCTACTGCCTTACCCCAGGCTGGCGACTCGCTTATATTTCGTTCATGCAGCAATGGAACACGAAGGAACCTTCTGCGTGACGTCGCTTGTCCTTGGCCGGTGTTCTGGAACGTCGCGAACTTGCTCGCAGTTCCCATTATGCCTGTGCGCTCGGCGCAAGTTTTAAAGGCTTACGGCCGGGTGTTAGCGAGCTTCTCTTAATAAAAGAATGAAACGTGAATGCTCGTAGGGTGTTACCGTTTCATCTCCCCCCCTGCTCGGGAAAAAGAAAATTGCTGGGCGATTTTCTTTTCGCTCATCTCCTAGTAAAGTATTTCTTGAGATTGGCCGAGTTGAAGATCCCCTCAACGTCGCTATCTGCCCTTCCTACTTCGTAGGTATCGGATAAGGCCGTTTCTTATAAGGTGATGTGTCAGTAACATCTAAGTGGTGCTTGAAACCCTTAATGACTCCAGGTTTCTCAGAAAATACATCTGGAAACTTCTTAAAAAGCTCTTGGATTGCCTTTATTACTTTATCATCATCGTAATCTGGGCTTTCAGCTACATTGGCGAAAAGCGTGAAGTTGTAGTGGTCCTCGTTAAACTCATCATCGATAATGGACGCCATCTGGTCCTCTACGGGTCCCACTTCCTCGGGTCGCCCCTCTTCGTGGACGCTTTCTTCGACAGGCGGAGCCTCGCTCATCTTGCCTTCTACTATGCCCACCGGGGTCTCACATTCCGGATTCTTCACGTCATTATAAGTAACCAACTGTAGCCCTACAGATTCGACGTGGAAAAATTTAATCACATTAGCGGGATAATCAATGATTCCCCCATGTTGAATGAGAAAGTCTGATCCAAGAATTAAGTCAAATTTCATTTGCGTCAAAATCAAAAATAGATGTTGGAACTTAACACCACCAATTTCTAACTCAAGAAACGCCTGGAATTTGCATTTAATAGCTTTGTCAGGAACTATGCCTTTAACCTTAACTTGAGCAACCGGCAAGATGGAGATGTAGGTCGTCTCCTGCGCCACATCTATTAATTTCTGCGAAATTAGTGAGGCTTGCGATCCCGAGTCTACTAGAGAGTGGACAATCATATTGCCTAACTTAATGATAATGATCGGTAAGCCGCGTTGTATCTGAGGCTGTCGTGGTGTTGAATCCTCATATAGTAAATCTGCATCCTCTAAATACCAATGGTTAATGAGTGCGCTACATACTACTTCTCCTCCCTCCGGGTTTTCAGGCAGTCTCTTTATTGCTTCGACAAAGTTTTTTTTTGTACCCGTAGCTCTTGGATCCATTTCCGTTCTCTCATTTCTTCTCTGTATCTCTGCCTGGTATTCCAAAGAAGCTGCTCCAGGCAAACCCTCTTCCCTGTTCTTATTCCTTACATATTCCGTAGTCTCTCTCCAACGTTTCTCTAATTCTTCCCGCTGGGAGTTCCTATTATCATTGGGTTGATTAGCTGCCTGCCTCCATGAAGGTCCAGGTTGAAACTTAGCCCTCCCTTCGTAGGGGCGATTCCTAGATCTTCTATACCGAAACGGAATATCTCGGCGAGTTTCTCTTTCTTCTCGCGGTTCTGGATTTACTTGAACCGGAGTTTTCATTTCCGTAAAGTTGGTTGTAGTTTCTTTGGTTCGACCTGCTTTTGCTGCGCTCTGAGTGTGCGCAGTATCGAGTTTCCTCAGGACATCATCGAGCTGCTCCAAGTCCTGGACATTTGCTGCCACCAATATTTCCTGAACATTTGGTGGAAATTGCAGCGTTATGACCTGAATAAGTTCTTGCTCCGGTAAAGGAGGGTCGAAAAACTGCATCTTTTTAAGCTGAGATATGAGATAATCTGAATATCGCGAGGAATTGACGGACGTGTTATACTTTCTAGAGTATAATTGAAGTTTTATCAGGTGCTGAGCCTCAGCACTCCAAAATCGTCTAAGTAAGGCTTCCTTAAATTCTTCGTAAGTGTTAATACTGAATTTAAAAGCGGTAAACCACATTAACGCCTTGCCTTCTAACAATCGAGATGCTATTCGTAAACGACGGTCGGTCTTAACGTGATTTTCTTGAAAGAATTCTTCGAGGTTGAGGAGAAACTCCTTAGCAGTATACTCCTCTTTCCCCGAAAATTTGGCTGGTTTTTCCTCAGTTATTTTAAAAATTGTGGAAACATTCATGGATTCTCCACTAGTGTTGTGAAGGCTAGATGATGAAACATCCTGTTCTATTTGCGATACTTTGCTGTTGAGAGCTTCTATACCCCCTTGGAGTTCAAGTTTTAGGGTTTTAATTTTCCCCTGTACGGAATTCTCAATTTCCTTGACCTCCCTCTCTATGTCGGTCTTGACTTCTGCTACATCGCGACAGATACGAGTAATCTGCGTGTGAGCATTATCTAACTGAGTCTTGACACGTTTATCGGCCTCCTCTTGCTGACTTTTCAGAAGAGTAATTTCGTTTCCCAACTTCATGAAATTATTTTTAACAGATTCATGAAGTTTGTCTTGAATAGACGCGATTTTAGTTTGCGCAAGAGATAATTGAGCATGGGACTCTTGAAATTCTTCCTTTAAGCTTTCTACTTCTTTAAGGACCTCCTGAGAAGAAGACGGGAAAGCAAGTTTTAAGTCCTCCGCCACTTGTGATTTTATATCTTGCTTAATGGTTTCTAAGTCACGTGTTAATCTTTCATTTATTTCCGTAAACTTAGAATCCATTCTTTTGTTAGATTCTTTAAATCTTTTTTCAATTTCGGCACCTGCACTATTGAGCCTACGTTCCAAATTATTATTAACTTCTGCAAATTTTTGATCAACAGATTCTGTCAATTTTACAATGTTGGCTTCATTAGCCTCCCTTAGTTGAGTGATACTACGATTAGTTGCTTCATTAGCCTCCTTAAGTTGACCTATACTAGCCTTAGTGGCTTCCAGGGTCGCGTTAGATTCTTTAAGTTGAGCTCCTAAAGTATTGTTAGATTCTTTAAGTTGAGCTCCTAAAGTGTTATTAGATTCAGCAATTCTACGCCCGAGATTAGTGTTGCTTTCCGTAATCCTGTCATTTAGACTGAGTTTTAAAGCCTCGATGGCAGCTAGTATATTTTCCATATTAATGTCGTTATTTTCACAAAATGCAGAAAATACAATCATTCACCTCATACGTAAAATCACCATTATTGTCCAATGGTAAAGTTCAAAAATTTCACCAACACAAAATATCAAACACTTGTGCATAAAATTAAATATCACCATTATTGTCCAATGGTAAAGTTCAAAATTTCACCAACACAAAATATCAAACACTTGTGCATAAAATTAAATATCACCATTATTGTCCAATGGTAAAGTTCAAAATTTCACCAACACAAAATATCAAAATTTATATAAGCCTGTGCATGAATATTATGCCTGAAATGTTTTACATAGCAAGAGAAAGAAAAAAAATAATCACTTGTGCCATAAACTTGATCAGAGTTCTGTGCCAAAAGTTTAAAATTTCGTCAAAGTCATTGAATTGAACTTCGTAAAATTTTAACACATTCACTGAACTGGAATTAACGTACGTACTATGCACTTTTATTTGAATTGGTAAGTTAAGATATCACTGATTTCAAAGTTAATTTTTATCACTTTACTCTCTTTAATCTGGCCCCAACGTCACGGGTGCCACTATTCACTACCTTCTCTCTGTAACAGGAACGCCCGTACTTCAGTTTATCGGAGAGCATGATGAACGACAAGGCGTGTACGGCCCATGCTAAGAGAGTAAGAGAGAAGGGTAGTGAAAAATTCATGATTAAGTGGATCCTTCAGTTTATTCAATAAATAGGCAAATAATTATGTCACCTTTTATAGCTGAATTGTAGATTTGTCCCTGAGGGCGTGAAGAGGACGTTGTCCCGCGGCGGCTGCGTCGTCTTGCGGTCGGCGTCGGCGTTGTCTTCCGTCGTTGGTGTTTGTATTAGTGTTGATGACTTGAACCAGGGGCAGGAACGGGGAAATGTGGAGCTTCCACATTTGACGTCGTGGGGTATTGGTGTGACACTTCCCTATGGCGAAGCACGCCGAAATAGTTCCCACAGTAGCAAGGATAAAGTTAGAGTCACAGTTCGTATTTGGAATAATACGCAAATGAAACAATCTAGAACCTTCCGAGGTGCGGTGATCGAGCACTTCATAAAGAAAATTAAATTTATCGAGTACAGTCTCTGCACTGTACTCCACCAGCATAATACATTTGTTGAAATAAATGACAGTCCAAATTCCCGTACGTCGTGATTTTCAGGTTAACACTGGCACTTAAGATCATAATGCAACACAGTTCAACGGATAGACATAGTCTTTAAAGGAAATTGAGGCTGGCTAGAAATACTACCGCTGCTTTCACACAGTCTTTGAACGAAATCAATGCTGGCACAGTTAATGCAAGAACACAGTCTTTAAATGAAATAAAGCTGACACAATTAATGCGAGAACACAGTTTTTAAACGAATTCAAAGCTGGCACCGTTTATGGGAGAACACAGTCTTTAAATGAATTCAAGCTGGCGAGAACACAGTCTTTAAACGAATTCAAAGCTGACACAATTAATGCAAGAACACTGTCTTTAAACGAATTCAAAGCTGGCACAGTTTATGTGAGAACACAGTCTTTAAATGAATTCAAGCTGGCGAGAACACAGTCTTTAAACGAATTCAAAGCTGGCACAATTTATGTGAGAACACAGTCTTTAAACGAATTCAAATATACAGCCGGACCGAGAGACGAATTATGTCGCGACGGCTTACTTGCACACACTCGCTGACTCACGGCTTACTGCCGACTCACTCCACTCTCTGCCTTCAGCACACTGCCGTCGCATACCGCGCACTCCCTCTGCTTTACTGCAGGCTTTCTGCTTACCTACTGCCTTACCCCAGGCTGGCGACTCGCTTATATTTCGTTCATGCAGCAATGGAACACGAAGGAACCTTCTGCGTGACGTCGCTTGTCCTTGGCCGGTGTTCTGGAACGTCGCGAACTTGCTCGCAGTTCCCATTATGCCTGTGCGCTCGGCGCAAGTTTTAAAGGCTTACGGCCGGGTGTTAGCGAGCTTCTCTTAATAAAAGAATGAAACGTGAATGCTCGTAGGGTGTTACCGTTTCAATATATATATATACATATTAATTTTAAAATGACCTATCAGTGATTAAATATATACATCTTATCAATTAAATATATAGTTCAATAATTAAAAATATACAGTGATGTCCCTAACATCACAAGCCTTACACGCAGAATTTCATGTTTTTCATCCTTAACTTTTTCGTAGCTTACAAATTCTTCTTTCACCAGAACGAATACTCCCCCTCCTACAGTTCCTATCCTATCTCTACGATACACACTCCAGTTGCGTGAGAATATCTCTGCATCCATTTTATCATTTCTCAGTCATGATTCAACTCCTATTACAATATCTGGTAAGTATATATCTATTAAATTAATTCGATTCCTTTTTTTTAAAATGCTTCTACAGTTGAGCACTAACATTTTTATGTCATCCCTATTTGATTTCCACTTCCCTGTTCGCTTAACACCGCTCCCTAGGCCACCCCGTTTCCCTGAATGTACCTGCCTATAACCCTTCTAAATTATTCATGACTAGAACTAGAAATGGCTCTTTTCAGAACTCGACTAAAAACCTTGGTCTCACTTTAAACATCCTACAACTCAACAGTGAAGATATTTAGAACTTCTACTAATATTCATTTATTAATCTGCTTAGTCTCATTTTTCAAATCTTGCTCTATCTGTCACCATATTGAATTTTATGGATTGAAACAATGAAAACCACAATATAGATTTGCAATCCACTAGTTCTTTGCGGTGCCCTATTTACGGGAGTCATTTGTCGAATAGGCAGTCTATATGTCTTGCCCTATCGGGGTTCTCGTTGCTGAACGTCCGTAGGTATAACTTTAAATTGCCCTACAATGACCCCTGGGTGGTGCCATGATAGCAAGTACATTGGCTGCTGGACGTATACCTTTTTGTTTTATGGAAATCCCAGCAATCACAGGATACTCCAATATGTGATCAACAATGACTAGAACTAGAAATGGCTCTTTTCAGAACTCGACTAAAAACCGTGGTCTCACTTTAAACATCCTACAACTCAACAGTGAAAATATTTAAAACTACTACTAATATATACATATTTGTGCTATTGTAACAGTGTATCCTCTTGCCATACGAAATAAATAAATAAATAAATAAATAAATAAATAAATAAATAAATAAATAAATAAATAAATAAATAAATAAATAAATAAATAAATAAATAAATAAATAAATAAATAAATAAATCAGCTTTTAATATGGAAATTGCTTTAGTTTTGATGCAAATTCAGTGAATATATTACATCGAATATTATTCCAAGAATTCATATTCCCAAGAGAAGTAAATTTACAGCTGACTGTCGACTTCCTAATAAAGGTTGTAATCCAAACACCACAGATCCGAAATACTGCCTCTGTCCCAAAATAATAGTCGCACTCCGTCAACGAGCTTTGTGAACAACGGCAACGTATTAGCAAGTTATGCACAGAACAGTGATGTTTGCTCAGTTGCAGACCTTGGTATGCGGTCGCATGAACCGAGGTGTTCGGATCAACGCAAGCTATCGGTGAATGCAGTGGTAGTTACGTAAGTCAGACGCTTTGTGTGTACAATAGATGTCAATACGAAGTACGTACCGTTTACATATTGTACTTGCAGTGATAATGTGCCGTTGAAGAAATGGGAAGAGTGAAAATTATTGATGATGATCAGAGGAGGGCCATTTATGAGTATTTACTTCGTGTAAGTAATAATGGCATCTTGCAAAGAGGTGTAATAATGGAAATTGCTGTGAAATTTGCCGTTCATAGACGGTCCATTGCGCGCATATGGAAACAAGTTTAGAATTCCATAATGAATGACAACATTGTTGCTGATGTCTCCGCTAGAATGAAAGGGAGAGTCGGTAGAAAGAAGAAATGAATAGATCAGGATAGACTTAAAAACATTCCACTGCGTCAAAGAAAGACTATCAGATCTGTAGCTGTCGTTTTGGGTATGGCCAAATCAAGAATGCATTGCAGAATCCAAGAAAAAGCTCTTTGACGACATTCATCAAGATTAAAACCACCACTGAACTTCACAGGAGAACATAAGCGTTTGCAATTTTGTTTGTCAATGTTGGATCCAGCAATTTCGATACGGAGAGCAAGATTTCAGGACATGTTCCATCGGATTCTTGTTGATGAAAAATGGTTTTACATGACTGCAGAAAAAGGACGATTTTACCTTGCTGCTGAAGAGCCCTATCTACATCGAACCTGTCGGAATAAACACTTCATTACGAAGGTGATGTTTCTAGCAGCAGTGGCGTGTCCCCTTCCCGATTCAATGCGTAACCAGTACTTTGATGGTAAACTTGGGGTAATTCCATTCATCGTCCAGGAACCAGCAAAAATTGGCCTAGGGGGACACTGGTTACGGAACCTATCCAATCCGTAACACAGGACGAATACAGAAAGATGCTCATCGATAAAGTTCTTCCTGCTATCCAGTTAAAATTTCCTTCATGGACAGCATCAAAACCCATCTACATACAACAGGATAATGCAAAATCGCACATTGATCCGTCTGATCCTGAGTTTAAGCTGCCGCTTCTAATACTGGTCTAACCATACAATTGCACTGTCAGCCTCCAAATAGCCCATATATGAATGTCCTAGATCTCGTCTTCTTCCTTGCCATACAGTCTCTCCAATATCAAGAGGCAACATCCACAGTAGATGAACTTGTTACTGCTGTTGAAAAAGCCTCCAACGACCTTCCTGCTGAGACACTGAATAATGTTTTCCTGACCCTCCAAGAAGTTATGGTTGAATGCATGAAGGTTCATGGAAAGAACTGTTACAACCTGCCTCAGGTGGGGAAACGGAAACTGCAACGACAGTGGTGTATACCTCTTGTTCTACAATGTGATTCCTATATTGTCATATCAGCTCGTGCTGCCTTAGAACGTGTTGAGTGATTCGGTGCAGTTGTGAGTACTGTCAATAGCATCGGCTTGGTGTGGTGTATTAGTGTTTTATGTATATTCCTTTCTGTATTGTTTATTGTCAATAAATTACTTGCTAAAGACTTGCGACTATTATTTTGGGACAGGGGAAGTATTGGACAATCCGTGGGATAACAAGGAAATTAAAATTCCCACTTACAGTATAAGGAAAGGATTTAATCATTAAACTGTACTTGAAATGTGTTATTTAAGCTAACATTTAGCGCAATATCATCCAAATAAAGTGCAGTATACTTTTAATTATGTTCTAGTACACTGTAGCTACAATAGAAGTCAAGCTGTAGAATAGTACTAGAAATACTTGAAACATTTGAATACTGTACATCAACCACTCATTTGTTGCAAGGAAACGTAATTACTTTATTTGTTATGGACTGTTTATTTCCATACAATTCAATTGAAATTACTTTCAGGTTTGCATGGCAACACAACTTTCATTTGACTAGAAAAATCGATAATCTTGTTTTGGTGTAAAGAAATAAAACTGCTAAGCATTTACGCTATATTACCACGTGACTAATAATACTGCAAATGTAGATGTAACAGTATATGAAATTTTTCGTAAACCGAACATGTCTGAGGCCGTATATATCATGACCCCGAATAGCTCTTATTGCGAGGGCGAGTCAAAAAGTAAGTTACACTTCAAAGTTATGGCCATTTATGAAACCACCTATACATGGCTAAGACAATATGCAATGTAAATTCACTTTTCCACATAGCCCCCAAGTGACTGTAAACCTTTCTCGGAACGGTCAACCAACTTTTCGAATCCGGATGCGTAGAAATCACCTCCAGCGCTATGTAACCATCTGGAGATAATTGCTTTCCCCTACTTATCGTTTCGGAATCGTCGTCCACCGACATCCTTTTGCAGCTTAACGGATACATGATAATCACATGGCGCTAAGTCTGGACTGTATAGAGGATGTTGCCATACCTACCACTTGAACCGCTACAGCAGTTCGGACGTTTGGCGGGCCGTGTGAGGTGTTGCGTTATCGTGTAACAAAATCACACCAGCGATCAATTTTCACCGTCGCTTTTCCTTAATTGCCTTACGCAACCGGTTCCAGGATTGACAATACGAAGCCGAGTTGTTTGTCGTGCTTCTCGGCATGAATTCCACGTGCACCACACCCTCCACGTCAAAGAACACGGTCGTCATTACCTTTCCTGATGAATATTGGACTTTGGCCTTCTTTCGTGTTGGTGATGTGATATACACCCATTCCATCGACGTTTTCTTTGTTTCGGGGGTGAATGGTTGACCCACGTTTCATCCCCTGTGATGTTTCGCGGCAAAAAATCGTTGCCCTCCACAGATAACCGTTGCAAAACTGTCCGTGACGATTGGAAACGTTGTCCCTTATGAACATCCGTGAGCAGATGTGGGACCCACCTTTGACAAAGATTACGAAATCCAATGTGCTGGTGAACAATGGATAACACACTGCCATACGAAATGTTCAGCAAGCTGGAATTTTCCTGCAGTGTTATGCGCCGGTTCTCTCTAATGATCCCATCCACACGGTCAACATTTGCAACGTTACTGGACGTTTCGGGCTTGTCTTCGCGATATTCGTCCTCGAGATCCGTGCGTCCGGCTTCAAATTTCTTACATCACTTTACAATACATGGGCGAGAAATTGCACCCTCACCATATACAGCAGTGTTTTTACGATGAATGTGCGTGCAATTGAGCCGTTTAACCCATAGAAATCTGATCGTTGCACGCACCTCCAATTTAAAGTGTACATTTATTTGACGCGCCATTGTTCTGTTTCCAGTGTTCTGCACACACAACACGACAGGATACCATATCAACCTTCATGTCGGACGTGTCAGCAGTTACTGTCGGTTGCTCAGCATTGGCCACGGTCACAACACACAGCGTACTCTCGCGGCGAGCTAGTGTAACTTACTTTTCATTTCGCCCTCGTATAATTCATCTCATTAACACTGAAAAAGCAAAAACAAAATTTCTACATACGAATGTACGGAATCTGCAACAAAACTTATTCAGTCCATGGATCTCAAGACATCCAGTTAAAAACCAGGGATGGTAGTCGGGTCTTGATTAGGGGAAGAAAGTTCATTCGATTCTCCATGTTGTAAGATTTCGACATGTAAAACACTCTGGTGACATATTGGGTGATTAGCCGACAAAATGAATTAATACACACAAGGGATAAACTATACCTTAAGTGATCTGAACCGCAGGGAGACTTGCTTAGAATATAGATCGGTCATCACAATAACAGTGATCTGCGCCATTCCCATGCAAGACATTTTTTCTGTTTCAAGAAACATCTGAGTAATCATCTATTGAATTACTAGGAGAGGAACTTGGGTAACGTAAATAATCATCATACCAATAAAATAACAGGTGACACGCCAGCGCCGTAAATTCTACTTATAACGTTGAGAGTTTATGTACAGCGTTTTAGTTCATTTAGTTGAGCTTGTCTTCAACATACATTGTGGAAGGTATGAGGCCTTGATCGGTCCATGTTGCAATCCTCACAGAGGGTAGTAGAGAACTTACTGCACTTCGTTCTGACGGAGCTACAACCCTCACAGTGGCGTCAGTGGCAATTTCTGCCTTCTAACAACCTTCAGAATGTTACTGTTACGATCTAAATATTGAACTCGAGTAATTTTAATAATGTTTTACATAAAAGATGCTTGCTCCTCTAAATTTACCTACATTTTGTGGTGCCGTTTACGAAGGTAGAGTAGATCTCACAGGCATACTCATAACCCGAGCTTGCAATCCTCGTTGGTATGCTAATAATGATAATTTACGTACAGCATTGTTGTTAATTTAGTTGAGCGTGTCTTCAACATACATTTTGGAACGTATGTGAGCTTGGATCGGCCGATGTTGGAACCCTCACAGAGGGTAGTAGAGAACTTGCTACGTTCGTTAAGACTGGGATACAACACTCGCAGTGTTCTTTTTCTTACAAGTCGCCTAACGATAAACACAGACAGGTCTTATGGCGACGAAAACCTCGCTGTGATGATAAAGGCAGTTTCTTCCTTCTAACGTCCTGATTGGCTTATAAAACTCATATCTTCGAAATGTTACTGTTGCGAATAGTTTGCAAATATCTTAAAGGGATATCCTGTAGAGTTTAAAAGTCTTGTAAGAGTAGAAAGCTTAGCGTTGTTATATTTATTTCATGTATACCGGTATGTGTAGCTTCTAATCTAGACACAGTGTATAAGGAGTAATGTGCTGAAAAATCTAAGAAAAGGTCATGCATTTAAACCATTCAAAAGGCAGTGAAACATACAGTCTGATGTTGGCTACTAACGTGTTCAATTCTCCTTTCAGAGTGTTCCCAAAATTATTCTGTAAGATTTTTTAGTCCACTGTAATCATTACCTAAGAGACTGCACGAATTTCTACTGTCGTGAATATGCATTGGTCTACTATGGAAAAATCAGTTTCTTAACAAGTACTAAATTGGAGAGATCACTCTCTGAGCGACAGTACGTTCAAGTGTGATATGCATGTTAAAGAGTTTTCAAGATGCGATAACTTTCAGCGTCATAAAAGGATACAACATAACTCAACAAGCATTGTTTGTGTTTACCGTACAGGAACATTCAACAGACATAATGATCTTGAACGTCACATTAACTCTAAACATGTGCAAACGACATCTATGCAATCTAAACTATTCTTCCAGCGGCAGTCTCACAGAGCAGACACTCGCCATGAAGAGTGGCCATGTAATACTTCAGAATCATCGAATAGGGAAGAATGCACACAAATTGAGCGTTAAGGTCAGCAAACTAATAAGATAAAGTAATGTCATTACAGAGATATAGAACCAGTAATGACACACTACAACCTATGTGATGTTGATGTAAGGCTACTTACCTCTTACATGAGGATCTGTTAACTAGACACTCCATCAAGAAACAAGATAATCAAGTGCCTACATTCTTACGTACTCTCTAAAAACAGTTATAAAATTCGAAAATTATAGTAAGCAGATCTTTGTACCGTTTGTCATGTATGCCAACCTTGAGGCTCTATTGGAGCGATGTTTATTGACAAGTTCACCAGATCCAAGAATACGCTTTACCAACACTACTCACATTCATGAACCATATAGCTTCACGAATTATATCAAATGCATTTACGATAGCTCCCTAAATAGTTTTGAGCAACACAGAGGACAAAATCCTCCTGAAATGTTCATGATAATATTGAGAGATACAGTAAGTCTTGGTCATATTTTAAATACTGAAATTCTCATGAAACCTCTTACTGAAACAGAGATACGACGAATTTAAAGAGCTACGAAATGCAGTACTTGTGGAAGAGAGCTTTTTGAAAATGATCTCAAGTTCGTTGATCAAGATCACTTGATTTTAATTTATAGATTTTCTGCCCATAATAGCTACAATTTTGTGTGCTAGATTCATAAAAATAATACGAAGGGCGTACTATATTGTTTTACACTTTATTTTTCTCTACTCAAATGAAGTGTATTACACATTAGTTGTTACGTGCACCTTCTCGACATAATCTCCTTGTAACTGTATGCAATTTTGCCATCGATGTGTCAGTCTATCTAGACCTTCCTGAAAACATTTTCTCGGAATACTGGGTTCCCGTGCCTTGACAGGTGTGTCTAGTTCTGCAAAATCCCCAAAACGGCGACCACGCAGAGGTTTCTTAATATTCCCGAAAAGGTGATAATCACCTGGTGCCAAGTCGGGAGAGTATCGTTGGTGTGGCAGCACCGTGAATACCATTTGATCAATGGCAGCGGTGGTCACTCGGCTTGTGTGCGGCCAGGCATTGTCATGTTGCAGAAGCACAACTTTGGCCCATTTTCCTGGCCACATAGTTCGAATGGCACGACGTAAGCGCTTAAGGGTTGCCACATATGCTGCACTGTTAAACGTGGCCCCATTTTTAGTGAGTCAATGACGATGATGTCCTTCACGTCCCAGAAAAGTGTCACCATTCGCTTGCCAACTGATGGCACTGTCCGACATTTCTTTAGCGATGGACCGCCCCTATGCTTCCATTGCATCGATTGTTGTTTCGTTTGTGGTTCATGGTAATGGAGCCATGTCTCATCACCAGTCACAAGCCTACCCATGAAGTCGGCTGGAACTTTATCATGGCGCTGCAAATGTTCTCTGTACACGTCTACACGTCTCTGCTTTTCGTTTGTAGACAAGAGTCTAGGCACCCAGTAACGGTGCAAATCCAGTTACAAATATGTATCTGTATTATTATTATTATTATTATTATTATTATTATTTTGTCTGTATTACGATTACTATTATAGTAATTTAGGGATATCTCGACACGCTAAGTAAAAACCTGTTATTTTGATCATGCTTTATTTGTTAATTATTTCCATTATTTCCTAGGTGATTTTGCACACAGTTAGTTTGTGTTTTCTATTATTTGTGGAAAAAAATAACCTTTCACAACATGTTTAAGTATCAAATAAATAAAGGATGCAATAATGTCCACTTCTCCCGCACCTAGGGAGAACTTGACACTAGGTAGGACCTCTGAATAGTTACGCAACTATGGTATACAGTGGGTACATATAAACTGTTCATCGTTTCGATTTTCCACACACATCTCGTGGAACCATTTCCTGCATTCCCCACTACATCGGACCCATGCCTCATTACGGTTGTCGTCACATACCGCGCAGTAATTCTCAGAGAAACGAAGACTGCTTAAGAAACTAGCTTCCCCGTTCTCGTTGTTGTCCTTCGATTTGAAGGATTCTTTTCATTTTCGCGTTTCTTGTTCTTTAAATTTTCCCGATAATCCTTTGAAGTCACCATGGCGGGTTGGGGGGGGGGGGGGGAGCAACACATCTATATCCATACAGCTGATGCCTTGTCAAGCACATCCGGATCTTTGCAGTGCGTTGAGTGTCCGTCGATTATGAACCGAATCCTGCCCCGAGGTTTGTAACGGTTTAGGTGATCAAGGAATAATGAAAAATACCTCAGTGGTCATATACCTGATTCGAACATTTTAACTACTGATCCACTGGGCATTCCTTTTGAGTGTATCTTTGCCTTACCCCTTTCATTATAACAAAGGGTGGGATAGCATATCCAATAGCATTACCACACACCATTACTGTTACCGTAGATCCCTTTCCTGCCGTGGGGCTATGAAACACGTTTCTCTTTCCTTTTTCACTGATAATCTTCCCTGCCTTAAGTATGAGCTGATCACCAGTTTCATTGACATTGAAAATATTACCAGGCTCTTAAAAAACACCGTCAGATCCAACTATTGCCTTTTGTTTTTTAAATATGCTTCTTAACACAATTCCTCTGAGTGAACATAAAAGCCACTTCTCGTAAGTCGGTCACTGTTCGCCCAAACGCTTTAGAATCGAGATTTTCACGGTTGAATAACTGGTCCTCCAAAACCAAAACCAAACCCCATGGCACTACAGCCCTTGAAGGGCCTTGGCCTACGATGCGACCGCTACTCAGCCCGAAGGCTTGCAGATTACGAGGTGTCGTGTGGTCAGCAGAAGAATCCTCTCGGCCGTTATTCTTGATTTTCTAGACCGGGGCCGCTATCTCACCGTCAGATAGCTCCTCAATTCTAATCACGTAGGCTGAGTGGACCTCGAACCAGCCCTCAGGTCCAGGTAAAAATCCCTGTCCTGGCCGGGAATCGAACCCGGGATCTCCGGGTGAGAGGCAGGCACGCTACCCCTACACCACGGAACTGGTCCTCCATAGCTTTGTCAATTGTTGCTCCTTTTTTCAGTTTTCTATTGGTAGATTTACCAGATAATATTCTGGATCTGAGTGTATTCCTTGGAATACTGAAGTACTTCGCAGCTGTTGCTAAAGTAGTTCCTTTTTATTTCACGTCCTTAATAGCAGCAGCCATATCTTCTGCACTTCATTGTCCAAGCAGACCTTTATACACACATTTCCGTGGCATCCTCCACCTATAACCATTTGGATGCAAAACTATTAATGCGAAACTTCTACTTTATCATCAGTCTCCAACCTTCGTAATTTGAGTTTAACTTAACAATACAAACATTATCACAAAATAATCGCATTACCAAAATATTATAAATATCCTAATACACTACATTGTCACCATTTATTACTCCTACTAAACTGTAGTATTAACGCACCATTAAACCATGTCCCCAAAAATGTATCCCGATTTAGAGATTCAGGGAGATCTCGACACTGTCGAGATCTCCCAGCTTGTCGTGTCTGGATCTCCCCGAGTTTCATTGGCAGACAAGAGGTCGCAACACTTACCAAGCTGAAGGTTTGGCGATTTGGAAATGACATGACCGCTTCTCCGAAACTTGCTTAGTGCGCCCAACCTGAAACATTATCTTAAAAGTATCGCATATCTAAATATTTCGTTACACAACCTGCTCATCATATTATAGCAAGTTACTTTTAAATCATATATCACTTACTTACTCACATTCAGTTGTTCATATGCCTTGTATTCATAGTGATAATCTTCAGCTAACAGGATGACCATGAGCACAAAACCATACGGCTCCCGTCAATGTAGTTGCAAGTTTGACCTGTGCAATACTGTGGTTACGAGAGGCGCTAAGCTTAAAAATGTCGAGTTCTCCCTCATGTCGGGATCTCCCTAAGTTACCTTATTATTGTTTGATTCAATTCTGTAATCTGATTTCGCTATATATTAATTGACAATCGCTTGATCCGTTGCAATTAATTTATTGTGTATATATATCTGTGAGTATGTTAGCATTAAAATCATGTAGAGTTAGAGTTGCTGCCTAATATCAGATATGGATATATTTCGCGAAACCTTTTGACATTGCAACATATGGTGTAATACTGTTACAGTAAATGTCGAGTCATCGCACTGTCATTGTATGCATTAAGAACTATGAGATAATTCAGGGAGTTCCTACTTTGCCTTAGGCTACTTCATCACAGTCTGTATTACTTGATAACTGTGTGGGAGTGACATCATGGCTGTTTTTAACTATGGCATAGGTGTTATACCATACGTCAACTAATGTCTATATAAAGGGCTGTATCCTATAGCAGCGAGTCAATTGGAGTCAACTGGAAGGAGACGGATGGTGAAACGTGAGGTAGTCAGTCGTATGGAGAGTGAGGCCACAGTTGGTTGGTGAGTCAGTGAGATGAAGAAGAAGCAGTCGCTTGGATACGTAATCGTCAGTGACCAAATGGATTAAATGTTCGGAGTGTGTTTTGTGTATCTGTTCGGTCGAGTTCTTGTGTCAGTTCGGTGACAGCCAAATATTGAGTCGTTGTAATGCAGACTAACAATTATCAGTGAATTACTTGTAAACTTGATTGTGAAGTGTGGATGTAATTTCAAGCCATGCTGCATTTCGTTTGTGAAACTAAAAGGATACATAATCAAATTAGGTTTGAGATACGCACAGCTGGTACCAATTCTAAGGAATACGTCGTAATAACACTCAAAGGTTTTAAGCTACAGTAAAGTGAAACAGTAAGGGTTAAATTTCTTGTATAACTTTAAATGTCCGGTCAAGATGATTTCAAATTTAATGCCTAAAGTTTCTTTCGGTTTTAATGTCAGAGTTTTATATTATCATTTAAATGATAGCAGCAAACCTCGCCATTTAAATTATAAATTTAAAGAATATATTTCGTTTTGTATCAAATGCAATTAATTGTTTTTGTACCGGATGGTACACCCCGACCCCACAAATTTAAATATTGCGCCAGTTGAAAAACTCCTCTACAGGAGAAAGCCTGAACTTTAACAAACTGTATTAACTCAACGATATATCGGAAGATGTCACTATTGTAAATTTGGTAATTTTGAAGTGTTCTGAACTGTGTCTATTTCGATTTGTGTATGTTTATTCCGTATCAAGAAGTGTGGACATTCTCTTCTAGATGTCTCTACAGAGAAAAGTCTACGATTGTGCACTCTGGTGCGAAGTGATGGAACTGTTTTTTGAAGAAACCTTGTATCCATAAGTTTGCTCTTTGTTAAATTTCTTTCTTTCAGGTTTTGGGTTGGCAATATTGATCCCTGTTTCCGCCAGTTTTGAATTCAGCCAATCCCGAATTTTCTAAATTAATTTTCCTCCAATCCTAGGTTTCGTGTTCATGTTGTGTGTAACTTTTGATGTTAGCCAATAAAACGAAAGGGTGTGTCTACTCATTCCTGAAAGGTCTCGAATGTTCCACGAGGGTATATAAACTGCTGATTTTCTTGTCTCGGTGCCACTTCAGTAACATCTCTCTTAGTGTGTGAATATGTAGCAGGGGGCGGGAAGCGCCTCTTTCTTCAAGCAGAAGTTCTTCAACAAGGTAATGGCCTGTTAACATCTTTATTTCTCGCTAGCTCAGCAGTTTAACTCTCGGGGAGGGTTCGAAGCCTTTAATATGTAACCTATTCCTTTAAGATGTAAATTTCCTTTCTGTGTATGAAAAAACTTTGAATCTCTTTTACTATAAAGCGGGGATAGAGAGTGCTTCACACTCTCGAACTCCCCTTCATTTTGAATTTGAGGTGACTATATTTTCGTAACCGTTTATCTCTTCCTTATTGAAGTCTTATACTTATTTTGCCGACTAGTCACCTCCATAGATTGGGATTAGCCCCTGTATCATCGGCCTAGCGCCATATAGGTGTTTAGACAAAAACGTCACAGTCTAGCTTAAGCCAGTGAGGAGGACGGACGTATCGTGTGGCGTGCGCCTGCTGAGTGGAGTGGAGTAGGAGTGAGGAAGCGGTAAGGTCAAGCGGTCGGCAAGGAGATAGATACGATGAATTGGGTAGACGTAGAGGCTATGAGGAAAGAAGTAATACAGGAGGTATGTCCGTTTGAACAATTAAAGAAGATGCTTCAAGAACAAGTCCAGGAGCAAGAAAAGACGAGACAGTGGATCCAGGATTATATGAAAAATACGAAGGCGTTGATAGAAGGCAGCGAGAAAGAACTGGTGTCACTAAGAGAGAAAATAAAAAATATGGAAGAAGAGATGGTAAACCAGAAGAAAGAAATTGAAGTCTGCAGACAGGAGCGTAAGAAGAAATCCATATTTATTTATGGGGTGGAGGAAGAAAAGGCAGAATCTAAAGTGGACATTATTTACAAAGTGGTAGATGTTATACAAAAAAAATGAAAATAAATTTCAGTGAGGTAGATATAGACAATGTGGAGAGAGTTGGCAAGGTGAGAGGGCACAGGCCCATAAAAGTGTCGCTGCTATCTTCGTTGATGGCAGATATAGTGTTAAGGAACGCTGGTAATCTACAGTGTGAGAACATTAGAATTAAGAGAGATTTCGGAAGAGAAGAGAGTAGAAATTTTAAAATTCTTAAGAAACATTTTGTGAAAGCAAAAATTCAGGGATTGAAAGCGTATATTAGTGGTCAGATACTTGTGGTGAGCGACAGGAATTGGACCCGAAAGTGGACAATATCGAAACTGAAATTAATGGAGGAGAGTTTGAGGCAAGAAGAAACTAGCAGGGCTGAGAGTTCGAGGCAAAAGAGTTTGAGGCAAGAAGAAATAAGCAGGGCTGAGAGATTGAGGGAAGAAGAAACTACCAGGAATGATGTGAGGCAAGAAGAAAAAGCAGGGCTGACAGTTCGAGGCAAGAAGAAACTACCAGGGCTGATGTACATACTGTAAAGGAAGGAACACTGAGTAGATGGGGTTCCTGGGAAGAGATCATAAAAAGAGCTGAAGAAAAAGGAAATGCAAGGAGGATGGAAGTAGCCAGGAAATTAATGGACGAAGTAGTGTCGGAGGTCTGCGCGAGGGAAGAAAAAGAATCACAGGGGAAGACATGTGGACAGAATAATGGTTTGAGGGAGGAAGCAGAAGTAAGAAGTGCCGTGATTAAAGGGAGAAGCTTGAGTTTGAAGGAGCTATGGGACAAAAAGGGAAAAATGGAAGGAATAATTACGGGAAGTAAAAAGTCAAGTAACAGTAGTAAGTAACATAGTTTGCCTATGGATGGATGATAAGAGAGGAAGTGTAGTTTATGGTGGTGTCTGTATGTGTGTACTTATCCAAGTAATGGTGCCTGTGTGTGTAGTATAATTGTAATTGAAGTGATGGTGTCTTTAGGTAAAAGATGGATGGTTTAATTGTATGGTATTCATTCAAGTGATGATTTGACGACTGGATTTGAAGTGTTAATAATGGAAGGTGATGATGAGGGATGGATGATAAGAGAGGTAGCGAAGCTTAAATGGTATTGATGATAAGAGAGGTAGCGTAGTTTAGATGGTATTTATTCAAATGATGGTGCCTGTATATATGGATGAAAGATAAGAGAGGTAACGAGGTGATAAGGTGTTTTTAAGTGTATTGTAACTGTATGGTATTTATTCAAGTGTCTTTAGGTACAAAATGGATGAATTGTGGAGTTCGATAGATGGATGATAAGAGAGGTAGCGAAGTTTAGATGAGGGATGGAAATGAGGAGTGGTAAAGAAGTTTAGATGGTATTATTCAAGTGATGGTGTCAGTATGTGTATCTAATTGTTGAAGTAAATGTGGCCTGGAAAATGATGGATGGTTGTGGAGTTCGATAGATGGATGATGTGTAGTATAATTGTTATTGAAGTGATGGTGTTTTTAGGTAAAATATGGATGGATTAATTGTACGGTATTTATTCAAGTGATGATATGACGACTGGATTGGAAGTGTCAAGAGGGATGATGATAAGAGAGGTAGCGAAGTTCAAATGGTATGGATGATAAGAGAGGTAGTGAAGTTTAGATGGTATTTATCCAAGTGATGGTGTCTGTATATATGGACGAAGGATAAGAGAGGTTACGAGGTGATAAGGTGTTTTCAAGTGTATTGTAATGGTATGGTATTTATTCAAGTGTTTTTAGGTATAAGATGGATGAATTGTAGAGTTCGATAGATGAATGATAAGAGAGGTAGTGAAGTTTAGATGATGGATGGAAATGAGGAGAGGGAACGAAGTTTAGATGGTAATTATTCAAGTGATGGTGTCTGTATGTGTATGGTTTGTGGAGTTCGATAGATGGATGATAAGAAAGGTAGTGAAGTTAGATGGAGGA
This sequence comes from Anabrus simplex, assembly GCF_040414725.1. NCBI lineage: Eukaryota > Metazoa > Arthropoda > Insecta > Orthoptera > Tettigoniidae > Anabrus > Anabrus simplex. The sequence goes on from NC_090266.1 coordinate 596,454,450, forward strand.
CTCTAATTGAAGTGTTAAGTATGAAAGGTGATGATGGATGGATGATAAGAGAGACAGCACAGTTTAAATGGTATTGATAAGTGATTCATTAATTAATGATAGATCGGTAAGCATGGTTGTATATGATTATTTAAATTAGATTAAGAATGGTTGTATAAGACGAGCAGGAACAGATAAGTAGTGCAGTGATAAATTTGCAACGTGTGCAGATTACGTTGTAGCAAAATGTGTGTGCAACGGAAGTTAGGAATCAGCAACTCAGAGGGAGTCAAGTAGAGGAAATGTCGGAGGAATGGAATGTGCAAAGGTTCGCGTGTTTACTCAGCAGGGGCACGAAGGTCTGTGACATACATAATACAGCTTAAATTGCACATTCTGGGAAAACAATAGAAATATTGTTCTATTCATTTTGTTCATTCCGTACATTATTTTCTTTTCTTTTTCTGTACAGCACACAGAGTGTGATATGTATTTTTTTTACAGTTCATAGAGTGTGAATTTTGGCTTAGGCTGGACATTGTTATTTTCTCTTTAACGGATCAAATAGGTATTCTTACTGTAGATCTGAGAAAATAATAAATAAATAATAAAAGACAAAAAATAAATAATAATAAAAAGACAAAAACGTTGTGTAGGAGTGCAAGTTATCGCCTCCATTCTATTTTGCATTAGGGGCCAGTAACTTAACCTGATGTTTGTTCTTCCTCATGTAAAGGCCCTGTAGGTTGGGTATCTAATGCCCCTGTTTCTTGGTGTGCCTTGAGGGCAGTCTGAAGTGAAAGTTGTTGTGGCCTTTGAGAGGCTTGTCAAATTGAGAGCATGTCTGCTCTTTTCCTTAACATTGTAATTAGTAGCAAGTGCTCCTTGTAGTTGGGGGTTTTCTGCCCTTTAGCAATTGTGATTGCGAGCTGAGAGCTCCGATGGTAAACTTGGGGCTCGAAACCCAAATTTTGTAATGAGCTGTAATTTTTTTTCACAATGTAAATACTCTGTTAGAATGTCAGGGAAATAACTGTCGTGTACCATCCCATTTGATTGTGCCTAGGTTTGTTACATCAAGAGCCATATTAAATTCCATAACGTAACGATCATAATCATAATCACAGATTTCAGGATGGCCAATATTGCATTTAATTAAATAAAAGTGTCATATATGTTCTATACTTGGAACGTGCTTATTTGATGAACCTTATGATAATCCTGCCACATTCATTTATTTTATAAGCCTACAGCCACCGAACTGAGCACCCCTGGGGTGTCTCGTGTTCGCAGACTGACTACGACGGGCACAATATGTGTGTGTATGTTAGCATGAAAATCATGGAGAGTGAGAGTTGCTGCCTAATACCAGATATGGATATATTTTGTGAAACCTTTTGACATTGCAACATATGCTGTAATACTGTTACAGTAACTGTCGAGTCATCGCTCTGCCGTTGTATGTATTAAGAACTCTGATATAATTCAGGGAGTTAATTCTTTGCCTTAGGATATTTCATCACAGTCTGTAACACTTCAGAGGTGAATGGGAGTGACTTTATGGAAGTTTTAACTATGACATAGGTGTTAAACCATATGACATCCAATCCTGACTGACTGACTGAATGACTGACTGACTGACTGACTGACTGACTGACTGACTGACTGACTGACTGACTGATTCATCATCGTCCAGCCAAAACTACTGGAGATAAAGAAATGAAATTTTGGGAATAGATTCATATTAACATGTAGGTGCTCGCTAAGGGCGGATTTTTTAATATTAAGTCAATAAGGCAGGGAAAAGGGGGGTGAATTATTAAAATGAGGATATCTATATCTCAAAAACTTAAAATTTTACAGACGTAAAAATTGGTATTACAAACTCCCTTAAAAATAAACACATGTTTCTTTGGTTTTCGGAAAATCCCATTAACGAGGGTGAAAAGAGGGCAAAAAGCGGTTGAACACCTTTTATGAGGACACTTATATCTCAAAAACTGAAAATATTACAGACATGAAAATTGAATTTTAGAATCTCCCTTGAAAATATAGAAACACGTATGTTTGTGCTTTTGGAAAATCCGATGAATAGGGGGTGAACAGGAGTGACAGACGGGTTGAAGGTTAAGAAAGACTATATCTGTAAATTATCTCAGTGACGTACCTAACATATCACAGATTTGAAAACTGGTATTTGGAATTTCCAGTGAAAGTAAAGAAACAGAAATATTTTCGGAAAATCCACTTAAGGGGAACTGATAAAGGGGGTGAATGTTTAAAATTAGCGTATCTACAGTATATCACAAAAACGTAACATTTTGCGGACGTGAAAATTGGTATTTGGAATCTGCTCTAGAAATAAGGAAACACATATTCCTTGGATTTCGGATAAAAACCTTAACGGGGGGTGCGGGTGGGGGCAAAAGAATTGCAAAATTAGTTGAATTATATGTATGAAAATATATATATATACCAAGAAATGTAAATATGTTAGAAATGTGAAAACTGTTATTTGGAATCTCCTTTAAAAGTAAAGAAACACGTATTTGGTGGGAAAAACCTTGGAATGGGGGGGATTAAAACGGAGATGAATTCCTTTTACGAGGATACATATATCTCAAAAACTGAAGATGTTACAGCCGTGATAATTGGTATTTGGAAGCACTTTTAAAGAAACGGGTATTGTATGTTTTTGGAAAACTCACTTGTGTGGGGAGTGTGAAAGGAAGTTAAAAAATAAATTATTTTTCTGGAGAAACTTATATCTCAAAACTGAAGGTTACAGACGTAGAAATTGGTATTTGGAATCTCTTTAAAATATAAAGAAACACGCATTTTTGGTGGGGGAAAACTTTACGGACGGGGGTGTTGTGAAAAAAAAGTTTAATTCTTTTCATGAGGATGCTTGTATATCAAAAACTGAATATGTTACAGACATGAAAATTTGTATTTGTAATTTTCCTTCAAAGTAAAGCAACACGTAATATTTTGTCTTCGGAAAATCCACTTAAGGGGGGTTAATGAAATGAAAAAAATTGTTGAATATTTTGTGTGAGTATACTTATATCTCAAAAACTAAAAATGTTACAGACGTGATAATTGGCATTCGGAATCTCTGTTAAAATTTAGAAACACGTACTTTTATGGAGGGGGGAAGGAAATCAACGGGTAGGAAGGGGGTTGAAAAAGGAGTTTAATTACTTTTATCAGGTTACTTTTATATCGAAAACTGAGGATGTTACAGATGTGAAAATTAGTATTTGGAATCCCCCTTAAAAGTGAAGAAACACGCGTTTGCTTTTTTCGGAAAATCGACGTGAGGTGTGTGGGGTTGAAAATAAGTAAGTAAGGAGTTGAAATAATATGTTTATGACGATACCTTATCTTAAAAACTGAAGCTGTTACAGACTTGAAAGTTATTATTTAGAATTTCCTTTCAATATAAAGAAACACGTATTTTTTTATTTTCGGAAAGTCCACTTAAGGCGGGAGAGAGGTGGAAAGAAGTTAAGAAGAAGAAGTAGAATTATTCTTATGAGTATACATTTATCTCATAAACTGAAGGTGTTACAGACGTACAGACATGAGAGCTCGTATTTGGAATCTCCTTTAAAAATAATGAAACACGTATTTTTCAGAAAATCCGTTTAAGGGGCTGAAAAGAATTGGAAAAGCGGGTGAATTTTTAAAATGAGTACCTGTATATCTACATTGTATGTCAAAACTTTATGCCTTCATGTTAGAGACGAGAAACATGGTATTTGGAAAGTCCTTCAAAAAGACAGGAACCTGTACCTTTTTGTTTACGGAGAAGGTACTTAGGGTGAAAAGAAGTGAAAAATAGTTGAATTATTTTTATGACGATACTTATATCTTAGAAACAGAAGATGTTACAGACGTGAAAATTGGTATTTGGAATTTCCTTTAAAAAATAAATAAACATGGATTTTTGTTTTCGGAAAATACACTTAGATGGGGTGGGGGAAGGACTGATCAATGGGTTGAATTACTTTTATGGGGATACTTATGTATATCTCAAAAACTGAAGATGTTACAGATGTGAGTACGGGTACTTGGAATCTTCTTTAAAAATAAAGAGACATATATTTATTTTTTCGACTTGAGAGAAGACTCTTTCCCGCATGTACAATTCTATGTCGCATGGTCGCCTTGGCCCCAAAAGGTAATACTACAAACACGGTTTACAAAGAATTTCTGGGGGGTTAATGAAACTCAGTTTTGGGTGCGTTTCTATACTTTAGGAATTTTCAGATAATGTCTTAGTACAATTCCGAGGAACGATTACTTTGATCAAATTACGAAATCTACGCGAGCGAAGCCGCGGATAATTGCTAGTGTCTATATCAAGGCAGCGAGTCAATTGGAGTCAATTGGAAGGAGACGGATGGTGCAGAGTGAGATAGTCAGTCGTATGGAGAGTGAGGCCACAGTTGGTCAGTGAGATGAAGAAGAAGCAGTCGCTTGGATACGTAATCGTCAGTGACCAAATAGATTAAATATTCGGAGTGTGTTTTGTGTATCTCTTCGGTCGTGTTCTTGTGTCAGTTCGGTGACAGCACAATATTGAGTCGTCGTAATGCAGACTAACAGTTATCAGTGAATTACTTGTAAAGTTGATTGTGAAGTGTGAATATAATTTCAAGCCATGCTATATCTCGTTTGTGACACTAAAAGGATACATCACCAAATTGGGTTTGAGATACCTACAGCTGATACCAATTCAATAAAATACGTCCTAATAACATTGAAGGTGTTTATGGTATAGTCAAGTGAAACAGTGAGGGATAAAATCTTGTACAACTTTTAAATGTCCGGTCAAGAGAATTTTAAATTTAATGCCTAAAATTTCTTTCAGTTATAATGTCAGAGTTTTATATTATCATATAAATTATCGCAGCATACCTCACCATTTAAATTATAAATTTAAAGAATATATTTTGTTTAGTATCATATACAATTAATTTTCTTGTTTCAGTGGCAGATCAGGTAACTCTAAATTTCAGCTGGGAAACCGGACGACAATGTCATTTTCCCAGAACCTATATGTTATGCTGTCAAAGTAAACTTATTAACTCCCACCCTAGAGATGTTCAAGATTCTCATTCTATAATCGTTACATTTATACGTAGCTGGCGACCATCAGCAATTGTATGTGTAAGTAATCAGGTAAGTACTGAGTGAGACTACCTAGTCCGACGATTGAGTGTTTTATTTCACGTATATTTTAGTTCTGTTTCATTTATAAATCAATGAATAACCACAAACCATGTGGATGACACCTTTCCCAAATGTAAGTGTTCGTGCACGATCCGCTGCAGAGTGCTTCGGCTAATTCCCGTGGCTGCCTCAATTTCCGTAAATGTGATGCATTTTTTTCCTTGGATGGCCTGTTCGACCCGGGCAATATTGACTGGTGTTGACACTGTCACATTCCTTCCAGAACTGGTTCCCTTGTCCACCGATATGCGCCCTGATGTCCAACATTCCACCCATTTGCAAACTGTGTTCCGTGGCGGCGCGTCTTCTCCACAGACTGATACCAAGCGCCGATGAAATTCTGCATTGTTCACGCCTTCTTCCATAGGAACCAAGCCGTATAGCACTGTCCCTGACGGTTGCTTTCCGTGTTTTCTGCTCCTAAGCTGACAGTATTGTTACGAAATGGCTATGGCGAGTGCATTCCTTGGAACCTGTGCGTGTGCTGCTACCAAATGGTGGAACAAGACACTAGTTACACGTCACCTCCTTCAAGAGTGAAATGTGAACCATACCTGGGCGTACAAAGAATAAAGTGTAAAACAATATAGTACGCTCCTCGTAATAATTATGTTATTTCCTTTATGTCCCACTAAGTACCTTTACGGGTTTCGGAGACGCCGAGGTGCCGGAATTTTTTCCCGCAGGATTTCTTTTACAAGCCAGCAAATCTACCGACACGACGCTGACGTATTTGAGCACCTTCAAATACCACCGGACTGAGCCAGGATCGAATCTGCCATCTTGGGGACAGAAGACCAGCGCCTCAACCTTTTGAGCTACTCAGACCGGCACTAGATTCATAAATGCTTCCTTGTTATTCGATGTAAGTTATTCGTATACGACTCGCAATTGATTATCAAATAATTTGGAGCTTCAGATTAGAAAATTGACCAACTCCTACAAAAATAAAGAAAGATATATTTCATTTTAAAAATTTCCTGAAGGTAGATGATAAATCTATATATATAAAGTAGCTTGTCCTGACTGACTGACTGACTGACTGACTGACTGACTGACTGACTGACTGACTGACTGATTCATCATCGCCGAGCCAAAACTACTGGACACAAAGAAATGAAATTTTGGAGATATATTCATATTAAGATGTAGGTACTCGCTAAGAGAGGATTTTTGGATATTCCGTCGCTAAGGGGGTGAAAAGGGGGGTGAAATTTTAAAATGAGTGTGTCTATATCTCAAAACTTTAAAAGTTTACAGATGTGAAAATTGGTATTTAGAATCTTCTTTAAAAATAAGGAAACACGTATTTTTTTGTTTTGAGACAATCCCAAGAGGAGGGGCGAAAAAGGGTGAAAAAGGGGTTGATTGCCTTTAATCGGGATACCGGTACTTATATCTCAAAAACTGAAGATATTACAGACATGAAAATTGGTACTTTTGATCTCTTTTAAAAATAAAGAAACATGTATTTTTTTGTTTTGGGAAATCCAATTAATGGGAGGGTGAAAAGGGGGTGAATTTTTAAAATGGGTGCATCTATATATCAAAACGTTTAAAGTTTACAGATGTAAAAATTGGTACTTAGAATCTTCATTAAAAACAAAGAAACACGTATTTTTTTTGTTTTCGGAAAATCCCAATAGGAGGGGTGAAAAGGGGTGAAAACGTGGTTGAATGACTTTAATGAGGATACTTATATCTCAGAAACTGAAGATATTACAGACCTGAAAATTGGTGTTTAGGATCTCCTTTAAAAATAAAGAAATACATTTTTTTTGTTTTTGGAAAATCCAATTAATGGGGGGTGTGAAAAGGGGGTGAATTTTTAAAATGAGTCTATCTATATCTCAAAACTTTTAAAGTTTAAAGATGTAAAAATTGGCATTTAGAATCTCCTTTAAAAATAAAGAAACACGTATTTTTTTGTTTTCGGAAAATCCCAATTGGAAGGGTGGAAAAGGGTGAAAAAGCGGTTGAATGCCTTTAATGAGGCTACTTATATTTCAGAACCTGAAGATATTACAGACCTGAAAATTGGTGTTTGGCATCTCCTTTAAAAAAGAAACACGTATTTTTTTGTTGTTGGAAAATCCAATTAATGGGGGGGTTGAAAAGGGGGTGATTTTTTAAAATTAGTGTATCTATATCTCAAAACTTTTAAAGTTTATAGATGTAAAAATTGGTATTTAGAATCTCCTTTAAAAATAAAGAAACACGTATTCTTTTGTTTTCGGAAAATCCCAATAGGAAGGGTGTAAAAGGGTGAATAATGGGTTGAATGCCTTTAACGAGGCTACTTATATTTCAGAACCTGAAGATATTACAGACCTGAAAATTGGTATTTGTGATCTACTTTAAAAGTAAAGAAATACGTATTTTTTCGTTTTTGGAAAATCCAAATATTGGGGGGTGAAAAGGGGGGTAAATTTTTTAGAATGAGTGTGTCTACATCTTAAAACTTTAAAATTTACAGATATAAAAATTGGTAGTTAGAATCTCCTCTAAAAATAAAGGAACACGTATTTTTGTTTCCTGTAAATCCCAATAGGAGGGGTGTAAAAGGGTGAAAAATGGGTTGAATGCCTTTAATGAGGATACATATATGTCAGAAACGAAAGATATTACAGAACTGAAAATTTGTATACGGGATCTCCTTTAAAAATAAAGAAACGCGTATTTTTTAGTTTTTGGAAAATCCAATGAATGGCGGTTAAACAGGAGTGACAAATTGGGGTGAATTTTTTGAAAGACTATATCTACAGAATATCTTGGAAACGTAAAATGTTACAGACGTAAAAAGTGGGTGTTTGGAATCTTCTGTAAATGTAAAGAAACATAGGCGATTTGTGTTTGGAAACTCCACTTAAGGGGAACTCCAAAGGGGTGAAATTTTAAAATGAGAATTTTTACAGTATATCTAAAAACCTTAACATGTTACAGAAGTGAAAAATGGTATTTTTTATCTCTATTAAACATAAAGAAACGTGTATTTTTAGTTCTCGGAAATATCACTTGGGAGGAGGGGGGGGGGGCGTAAAAGTGACTGAAAATGGTGTTGAATTCTTTTAATTAGGCTACTGATATATCAAAAATGAAGGTGTTACAGACGTTAAATTTGATATTTTCAATCTGCTTTAAAAGTAAAAAAACACGTATTCTCTTAAAATCCAATGAAGCGGGGGGTGGGGGTGAAAGATTGAAAAAATAATTGGCTTAATTGTATGAAAATACATACATCTAATAAAAACTAAGGTTGTTACAGACGTGAAAATTCGTATTTGGATCTCCTTTAAAAACAAAGAAAAACGCGTTTTGGGCGGGAAACCATCTTGGAGGGCGAGAGTGTAAAGGAGTTTAATTCCTTTCATGAGGACACATAAATCAAAAACTGAAGAAGTTAGAGTCGTGATAATTGGTATTTAGAAGATCCTTTACTATTAAAGAAACAAGTATTTTTTGCGGGAAAGTTCACTTAGGTAGGGGGGGGGGGGTAGTGTGAAATGAAGTGAAAAAAGTAAATTACTTTTATGGGGATACTTATATCTCAAACCTGAAGGTAATAGACGTGAACATTGGTGTTTGGAATCTTCCTTAAGCATAAAGAGACAAGCCTTCTTTTAATTTTTTTTGTGGGGGGTGGTGGCGGTAAATAAACTTAAAGGCGGTGGGGTGTAGAATGAGGTGAGACCAATTGATTTTACTGTTATTAATGTACTTATAAGGATCCTCCTTTGCTCAGGCGGCAGCGCGCCGGCCCCTCACAGCTGGGTTCCGTGGTTCAAATCCCGGTCACTTCATATGACATTCGTGCTGGACAAAACGGAGGCGGGACAGGCTTTTCTCCGGTTACTCCGGTTTTCCCTGTCATCAGCCATTCCAGCAACACATAATAATAATAATAATAATAATAATAATAATAATAATAATAATAATAATAACAATAATAATGTTCCGGACCGTCGTCAAATGTGCGGACCGCGCTGGTAACGGCTCCTGGACGGGTAATGACTAAGAATGCAGTCCGGCCGCGGGTTCAGTGCCGCCAAGGCACCCAATGTGACACCACGCCGGATCTCCTGAAGGATTTTATCCATATAAAAAATGATTAAAGGAAAAGATGGCAAAGATTTACGGACCCAACTGACCAGGAGGAATACCTGAGCCTAGCCCGGGAAGTACGAAATCGATTGCTGGAAAGGAAGATTGCAATATGGGAGGAAACGTGCTGTAAAATAATAGAAAACGAGTCAGATCGGGAATTTTGGTGGATTCTCACAGAAAACGAGTCAGATCGCGAATTTCGGCGGATTATGTATCTAAAACAATAAGCATTTAATTATAAATTTCAGTATAATACCGTAGCGAAGCACGGGTATCTTGCTAGTCTTATATATACAAAATAAGAGTTTTGTCTGTACATTGCTCAGAATTTGAAAAGAATGGTATTTCTGTATCGGTCATGTCCACAGTAACAAGGAAATGCATCTTTTACTTTTCCGTAACTTCTGTCTGTCTGTCTGTCTGTCTGTCTGTCTGTCTGTCTGTCTGTCTGTCTGTCTGTCTGTCTGTCTGTCTGTCTGTCTGTCTGTCTGTCTGTCTGTCTGTCTGTCTGTCTGTCTGTCTGTCTGTCTGTCTGTACACGCATCACGAGAAAATGGCTGAAGAGAATTTAATGAAAATCGGAATGTAAAGTCGGGTGATGAACCACTACAATTTAGGCTGTAAATTATATTATTCACGCTGAGTGAAATGGTAGTTTAGGGGAAGGCCTGAAATTTAAATCTCAAATATTTATGTTATTAGTGGTCGTGTCTTAATGAAAATCGATATAATCTAGGTCATAAATAATTGTATTCACGCTGAGTGAAATGCCAGTTTAGAGGAATGCCTGAAATTTAATGGAAATCGGTAGACAAAGATGGGAAATAAGCCGCTACAATATAGACTATGCATAATTGTATTCACGCTGGAAAAATGCTAGTTTAGGGAAAGGCCTATAATTTAATTCTCAAAATTTTATTATATTATTGGTCGTACCTTCACGAAAATTGGTATAAAAAGTCGGGGATTAAGTCGCTATAATCTAGGCCATCAATATTTTTATTCACACTGAGTGAAATGGTAGTTTAGGGGAAGGCCTGAAATGTAAGTTATTTATGTTAATAGTGGTCGTATCGATGAATACTACTTAACTAACATAACCTTAGTTATGACGTAAGTTAGTAGTAGTTATGTAAGAAATTAAATTTCCGATCACTTATGTCTTATACATTGTTACCGTACTGCATATAATCACAGAGATATTCATGAATTTGGATTTTTGTTACTAAATCCATATCAGCGCCGAGTCATGAGAAAATGGATAAGCAGAATTTAGTGAAAATAGGTATGTAAAGTCTGAGAGTAAGGAACTACAGTCTACGGTATAAATAATTTTTAAGACGCCCTAATATCACAGAGTCGAAAGAAAAGTAATGTGAAGGCCTGCAATATAGACAACTCATAAACTTCATCAACAATAACATTACATTGACCATTGTCTGTTGTGATATGCTTTTTGTCTTCTGTTCCCACTCATCCCCGATAGCTAGGATTACTGCAGCGTACCGAGGCTTTTTAAAATTTGCTTTACGTCGCACCGACACAGGTAGGTCTTATGGCGACGATGGGACAGGAAAGGAATAAGGGTGTGAAGGAAGCGGCCTAGTCTTTAATTAAGGTACAGCCTGGTGTGACTGGTGTGAAAATGGGAAACCATGGAATAACATCTTCAGGAATGCCGGCAGTGGGGTTCGAATCCTCTATCTACCGGATACAAGCCCACAGCTGCGCGCCTTTAACCACACGGCCAACCCGCCTGGTCGTACCGAGTGTAACAGCCTGCCTGCATATTGGCGGGAAGTAGCTGGGGAGTTAGATAACTTTCTTCTTTGGCATGCCATTCCTCTGGTTCATATATTTTCTGATATTACTGGTACGTAACACACTGGTTCATCATAGCATTCGTCCGACTCGTTGGCTCAATGGTCAGCGTACTGGCCTTCGGTTCAGAGGATCCCGGGTTCGATTCCCGGCCCGGTCAGGGATTTTAACCTTAATTGGTTAATTCCAATGGCTCAGCGGCTGGGTGTCTGTGCTTTCCCCAAACATCCCTGCAACTCACACACCACACATAACACTATCCTCCACCACAGTAACACGCAGTTACCTACAAATGGCAGGTGCCGCCCACTCTCAACGGAGGGTCTGCCTTCCATGGGCTGCACCCGGCTAGAAATAGCCACACGAAATTATTATCATAGCATTCGAGCTATTAAATCCCTACTCTGAGGAAGTGATTGGAATGAGTAGTGTGCATATTTAACGGAATAATGACAGAGGAGTGTTCACGGCAGTCTGCGACCTGATTATTCCAGCTCTGGAACTTTGGACTGTTAGATCGGCACCGTAGTACTCTTCGGTGTAAGTGAGAAAGTGTGCGGTTTTTCATTTGATCGAGTATTTTATATGATAACATTGCTTTCAATCGCTACATTCCTATTGACTTATGTTGAATTCACTTAGGAAAACCACCAAGTCACTCTTTCTGAAAATCCCGGAGCGAAGCACGGGTACATCAGCTAATGTATTATAAAACAAATTCTTGACTCATTATGATTCATGAAATTTATTCTTGATCAGCTTTCCACTAACTTAAAATCAGAACAATTCAGAGAATTTCGACGCTTCTTTCCGAACGATAGTCAGTTTAATTTAATTAGACGTAAAGGAGCATTTCCTTACGAATATATTGACAGTGTGGAGTGTCTTGACGAAAGCTCTTTACTATCAAAGGAGTTATTTTACAGATCCATATATTTTACTGAAAATAAGGATGAAGACTATTTCCATGCACAATGCATCTGAGAACTGTTTCACATTCAAACGCTAATCAAATTCTCTGACTCATACCTAAAACTGATATGCTGTTGATATTTCGAAAATTTTCATACCGGGCGAGTTGGCCGTGCGGTTAGGGGCACGCAGCTGTAAACTAGCATCGGGAAGACAGTGGGTCAGAGAATGGTTTTCCGTGGTTTCCCATTTTCGCACCAGGTAATTTCGGGGCTGTACCTTAAATTAGGCCACGGCAGCTTCCTTCACAGTCTTAGCCTTTCCCTATCCCATCGTCGCCATAAGACCTATCTGTGTCGGTGTGACGTAAAACAACTAACAAAACTAACAAAGCAATTTTTGTTATGTTTGCATTGATACATACAACCTGGACCCTTGCCAGTATTATACAGCACCGGGGTTAAATTAGGTTGCTATGAGTACACACAGGTGAATATTGAACTGCTAACTGACCTCGACATGGTACATTTCATAAAATCAAATATTCGTTGTGGTGTAAGTCAGTGCTCTGGGCGATGTTCTAAGGCTAACAACAAATATATAATTATAATCCAGGTAATCAGTTGAAATATGTCTTTTATTTCGTTCCAAATAATCAGTACGGGTGGGCTATGTTTCAATATATACACTTAAATAGTTTCCGCTGCTATCGCAATTTGACATTGGGGATTTAGATGTTCAAATCATAGATTATGAAGCTAATACAGGATAATTCTAGAAGAAAATCTCCAATACCCGAAAGAGCAGCAATAAATTTTTATTGATAATCCATTATGCTCTGAGAATATGAAATCTCCGTATATCATATCAAGAACAATCATGCTATTTGCAAACGTAAATTATAAATATAAGTATGTAATACACTATTATAACCTGAAACTATGTTTGCAAAACGGATTGAGGCTTACTAAAATTCTTCGGGTCCTTAAATTTCACCAGTCACCATGGCAAATACTCTACATTGATTTCAATACTAACTTAAGAATTATGTCTGGCAACGCTTTTGAAGGAGTCTTCTACAAACACTCGATTAAGTCAGTCTTCGGAAAAACTACAGAAAATGTTGATAAAATAGTAGACGTGGAATGATTTACAAAATTTCAGAATGTTTGTAAAATATATGGTACAAACAACTTAATAAGTAATCCTAACTTTCATAGCTGTGCAATTATTCATAAAGGTGTATTTCTAATATTAATGGATCGACTAAAATAACCTATGACAAACAACCTCCATAGGCTTTGCCATTCTCTATATATAAAAAACGCTCATATTTGATTTTCACTATGATGATACGAAGAAGAATTGCGCTGATAATGCAAAATTATATTGACACCGATTCAATTATTTACTAAATTAAAACAGGTGACCTTTATTTTGATAGAAAACAAGACCTGGACAGGTTTAATACAAGTAATACCCAGAAGAAAACGTCTGTAACTTCGCGCAAGTTAACAAGAAAGTTCTTGGGAAAAATAAAGATTTCAAAGGAAAAGTCCTTAACAGTTTTGTAGGCAGTATACATGAAATTGAAAGGCATTAAGAAGAATGTTGAGTGTTAATGGAAACATGTGCGTGCTTGAAAGGATAAATCATCAGCTTTACGTTCGGTTAATAAACAATGTTGCTATAAGAAATTATAATAAGAGATTTATTATACCTAACTTAATACATACTCTGGGGAATAAGCCTCATTGAATATTATTACTTCATATAGGATTACATTTTGTTTATGTGATGTGTTTATTATATGAGGCGATTTCGTACTATAATGTTGTAAATTGTGTGATATCCATGATGTAGGAAAATTAAATGTATTAAATAAGATTACGTTGTACAATATGCTTTGTACTGATTTATATTAATTTGTAATAGAACATAATAAGAAAGGCAGACCTAATTTATATACCAATTCAATTTCGTTGAACGTCGGTTTAATGCTCGCTGAATGCAAGTTGAACGCCCCATCCCATACCAGTCGTGATGACCAACGTGATGTCCGACGTGACACCCTACGTGATGTCTGACGTTATGTCGTTTTAAATACCATAGTCATCATTATATTCGACAAGGCAGAACTCTGTTTTAGAGGATACGGTAATGGTGGCAATTATTGCTTCAAAAAGAAATAAAATTCACAGCAATCACACTCTATATACACAAATAAGAGGGGAATATTCGTCACTGTCAGGATTGGAGGTATCGGATAAAAGGTGTGGGCGTGTTTGTAAATAAACGACTCCGTAGGTCTTGCAGACCTGTTGCCGTCAGAGTAGTAAAAGGACTAAGAGAGTGTTACTTCTACTACAGTGGTAACACCAAACAAGGTACAAACACAGTAAAAGGGGAAGGTAAGTGCACAATATAAGAAAACACTACACACTCGGAAAAACAGTAGCTGACATTACGCGGATCTCCAACAAAACATGTACGTAAATATCAGTAGGGCCAACTAGTGAACAATAAACTGGGAAGGTGAAAAGGCTGGGAACCTACCAAAGGCATGGACATGGCTTAGATAGCAGATTCACCGGGCGAGTTGGCCGTGCGCGTAGAGGCGCGCGGCTGTGAGCTTGCATCCGGGAGATAGTAGGTTCGAATCCCACTATCGGCAGCCCTGAAAATGGTTTTCCGTGGTTTCCCATTTTCACACCAGGCAAATGCTGGGGCTGTACCTTAATTAAGGCCACGGCCGCTTCCTTCCAACTCCTAGGCCTCTCCTATCCCATCGTTGCCATAAGACCTATCTGTGTCGGTGCGACGTAAAGCCCCTAGCTAAAAAGATAGCAGATTCCGAAAATAAATCGCCGTGATCCTTGGATTTGAAAAATATTATTTACAAAATAATTTACAAATACATTCCAAATACAATTCCAAGTTACGAGCTATAAGTTCAGTGATATACATAGCTTATTTCGTAGGAGTGTAAATTCAAATTTCAAATCAACTATACATTTAGTTACCAGTGCAGTTGTACAATGCAATTTACAGTGATGTGAAAAGGGTTATCCAAACTCTAGCGTGCCTAAAGTGATACAGAACTACCGGAGGCAAACCCCAAGGGAAATAATATTAAACTACAATTTACATATTTTAGTGAAACAAGAAGTGGGAATGCCTCGGAAACGAACAGATAAGTCCAGCTGAAAAACTAAGACGTCATAAGTAACTAATTTGGTGAATCTAGGCGAGGTTAGGGCAGACTCCCGTATGAAAAGCAAATCGGAACATTACGGAAATTTTGGCAGGAACGGAATTCAAGAGTGCTTACCCGAGGAAAGTGCCATCCCGGAAACCGGGGGACGTCAACCAGATAGGCTTCTCGCAGACGGATAGACCAAGACCGACAGAATTCAAGATACCGAATTTATTCGAACACTGCCTCGCTCACTATATATAGGAAATTCCGGCCTTGGAGGCAGCCAATCAGCGTGCACGAGTTCCCTATCGCCATCTAGACTCACCAATCACAACCTTACTTTCGATCGCGAACTTTGACTAACATTCTAGAATACGCCTGATCGCGAATGTCGTATTTCCAGAACAGTCAGAAATATTTTCTAGAATACATTACCCACAAAACAACACACCCTGTTCCATAATTCATATAACTTTCTGGATCCTTCCAGGAAATATAGAACAGGATTCTACTATTTACAAATGCCTATGTTACAATATTATACAGTACAGGTTAGGTCATTAAAAATAAAACATCATATCGTATTTTACAAATAAAGTCTTCAAAAAAATACATTCCACTCGCACTACATAGTTCACTTGTAACAAGAGGTCTGATGGGAAAGGGGTACGATAAGAGCCCAACACAAGCTATGTTAGGCATAGCTATGCGGCTCATAGTCGCCAACACATGCTCACAAGTTGAAATCACTTGCCCCACATCCTCCGCATTTGTCGACATGTAGGAGATATCGCAGATGCATTCTACTGTCATTGACGCCGGACAGGGCGCGCCCTTCCGTCCTTTATTGCGGAGCCAATGGGGAACATAGGGATATATTGTGACAGCATCTTATTGTCGCCAAACTTGTGAGTAGGACCGAGTTTGTCACGTAGAACTCTGAGCAAAAGCATAGAATTATAGCACTCTGCAGACGTAATTGTTCACGGAACTTCTACAGCAATCCATACCTATACACGGTGTGAATATCACGAGGACCAATAAGATTTATATACAACAGTCACAGGTAGGGAGAGGGGTAGTTATTCTAGAGGGACGATGGAAACTTCTAGAAGGAATATTTTCGGAGATAAGAACTGAATTTCTCCGTAAGGGGTTACACAGTCAAGTGCAGCAGTAATAGTAAGATAATTTTTAATGCTCGATGAGGTAGTAGCGTCCGTACACGGAGAGAAGTTTCGTACCAAATGTCAGAGTATGGATTACGACAGCGAAGTCCTTTCGGAGAGTGCGACAAAATACTGGGTAGCGCGTGCGACCGTACTTAGAGGGAGAAAAACATTACACTGGGTGGCATGTACATAAAAAGGGCCGTATAGAGAAAAGCGAGACTTAATTGTGGTCAGTGTGTGGAGGCGAATAAGAGAAGGGGGTTGCGAAAAGCAGTAATCAACACTAGTCGATAGACTGTGCACTTTCAGAGGGAGATAGACTACAGAATAGTAGTAATTCGCGAGTCGGTATAGGGGTTTTTTGAACCAGTAAGAAGGTGCTCAAATAGTGAGCAAGAATAGATTCGATGTTTAAGGGGACTTAGATAGAAGACAGACTTAAACCTTAATTTGAGGAGAGAGTGTGATTTCGAGTCTGTGGAACTGCACGTTTCTTCGGGAGAGAGAACTGGGTGTCAGCTAAAGGCCATCGTCCGAAGGAGGCAAGAAAGAAGAGAGAAGAAGCTCGGGCTAATTATTAACTGTACTTTTTGGACCAATGCGTGAAAGTTGTACATTAAGTGATAATTTGAGGGAACTGGAAGGACGGTTATAATTTTTGAGTGTATGGAGCTCCCACAGAATCGATACTGATTAATTTGTGCATTGTGTATATAGTAAATTTGGTAAATGTTCTTAATATAAGTGTGGGCCGATGACCTTCGATGTTAGGCCCCTTAAACAACAAGAACAAGCAAGTATTAATACAAGTGTATATTAACTGGTGTCAGGTCAAACTGACTTATTGTTTCTTCAACCTACAATCGAATCGAAGTCCCCAGCCTACCCAAGCCTTAGAATCACGACATTACCACCCTCACCCACAGAGTAAAATAAGACAAGGAATAGTAATTACATTCCTCCACATAGGGGCAGGTGTAAGGGAAGGCAGCTCACTGAGGAGGAGGAGGCCGCAGAACCCCCACAAAACAACTATTCTGAGAAGGGGTCATTTTAACATCTTTTAATACCGTATTAATCTTTTACAATTAACATGTACAATGTTTACAAAAACTGATGACATACACCCTTTGAAGGTCTTCGTCCTGGTTCCTTAATGCTAAACAGAAATATGACAAACACTGATCACATTTTAATTTTGTTACTGATTGTTTTTTATATTGTCAGTTCTTTAAGTAGTCCGTGTCACATTAACACCTTATATTGATATAATAATTACAATATTCAAACACTCTTACGTCATGAATTAAAACTGATATAATAATGAACTAAAACCTGTTGACATCTTCTGATTGCACTTATATGCCCCTCTTTCCATCCGTATGTATTGCTGAAATGATCGTAAGTTCAATTGTCTTGGTTTCCGTCGGTGTCCCATAATGAAGCGTTGCTGCAGTTAGCCAGAGAACTGTGTTGCTGACCGTGGCCGGGATGAATGCATATTCTATGTTGATGAGTCGATAATCTAAGATGAGATGTGGAGTCATGTGAAGTATTTTGCATATTTTTGCGAAAGACAGCGCCCATATGTCCTCACTTCCACAAGACTTAACACGATGTATTAATGTATCTCTTTGTGGAAAATGTTGACATATATTGAAGTCAGACCGTCCATGTTGGAATTACTTATCCTTTGTTGGTATAGTTTCATTTATTGTTCAATATAAAGTTGTTTTCCACTGAAGAGGAATCCATGTATTACTAATATTCCATATTAGTTTCCAGTGTCGCGAAGGATACTTTGCCTATATTGTAGGTGGCTTAATATTCCGGTTCATTATGTGGTTATATATACATTTTGTTGTTACAACTGAAGTTGAATCTATTAAAGTTCTTGAAAGGTTGTCTATAAAGCCCTAAACTCTTTTGAAATACAGTGGCAAATTATGATGGGAAGTGAAAAAGACCACACTTCGGATAATATTATTCAAAACTGCTTTAGCATAATAATCATCTGGTCTTCGCCCACAATTATTAATATTTCGCGCGACGAGTGCAGTGCATTTAGCTTCTGCAGAAACTAGTCCTAACCCTCCACAGTTAACGCTTTGATACAGTTGTGTTATAGCGATTTTGTAGTGCTGTCCCCTCCATAGGTAAAACCCTATAGCTAGATCGATTTCCTTAACTATTATAGGTGTGGAGGTACAATCTGCGCTAGGTGCCACAGTTTACTTAGTGCAAAGGTGTTAACTCTCCAGAATTTTTGACATTATATTGAGGTTTCTAAGGTGTTGAGCAAATAGGACTGACCGAACTGTATTGGGCAATTTTCTCCAGTTGTCGTCTATCATTTGAGTCAAATTCTCAGAAAATGTTATTCCGAGGATTTTATGTGTTTCGACAGAGAGAATCCATTGATCTTGTTCTTGCCGGTGTCCTAATGGTAATAGTGCAGATTTGTGTGGATTAATTTTAGCTCCAGAATGATGTTGATAGTCGTCTGTGACCAATCTTAAGTCTTCTAGCTTTTTGGGCTGTGTCAAGATAACAGTGATGTCGTCCGCATAGGCGTGCGCATGTAAGGACATTGCACCTAGTTGTATTCCTGGAAGTTTCAAAGTTAATTGTCTAATGAATGGTTCCACGCTTATGGCAAAGAGGACTGCAGAGAGTGGACAACCTTGTCTAATCGATTTGTGAACGTGGAATGATTTGGAGAGAAAGCCATTAATTTCTAGTCTGGATGTTGCATTGCTGTATAAGTGTCGTAGTGTTGTGATTATCCTGTTTGGGAAAGCAAATCTTCTTAGGACAGACAATAGATAAGAATGTTTAACGCGATCAAAAGCTTGTTAAAAGTCTATGCTGACGAGTGAGGCAGAGCTGTTGGGTTGAGGGGACATATGCAGCATAAAATTACGTAGATTTGAGAGGCCATGTATGATGTTGGAGTTATTCAACACAGTATGTTGCTCGGAACCAAATATATTAGGTAAAGAGAGTCGTAAGTGTCTGGCCAGAAATTTTGCAAACAACTTGTAATCTGTATTAATTAGTGTCAGTGGACGATAATCCGACAAGTATTCGAGTGATTTAATCTTAGGTACTAACACAATTATTCTTTCAGCAATATTGTTCATCTGTTTTTCACTTGTGAATATTTCTTGGAAAAGTAACAGTAAGTCGTCCTTTATGTATTGCCAATAGGATTTGTAAAAATAGAAAGAAAGACCACCAGGGCCATGTGATTTTTTACAACATGCGTCTTTGATAGCTTGTAACAGCTCATCTTGGTGTTGTCGATCTCTAGTTGCTGGGCGCCATCTATTGAAAGTTGTTTCTTTATATGTTGTAAGAAGACTCGGACTGTTGTGCTTTGTTGAGGTGAGTCCTGAGCCAAAGCTCATCCAAAATGATTGTTTGCCGTTTGAATAATATTAACAGTTCCTGTAATGGACCCCCCTGTGGTTTGTAATTTTGAGATATAGTTTTCCTACTTCTAGCGCTCTCTTTGGCAATGTGGTTTAACGACGACCTTTCGTCTTCTTCTAAGGAATGAATACTCGTGCGTGCCTTTATGGTCTGTATATCATTTTCTTTCATGTGACAGCGTATATGTTTAATTTCTGTTAATTTATGCTGAACGCCATATCCGTGTTGTTGCGCATGACTGGAGTGTAAGGCTTGTTCGTAGAATTGCTGAGTGTGTTTTCGTTCCAGAGCTTTATGAAAGGATACATTTCGGAAGAAACGCCGTATGCCAGGTTTAGCCGCATTAATCCACCAGAGGATTTGTGAGGAATAATGCCGTTCCCTGTCGACTTTTCGTTCCCACATCGTGTGAAAATTTTCTGTAGCATCTGGAGTCTTTAAAAGTTTATTGTTCAACTTGCAATATAGTCTTGCTATCACTGGGATATGCATGTCAACACGTAATTAAGAGAGTACTGTGTGATGGTCAGAGAAAGGGGCTGGAATGACGTATATTCTATGTGTAATTGTTGACATTAAATGAGAGAGATAAACTCTGTCAAATCTAGATGATGAATTGTGGCGGAAGAAATGTAAATTCAATATAATTCCCGCGTTTGATTTCCCAAGCATCTCTTAAACGGAGCTGCTGGACTAGTTCAGAGAGCGCTACCGAGTTGTTAATGTTGGGTCCGGTTTGATCCTTCAGGCAGAGGACGCAGTTGAAATCACGTGCAAGTTCAATGTTGGTTCGCCGGGTGAGATGAATGTTGAGGCCTTGCGGGAAGAGAATTCTCGTTCTAATCTGTTTTGTCCTCCTGGTGGACTGTATTTATTAATGGCAACGAAGCCATGATTGTCAAGACCAGGTCTATATACAATATCTGTTCCTCGAGTATCCTCTCCTAAGTTAACATAGTATTCATATGGGCTTAATATATCTAAATTGTACGTACACACTTCTTGGAGAAATAAAATATCAATGTCATTGTCTCTTATAAACTTCTTAATGAGTGCCCACTTCGTGATGCTCAAAATGCCATTGATGTTTGCCCTAGCAAAGGTACGCAGAATCATCTGTGGAAAGTGGGTGTCACATGTGCTCTGTGCATGAGTAAAGTCAAGATGAAATGGTGAATCGGTCGTGGTAGGGTGCTGGTGCTTAAACACAATGGCCAGGAGGCTAAAAAGCGTGAACAAGTGGCCGATCCGAAACATAGTGTGACCTTGATGAGTTGAACGGAGATTATTCTTGAAACTGGCAACTATTAGCTGTATCCAATTCTTCAATTACCGATCTTCTCTTTACGCTGCGATCCATGCGTGTCTTAGTCGAATTGCTTTTGGTGGAACTAGACTTATTTCGATTCCCTGAAGTTGAGTTTACCTTATGCAACCGCGGGTCATTAGGACTAACTTGTTGCGATTGGCATTTACGTGTTTTGGTTGATATAGAGCTGTCGGATCTTCTATTGATCAGCTGGTGTATCGACCGTTGGGGTGTTAACTTCCTCTGCCAATTTAATTTTCTTTTGTATGACGTGATCTGTACTTAATTGGGCAGTATTTTCAATATTAAAGGGATAATCTTGTAATGTGGACTGATCTGCTTTCATGTGTGTACCTGGTTGCTATGTAACATCCATGTGTTGGTCTGTAGTGTGTTGTGTTACGTGGCTGGTGTGGTGAGCGTGTGCATATCATGTGTTCACACATGATCAGCTATTCCGCTTTCAGGTTCAAGTTGTTTCCCAGCATGTAAGGTGTTTACGACAATTTGCGGTAGGGAGTCCAGTGTGGCGAGATCATTTGTGTTAGACCTGTTTACGAGTAGAGGGAGCGTTCCACTCGTCAGCCTGGCTCCATGACTAAATGGTTAGCATGTTGGCATTTGGTCACAGGGGTCCCGGGGTCGACTCCCGGCAGGGTCGGGAATTTTAACCATAATTGGTTAATTTCGCTGGCATGGGGGTTGGGTGTATGTGTCTTCATCATCATTTCGTCCGCATCACGACGCGCAGGTCGCCTACGGGTATCAAATGAAAAGACCTGCATCTGGCGAGCCGAACTTGTCCTCGGACACTACCGGCACTAAAATCCATTCGCCATTTCATTTTTTTCACTCGTCAATTGTAAGTCAGATTGGAGAGTGGTTGCTGTGTTGTGGGTACATAGGGGCGGAGAAGTGTGGCAAGTGATGTCGGCTGTCTCGAAACATTGCCCGCACGGCGGGGACAGTCAATGCGCAGGTGATCCGCGGCGTTACACAGGTTTTCTCTTGCCCCTCATATGTAACTTGTCCCCTGTACCCCTCTATGGTTACGAAGAATGGAATTTGCTGTTTTAACTTAATTTCTATTTGTCGGATACCATTGGGAACTGGTAGACAGTAGAACTGAGACCACGATTCATCAAAAATTTCTTTAACGTTACCGTATTTCGTAAAATAATTTCAGACATTTTTCATTCGGTAATTCCGGAGGAATATTAATCAGACGAACTCTGATCTCCTCGATTCCAGCTGCGTCAATAACTACCGGTACTGTCTCTCCACTAAATAGTTTGAGGGTGCAACCTGTTTCAAATTTAGGTAATATTTTCTCCATAATGGTTGATGTAATTACCTTGATACATACTGAATTAGCCGGAGCATCCAGTTGGAGAGCTACTAACTGGTCGATGTTTACTTGCAGTGTTTCTGAAACCCAGGTGTGTATTTTCGCTGCTGTTGGCCTTGTATAACTCCGCTAGAAACTGCATTTCAATGTGTTTTAACGAATGTTTTGCATGATTGAATTCAAAAGGAACAATTAACTAAATCAAAACACTAATCTCAGAGAATATTAGCAAGACTTGTTGGTAAAAGTGCTCTGATCACTGCGGTGTTCTTTGCTTTATGTATACATAAAAGAAAACTGACACGTCTAACTCGCTTCGCTCTCTGAGGACAACTGTGGCTTCGTGTCACTGTAATATAAGCCATTCGCTAAACAGCAGTCGTCTTCTTATGGCTTATCCTTAGATATAGTTCATTACGGAGGCAATGGATAATGTTCACAAGCTTTACGCACTTGCATTCCTTATAACTAGGAAGCAGATGTTATTGACGTACAAAATCACTGAATATGATCAAAGAAATGCCCATAGATTAAAGTAAAAATGATATGAAATAAGTAAAAAAAGAAAAGTAAAATATTTTATCTCAGTGAATTCAGGCGACTCTCTAATAGAAATAATTTACCGTGCGAGTTGGCCGTGCGGTTTGGAGCGCGCAGCTGTGAGCTCGCATCCGGGAGATAATAAATGAAATGGTGTATGGATTTTAGTGCCGAGAGTATCCGAAGGCATGTTCGGCTCGCCAGGTACAGGTCTTTGGATTTGACTCCCATAGGCGACCTGCGCGTGTAATGGGGATGAAATGACGATGGAGACGACACATACACCCTGCCCCTGTGCCAGTGAAATTAACCAATGACGGTTAAAATTCCGGATCCTGCGGGAATCGAACCCGGGACCCCTGTGACCAAAGGCCAGCACGCTAACCATGTAACCGTGGAGCAGGGCATCCGGGAGATAGTGGGTTCAAACCCCACTGTCGGCAGCCCTGAAGATGGTGTTCCGTGGTTTCCCATTTTCACACCAGGCAA
Source organism: Anabrus simplex (assembly GCF_040414725.1). NCBI lineage: Eukaryota > Metazoa > Arthropoda > Insecta > Orthoptera > Tettigoniidae > Anabrus > Anabrus simplex. The sequence continues at coordinate 596,477,999 of NC_090266.1, forward strand.
ATGCTGCGGCTGTCCCTTAATTAAGGCCACGGCCACTTACTTCCCATTCCTAGGCCTTTCCTGTCCCATCGTCGCCATAAACCTATCTGTGTCGGTGCGACGTAAAGCAACTAGCAAAAAAAAAACAGAAATAATTGTCTCCTAATTTACTTGGAAGTGTATACAATATGGACATAATGATTTCGTGGATGTACTGTCAGCACTTTGGCCCCGATGAACCTGGAAAAACATGTTCCTCGCACTCGTTATAGATTTCAGATGTTTCTCTCGTTTAATGTGCTGATTTGCAGTGAACTTCCTTTCAACACTCCCCTTAACACTGTACAAGTTACAAACTAAAACACTCCCATATAAACACGTCTTTTATAAATTGTTCACTGGCTGTATTAAAAATTCGCCTTGTGGTGGTTTCACGCTTGATGTTTTTCTTGCACAGAACTTTAAGAACTTTAAATTTTAAACATTGGAGGATAACTCTACGTTGTTGCAAGTTGCTTTACGTTGCGTCGAGACAGATAGGTATTACGGTGACGATGGGATAGGAAAGAGCTAGAAGCGGAAAGGAAGCGGCCGTGGCCATAATAATTAAGGTACAGCCCCAAGGTTTGCCTTGTGAGTAAATGGGAAACCATCTTCATGGCTGCTAACAGTGCGGCTCGAACCCACTATCTCCCGAATGCAAGCTCATAGCTGCGCTCCAAAATCGCAGGCCAACTTGCTCGGTAATTAACTCTATACTGATGCGGAAAATTAACTGTTGTTTCCAATCCCTTCTGTTTTCTATTTGCTCGTAGTCTTGAGGCACGCAGGGGTGAATGACTGGATGAACGGGTGGGTACGAATTTATGTGTGGTTGACGCAGGTTAGAAAGTACTCTCTCCTGTTTATTAGATTTCTGTATTGTATTTCTGCGCAGATCTCGGATAAATAAAACTCACACTTATAAATACTTTTCTTTTCCTTTCTTAGTCGCCAACAACTGTTGGTAAATTTGTTAAGCCTTGAGAGATATTTGGCAAATTTGTTTATATATTGTATCTTATGGACTATTATCAATATAAGAAAGAATGCATGCTTAAATAAAAAAGGAAAATGATATACAAACTCTTTAAAATGCTATATATTCTTGAAAGATAAAGCAATGACCGATCATCTAAAATACACAAAATATACAAAACAATGCAGAATAGAAACGCGTTATTATCGTTCCTTATATCGCAGAATGAATTTCTACATTATTGAGCAACGTTCTAATGCAAAGGGGAAAAATATGGCATTTCAACAAAATTCTCCCCTACTCTTAATCAAATGAATATGAATATTTCTTAGAAGTGAAGCTTCCAGGGTGTGTAGAATTATCCATTTCGTCCATGTCTCTAGTCCAATCATGCAATGTGATTTGAGGCTAGCTAATTAATAACATTAATGTGTGTTCAAATCAAGGCCATCAATTCCATTGCTGAAAATCAAGAAGTGTTCTGAAATCTTCAAGAACAATCGTGTTCTGTAAGGAAACGGAATGTCCAACATGCAATCCCAGAATTATCAGAAGAATATTACAATTGCCCAAGGGAGACCGACCAGGAAGGTTGAGAGAAATGTGCCTGGTAATAACTGGAAGAATTGTATGAAACTCTTGACCATGTTCCCAAGCATGGTAACAGTCGGAGTCAGTAACTCAGACCGTATATACAGCGCTAGTCTTCTGAGCTGAAGTTAACGGATACGATCCTGGCTGAGCTCGGTGGTATTTGAAGGTGCTGAAATACACCAACCTACTGTTGGTGGATTTTTTAGTACATACGAAAACTACTGTGGGAAAATTTTCGGCACTTCGGTATCCCTGGAAATCATAGATGTACTTAGTGGGGCATATAATTGTTGTTATTATTACTATTATTATTATTGTTACGGAGTTTCCGTGGTTCAAAGAGAGGCAAAAGAAGGTGCTGGTTGGAATGGGTCTACCTACAATATCAAAGATTAACTTAAAAATTTATAAAAATAAAGGTTATATTATTTCTTTTCAAATCTCAAACTTAACAAACTTTTCACTCAGTGAAATAACGAGGTTACAGGTACAAATAGCAGTTTGATACAAGAAGCTCCAAATTTACAAGTTTACAGCATCGCAAATGTTGCCTTTTAGTTAGACGAGGAGAGAAATCTCCCAATTCAAGAGCACTTTGCTCCAAAGGTTACAAATACGGCCTTCCAAAGGCCCCTCTCGAAATTACACAAAAAACAGAAAGAGTTTACAAGCTCTCCGAATTCAACAAAGAAGACTGGATCCCAATTTCTTACAGCCTACTCAAGGCAACATTATACAAAAAATCTTACAATTTCTGGCCTCTCTAGGCCCAACATAAAATTTACAACTTTTGTACACAGGGGTATTTATTACCCAAAGTACTGGGCCTTCGTGGAAAAGAAGAACAGGTTAAATTACTGGCCCGAACGCAAAATTTATGGAGGCGTAAACTTGCGCTCCTTGAAACTCGGTTTTAAAACCCTACTTGGGCTTGTGGCCCGATGATGCAGAGGCTAATCCCACACTACTGAGGTGACTAGAGGAACAAGTTACGTGCTAATTTATCGCAAAATTGTAGTCACCTCAAGATAAACTGAAGGGGAACTTGAGACGGTAACGCACTCTCTATCCCCGATTTACAATTTAAGTCATTATGAAATTTTACGTGAAAAGAAAAGAGTTTACATTTTAGAAATCAAACGGTTGCATGGTTAGAGTTTAGAAACTTCCCCTCCGATAAGTTTGCGGAGAAAGCTACAAAGATAGAAAACTGGTGGCCATTACCTGGGCTGCTGTTTGGCCTGCAGAAGAATGAGGCGCCCCGCCTCCTGTCTTAACGCACATACTCAGTAAGTCGACGATCAATAAATCCAGGTAGCTTGAAAAAGCCGCAGCTATATACGCGAGGGGATGGTTTGAGAGGGCTCTGTACTAAATCTGGACACACCCTCTCATTTTTATTTTATAGATCAAAAGGTACAAGAAGCATATTATTGGCTGAAAAATAATTACAAAAAATCTCTAATTGGCCAGAATCAAAAGCTGGCGGAATGAGAAAGACGTGTTGCAAACCTTGAAATATTGAAATAAACGAAAGTTAGTTTAGTTGTGAAAACCTATGAACATAAAACTTTAAATCACTAATTCCTCTACCTTGCACCAGAGTGCATTACCACAGGTTTTCTAAGGACATCTATGGAGAAAAGTTCAAATTTCTTGCGGTACACAGAAACAGAAATATAAATAAATCCAGTCAGTTTAGGAAACTTACAAATAACACAATACTCTGTTATTTATGAGTGACATCTTCTGATTTATGTCCCAACTTCATGCAGTAGCTGTTTCAAGATTTGTATGAGAGATAGCGTTCCTTAAGGAGCTTGTTTTAAATGTGCGAAGTTGAGGTGTACCTACCGGTACATTTATTATTATTATTATTATTATTATTATTATTATTATTATTATTGAAACGAAACCCTACAACCTGTTTTCCAGTCATTGACCGGGTCAGGGATGTAATGAATGACGCATATATAGGCTATTAGTACGATGGGGTCGCCACTCCCAAAGTGATTTTATTAATGATTGATAGATGCTATGAAATGAGAATGGAGAGTGTTGCTGGAATGAAAGATGACAGGGAAAACCGGAGTACCCGGAGAAAAATCTGCCTCGCCTCCGCTTTGTCCAGCACAAATCTCACATGTAGTGGCCGGGATTTGAACCACGGTATCCAGCGGTGAGAGATCGACGCGCTGCCGTCTGAGCCACGGAGGCTCTATTATTATTATTATTATTATTATTATTATTATTATTATTATTATTATTATTATTATTATTATTGTTGTTGTTGTTGTTGTTGTTGTTGTTGTTTCGTTTCGGCCAACTAACGACCACGTCATTTCAACTGTTTCCCTTGAGATTTAATGTTGGTCCAGTATTCCTTCATTCGTATACGGTGTTGCTTCTTTCGCTCTTTCGTCCATGCCTTTCCAGTTTTCATCTTCGGCTTTGGTAGGAAACTCTGATGTTCTTCGAGTTTTTTCTTAAGTGGGACTCGCTCCTGGATATCTTCAAATGAGATCCCAGTCTCCTGCAGATCTCTCTGTACCTCACTGAACCATGCCCCCTTTGCCTTTTTCTCTTGGAGGAAAGTGAAAATGCTGTTGGTTAACCGTGTTGAATTTATTCGGGCCATGTGTTCATAAAAAGTAATTATTATCTGAGTATTTTCCTAGGGCCATTGAATGGAGTAAATGATAAGTGGCGGAAAAGGAAAAATTGAAGCTCTCTGAATGCATGCAGGGTTATTACAGAGGATTGAAATTTTAAGGACACCTTATGGCAGTGAGTGAGTGTAGGTAAACATAAAAACATTCCAACCAAAGTAATGATGACAGAGAAATGAGTTCAAGTGAGAAGAAAAAGAAAAAAAAAAGAAAAAGAAAAAGGAATTAATCCACCTGATAACCGCCTTTATTGAGGAAACGAAATGATCGACCACCTAACCAGTTCATATGAACGATATTTAGTTACCTTATACGTTGTTTAGATGCAAGTGGGGTTTGAAACATTGTTCAAAATTATAACCACCAGCCGTATTTTCTCTTTCTGATTCATTGTAAAAACAATATTCTATACATGTTATTTCAGGTCAGGGAGTCTAACAATCCTCAAAGAACTTTTCAATACAGTGTCCGCTATGGTCCGAATGATGAAGTCCAGTGTCTCCTCAGGAATTTTCCGCACAGCACCGATCATAATCCCAACGAATTCCCATACTTTAATTCCATATTTCTTTCCGAAATCCTCAGTGAATTTTTCATATATCAGCATACTTTTCCTCGCATACCAATCCAGGCTGAAGTTCATTTCCCTCGAATCTTATAGCGTGTTCAATTCACCATACACGTATATTTTGCCAGGTCAATTGCAAAAGTATCATCTCGTCTTGTGGACCTATTTGTGTAATGACATCCAACATCATCATGAATCTCCAAGTATTATTAAACAACGGAGGCTTCTGGTAATCAATCTGCGAACTTTATTGTGCCGATTGACACTCATATGACACACACGAGGTACATACCGAAACATGTGTGACCCGTGGAAGTGAAATTTGGAATCGAGCAGAGTGTCAAGTTAAGGTTGGTAAATACAAGGAGTTCTAGGGAAATTCATACTTGTTTTATCTGAATGACTGCACAGCATGATAGAATAACATATTGACTTTTGGGGAGATTATTTTAGCGTATTCTTTAAATGCAAGAATACATTCCATATACCCAGTGTTGTTACGAAGCTCCATTTATTATTATTATTATTATTATTATTATTATTATTATTATTATTATTATTATTATTATTAGAGCCTCCGTGGCTCAGATGGCAGTGCGTCGGCCTCTCACCGCTGGATACCGTGGTTCAAATCCCGGTCACTCTATATGAGATTTGTGCTGGACAAAGCGGAGGCGGGACAGGTTTTTCTCCGGGTACTCCGGTTTTCCCTGTCATCTTTCATTCCAGCAACACTCTCCATTATCATTTCATAGCATTTATCACTCATTAATAAATCACCTTGGGAGTGGCGACCCCATTGTAATAACAGCCTATATATGTTTCATTCATTACATCCCTGACCCGGTCAATGACTGGAAAACAGGTTGTAGGTTTTCATTTCATTATTATTATTATTATTATTATTATTATTATTATTATTATTATTATTATTATTATTATTATTATTATTATTATTATTATTATTAATAATAACAATATTATTTATAAGACAGCGAATATACCTATTTATATCCAAATTTTCATTGATATGCGTAATTTTGATGGTAAGGTAAGGTAGGGGGTTATTCTGCCCGAAGGCAGGTCCGAACCTCCGCAGAGGTGTTCCTGAGCCAGAGTTTACGTGCGGTAGGGTGGCCAGTTCCTTTCCGCTCCTCCAATCCCTTACCCCCCACCAACAGCGCGTGGCTACCTATCCAACTCCTGACCACGCCCAATGTTGCTTAACTTCGGAGATCTCACGGGATCCGGTGTTTCAGCACGGCTACGGCCGTTGGCTAATTTTGATGAGGTCATTGAAAATTGGTGTGAATAATCGGTATAATTTTTTGTAACAAATTTATGTAACAAAAGATTAACCTGAATGAATTCCCCTTCCTTACCACAAATAATGTTTTAAAAAATAGATGGAGTGGTATATTATGCAGGAATAACATCTGGTCTTGAATAATACTACCAGCGTTTTCTCCACAGAATGCATTATGCTAGTTCCGGTTCGTTTGCACTTTGAAACAGCCTATATTACGCTTCGGTGGATTTCTTGGCTGGAAGGTTCCTGCATTAAATTCAACCTTCGGTCTACTTCGAATTCAAAACAGGAGATGAGGTGCGTATTTCTAACTAAAACAAGCAGAAACACGTTAACAGAGAATTGTGCACAAATATTCACGTCCCTCTCTTGTTTGGTACTTCATCTCCATATCAATTAATTACGGTACGGTACGTGTCAGTGCAGGCTTCGTTACTAGTTTTGCCTCTTTAGGAATGACTGTAGGACATGACGAAAAGATTGCATATTTACTTTGGGGAGATTACTTTGGCGTAATCTTAAAGTGCAAGAATGCATTCCATACACACAGTGCTATTATGTAGCACCTTTTAAAGTTTAAGGACGTCTTGAAAGTGCGTCAGTGAAATTTCTGTGTTGATGGCAAATCCTTTCGATTGTGTATTACGTGTAGCAATGTAGATATAGGGTTATATTAGCCCATATACTCCGGAACAATATTTTTCTCAAACCCTTGTGATTTTCTCATTTTACTTTCAAATTAATAAATCATTTAGCAACATTGTGAAATATTTAATTTTGTATGAAATTCCCAATTTCACATGGATCGTTAACGAAGAAGTCTTTCCGAAGAGTGAAGGAGCTGGTTTTCGGACGTCCCCTGGACAATGATGGTATACTGGCTGAATCTTCCACTCCGGAAGAACTACGTCTACTTATTTTAAAAGGTTCTTTTGCAGATCTAACGGTGCCAATGGAGTCTGTAAACATAGAGCGAATGACATGAAATAAGGGGTCAATATTATAAAAGCTTTACCAGTCACACATTTCATGAACTCCGTCTGCTAGTAAGTATCCATGTAACCGGCAAGAAGAGGACACAGAATCGACCAAGAGTACCAGGAGTTCGACTTGTGGCTGAAAGCACCCATGACAAATATGTCAGTGCAATATATTTGCAGGGCTAAAAACCTAAAATATTTCTGGAATGGAAGGTGCTATTGATGTGCTGTCTTCGGAGAAATAAAGTGTAAACAAGGGCTAATTTCCTTTCAACCATGCGCCTTGCCACGGTGGAGATGCTTGTGACTCCCTGTAGATTTAACCATATTGTATGGGTATCTGTCGAGAGACCAGATTAACGAATAGATCATCGAAAGTGTTGGTGGGGGTAGAGGGCGGCCAGCAGCCTTTCGGAAGTTATAAGGGCGGCAGTTTGGATGATTGACTGATACGGCTTTGTAATAATATTTAACATTGGATAGATACGCTGAGTGGCCAAAAGTCACGGGAAGGGGTGTCCCATTAGAAAAGGTGCAGTGTATGGCCCCTGAGCGGTGTAGCTGAGCAGTCTGTCACAGACACCAGTGTCGTGAAGATGGCAACATGTCGCGAGTTTACCGACTATGAACGTGCGATGATCATCGGCGCATGGCGCATGGGTCATAGAATTGCGGATATTCCACGCGAATTCGAGTTTCCGAGGTCAACAGTGTCGGCGGTGGACATTCAATATCGCAGAGAGAATGCTGCCGCAAGGGAGGACCACAGGTGTTTCAAAAACGGATAACACGCCGCCTCCGCAGCACCATACTGGGCGCTCGACGGGCTACTGTAAGTCAGATCACCGCCCAGTTGAATGTTGGAACCCATTTCTAACAGGAGTGTTAGAAGGCAACTACACCGCATAGGCTTCACCAGCTGACAACCAACTCGTGTCCCTTTGCTGACTTTTCGACACAGAGCTCAACGACGTGCATGGACCCCTGAACATTGGCAATGGACCATGGAACAGCGGCGGCCTGTGGTATGGTCCGATGAATCCCCGTTCCGGTTGTATCGAGCTGATGGGGGCGGGAGAGTGGTGTGTATGCCCCATGAAGTTATGGATCCTGGGTGACAAGCAAGTTGTGTTCAGGCGGGAGGTGGCTCAATTCTGCTCTGGGTAGCGTTCTCATGATCGAAATTAGGCCCCATTTTCCGGCTGCAGGGAGCTCTGATAGGTGCACGTTATGTGGACATTTTTTCAGATGCCACGTTTCAACAGTACAATGCGTCATGTCACCGCTCTGTGGTAGCACGCAGGTGGTTGGAGGAGCACTCTGGTAAAGTTACGATCATGTATTTACCCTCCAGATCACCGATCTTAATCCAATTGAACATTTATGGGATGCCGTTGATGCTGGTGTACGCTTCATGAATCCCGTACCAACTACATAGGAGAACTTGTGGGTAGCAGTGCAAGATGGGCGGGTCCAGATCCCTCCGCAACGATTCCAAATCCTTGTAGAGTCGATGCCTCGCCGTATTGTTGCCATTTTGAGGGTTTGCTGCGGAGCAACTACTTATTAACATCATACTCAGTGTCTTCTCAAGACTTTTGGCTGCTCAGTGTATGTGATAGTGATACACGACTGAAAGCAACGGTAAATTACAGCCGTAAATAAATCCCGAGGATATACATCCCTCTCATGTTAATGATCATCGTTCAATCATCGATGGCAGCTGAGTAAAAAACACAAGAATACCTGCCTCCTGCAATGTGTGTATCATCTAGTGTCAGACCGGGACTTGAGAGTGCATTTGTGGTGTGATAATAGTGTGCGGTATTTCACAACTACTAATAAAGTGACAGTATTATAATTAACCAATAAACCCGAGTAATTTGCGAAATAAGGAGCACGTAAGTAACTCAGCGAAATAAGCGCCTGCAATAAATGTGCAGTTGACCTGGGCAGGGATCCCAAGGTACAGTGCGTGGAATGTAAAAGGTGGTACCACAAGAATTGTACGAACAGTATAAACAGATACACGGAGTGGACTTGCGGTAAGTGTACAAGGCAAGTAAAAAGAAACAGTGCGCGAAAATCAACCTCGTTCCTTATCACCAAGGCCCCTCTTCAGACAGCATTTACGAATTACTGAAAAAGTTAACTGTAGAAAGGAGGCAAATGAAGGAAACCAGAACACTCGAGAGACAGATATAGGTACAGTAATTCCCATGAACTTTGTTAAAATAAATTAAATGACATGGTACTTCTGATTTTCAAGCAAATAAGATATAGAACAGCGTTTTCAAAGTGTAGAAAACCTCATCAAGGAAAATCACCTTCTGAAGGATAAAGTATAATACTTATAAATCTGTGTGAGGAAGCTCAACTGTATACGAGAAGGAATACCGTCGAAATACATGGGATTCCGGATATACCGAATGAATTCGTTTTAGACACGGTAAAGCAAGTCGGGCGTGCCTTGGACATAGAACTTAAAGAAGAAATGGTTGATGCTTGGCATCAACTCCTAAAGGCACCAAACCAGAAACACTGCGGGTTCATAGTGAAATCTGTATGAAGAACGGACAAGGACTGCTTCATCGAGCGGAGGCGTGTGATGCGAAATCTCTCCAAAAGACAATTAGGTTTTCTCGGTGGCAACATCATCTAAGTAAACGAGAGTCTGTACCCTCATAAAATGAAGCTGCTAGCCCAGGCCCGTGTGATCCGGAGGGGGAAGAATTACTCTTGCATTTGTATAAGGAATGATATCGTTGAAATACGCAAGACCCAAGGGTCCGGTGTCATTGTTATCAATAACCATGATGACCTGTCTAAATTGTAATCATGATGGAGAAAAATAGGCTTTCCATTTGTTACCAGAATGTATGTGGTCTTAAAACTAAACCAGATGATTTTATTGTAAACATTCTCGGTAATAATTTCGATGTTACAGTGCTCACTGAATCCTTGCTAGATGTTAGTGTCTACAATAGCGAGGTGTGTTGTAATAAGTACAACGTATAGCGAGCTGTCCGAATAAGGAGCAAAACAGGGTGAGGGAGTGGGGTAGTCATAGCAGTTAGAAACGGATTTCCTGTCCTCAAGGTCGCGAAAACAACGCACAATTCAAGGGTATGTTTCTAAAGGTAAATATTCAGCGGAAGTTCCGATATATAATTAACGTGTACGTACCTCCAAGCGAAAATCTAGAGGTTCATTGTGAGGTATTTAGGTGGATGGAATATAGCTGTCAGATAATGGACAGTAATGTAATCATTACGGGAAAATTTAACATGCCAGCATTAATTAATGAAAACAGTGATTTAAATTTAACGAGACAAACTCAATAACTACAAAATTCCTCGATTTACACGACTTGAATTCTTATAATCCCGTTTCCAATAGTATTGGTAAAACTTTGGATTTAGTACTCGCCAGTCAGACAATAACGAAAGTCACATGCAAAAGGAACACTGATCCACTGTTACCTGAGGATGTTGATCACCCCTCCCTCAAAGTAGAAGTACAAATCACTCCATACCGTAGAAACTGCGAAACAGACGCTCAAAATACTTATAATTTAAAATAGCTAAATTTGAACATTTGTTCACGGGACTAACATATCTTACTTGCGAAGACCTGTACGAGTGCACTGATGTTGACAAAGCAGTGGCCTGCATTTGTTCTAAAATTTACGCAGTGTTAAATGAGACTGTTCCTGAAAGCGGTTCGTAGAAAGTCAGGACATACCCAGTTTGGTCCAGAGAGAGCATAAAACAAAAATTAAAGAGAAAGAATTTAACCCGAATCGGAAGTATGCTTCAGAATATTACAATAGGCAATTGGAAGTGTTTAAGTCCGAAACTAAGTCTGCAATAAAATACTCGTATAACTATTATGTAAAAACTGCAGAGCAGGATATCGCTGATAACACCAAAATCAAAAAGGACGTAGGTAAAGAATAAAAGAAAAAACGATGAACGCAACACCTATGTATACGACTCTAATGATTAAAAGATAGGAACATTACAGAAGGGTTTGCAACGTACTTTCGGTCTGTATATTCTCAAGAAAGAACTCAATATAATATTGCGAAGGTTCCATCAAGAACCACTGTCGTTACCAACACTGACAGCACTACTGTAGAGCTTGTCGAACCAGAGTTAAAAAGCTCAAGGTAAAGTCTTCCGCTGGACCAGATCAGATGCAACCGTAGGTTATACAAAGTTGCAAAGATGTACTGAAATATCCTCTCTTCTACATTTGTAACCGAATTCAAAAAACATCTGTATTTTTCGTAGTATTGAAACTATCCCGAGAATGCCCCGTGTTTAAATCGGGTAATTCGATGTTAATAAAAAGCTACCGACCAATATTAATTCGTTCAGCTATAGCTGAGGTTTTCAAAAGTATATTATGTAATAGACTCACAGTCTAAGCAAGACCTGTAATATCAGAAGAGGAACTTGGATTTATTTCAGGACGATCTACAGTAACAAATCCCGTAAAATGTACACAATATATATCCGCGGGTTGCACACGACAGGGGCATGATCCAAGGACCTTTGGTTAAGACTGGTCATTAAAATTGCAGACGCAATGCTATTTGAGGAAAGAAATCTCGAAACTAATTAATATCAATATCATTGCGACAGATGAATTAAGTCTTTAAAATTCATTCTATAGAATTTCATTATTTGCGATCTATTGCGCAATATCTTCCTTTGTCCAACGGTGAGTCCGCAGAAAAGTGAAGCCCTTGAAGTCATGGGTGGGGCTGCAATCGGTGGTTCAGCGTGACGTAACTTGAGAGAAGTCATCCCTACCTCACGTTCAAGAAAGCGAGGGGAGGCAAACTTTCTCGAATCGAAATATGGGAGCCATATTTAAGACAGCTTGACCAACTTGATTGTCTACGATGTGAAAATTAATAAAATCTGAATTCTGTCGTCGCGTTTCGATTTAGAGGAGATAATTATAATTGGGGCATTTATTTAGAAAGTGTAATGTCCTCTTGGTTGAAAACTTACGGATGGAGAAAGAATATTTCGTTATATCTGCGTGGAAAATTACCAGGGGCCATCTGGTTAGCGTCAAGACACCTCATTGATGCGGGGGTTTACTCCAGAGTAGAGACCCTACGAAAATAATCGCACGGATGTGTCTCATTCACATCAGGTGAATACTGATCACCTAATGGTCGCACTATTTGACCTCTAGTGGGCCGTGGATAGGGCATATGCATATTTTAAGTGGGGGGGAAACCGCCTTCTTGTAAAAATCATTGCCAATGGTGCAGCTTCTCATTCGGGACTCTCACTTCACGGAGGGCGAAGCTATGTTTAGCTGAGCTTGTAGTAATTATTTGTTTAGTGATCTGAAACATAAAATTCAAACGCAGGAGAGTAATTCTTGTGAATACTACATAGAGTTGACATATGTGACGCTAGTAATTAAACATTTAAACTGTGTCGAGTCGTGAACACTCAGTTCGACTTATAAAATAATAATTAGTATTACTAAACCATGACCGTGTCGGGTAGTAATAAATGAACAGTGGCTGAGAGCTACAAGGTAATTCGATTTTGAACCGCGGACTGCAAGGTACTAATCCGAAATCGTGGCCGGACACCCGCACTGAACGCAATCGAACGAATTGTGGAAATAAAATAGTGACGTGTTCTGTGCCTAGGAAACTGCATGTGACATCATCAATCGAGGACCATGGATTTCCGTCTTCATGGTGAAATGGACTAACCAGTAATCACTTTGGTGCCGATGGGTCAGCACCAAAACCCGATATGGACCACCCCAGCAGACCAAGGTGTCATCAGAGGATAGACGATGAGTACTTTTCTAATTAAATGACACGGTTAGAAGGGACGGGAATTATTTGTCATAAACTGTGGCTATAATGTTAGGGATGTAACCTTATTTGTATGTAGAAGTGCCAAGGATGAGCACGTAGTATTGTTTTTCTTCTTTTTCTTTATTAATAACAGGTCTGAGTGATTTTAACTGTAAATAGGGGAAATCATTATTCTGAGAGATGTGCATGCGGAGAAGATTCATTTATTAACTTAATTTGGGAAACCTGTAGTTAGTTAATGCGGCATAAGACCAGTAGTTTAGTAGATTCAGGGAATGATAATTTAAGTTAGGTTGTAGTTAATCCAGTATTGATAATTGCATGAGTGGTAAGCATTGTAAGTTACGTGAGAAGTTCCAGAATTCCGAGAGACGTCCACAGGACTGATACACGAATACCTCCATTGAAATATTTAGCTAGGGAGTGTTTCAGTTTAAGTTGGGTCGTTTCGATCAGTTAAATTATAACTCAATTACAATTTAATTATGAGTTGACTACTTTGTGACAATTGAATTATTGTTTTATTATTTGTTAATTACCGTGTGAATATTTAATCATGAGTTGATTACCGTGTGACAATTGAATTATGGTTTAATTATTAGTTGATTACCGTGTGACAATTGAAATAAGCTTTAATTATTTAATTACCGTGTGAATATTTAATCATGAGTTGATCACCGTGTGACAATTGAATTATGGTTTAACTATGAGTTGATTATCGTGTGACAATTGAATTATGGTTTAACTATGAGTTGATTACTCTGTGAATATTTAATTATGAGTTGATTATCGTATGACAATTGAATTATGGTTCAACTATGAGTTGATTACCGTGTGACAATTGAATTACTATTTAATCCTGAGTTAATTAACGTGTGATTATTTAATTACGTTTTAATTTTGAGGAAGTTACCGTGTGATGGTTTGATATGATTTCATTACCAGGTAAATCACGTAAGGAAGTCAGTGGACAGCTGAAACCAATAATAATAATAATAATAATAATAATAATAATAATAATAATAATAATAATAATAATAATAATGCAAATAATAATAATATAACGAATATCAGTACCCATTACTGTGTCGCTTATTAGCAAATATATTATTCTGCCGTGTTATGCATTTCCAACTACTAGCGATATTTAGTCAGGCTTTGCTTCACAGCCCAGAGTTCCCTCCCCTTAGAGTATCATAAAATCGGTGCCGTAATGTGAGATAAGTGTGGCATTTGAAGTCATGGGTTCAGTCATGAGAAAAATACGTGTTGAATTAAGGTTCCTTTATTCACGGAGCGAGGTGTCTTTAAAGAGATGGTTTGTTTGTCCGTGCAACGCGAAGCTAATTACCGCCCGTGAAAAGGGGGAAATGCTCGACCTTGTGCCAGATGTTTTTTTTTTGCGTGTGCGCCTCTAAGGGGAGGAAACTCTGGGCTGTGAAGCAAAGCCTGACTAAATATCGCTAGTAGTTGGAAATGTTCGACACGGCAGAGTAATACATTTGCTAATAAGCGACACGGTAATGAGTACTGATATTTGTTATATTATTATTCATTTGTGTATAATTTAGCTAGGCTTTTCAGTGCCACATGTTCATCTCTGGGGTAATCAGATCAGCCCTGGACGTGAGCAATGGTATTCTACAATGGTAGGATGAAGGATGTGTGACTCACGTGGTTCTTGTACTTAATGTGTGACTATCTATGATGTTTTGTGTAACATGCAATGAATGCAATTAGCGTCGGCGGTGGCTTTATCCCATCGGCACGGCGAATTATATATTCCAGTGCGGGTTCGGTTCAAACCTGGGTATTTGACCCATGTCAGTATAATTTATCTTGTGGTATTCCGTTGGGGTAATAATTCGTGTGTTTTTAGATTAGGCACCACTCAGACTTATTTTTTGAGTGTCAATTTCATTTGTCCAATAATAAGGGATAGCTTTAGTGTTCATGATAAATGTTTCCGTTCACGTTACGTCGTGGAATCTCGCATCGCGGTAGATAGTACTCGAATCTATCACACAAGACTAAAAGTCAATAAATAATCCACAACAGATGTAAAATCAATTATGTACTTCATTTGTGTATATATGTTTCATTTACATAATCATCAGGATTTAATAAACCGAATGAATTAATTTAAACTGTAAAGGAATGTGTTCTCATTATAGTTAGGTGTGCCCCTTTTCTCCTACCCTGTATGTCGCTAAGATAATTTAAGATAAGCGCCTATTTGTTTTTACCCATTAACGCCCTGTAGATTTGTCACCGGAACATTTCAGGATAGGGGGCGGGTACAAGGTCATGATAGAAGTGGCCAGACATATGCAATATTTACTAACTTCGAAAAGCCCTTTGACAAAATTAACCACGACATACACCTAAAAATATTAAATATGTTCGGATTATCTTACCCACTACGATGACATTTCAGCTCCTACCTCAGAGATAGAAAGCAGCATGTAATTTGTCAAAGAAACTCATCCGGAGTATACCCTGTAAATTCAGAAATAATCTAGGTATCTAATCTAGGGCCGTGGATCTTCCTGGTACTAATCAATGACTTACCTGAACGAACAAAATTCTCGGACGACTGTGTCTTGTACGCCGACGACATTGAGGTATTCAAGTCCATTGTCACCATCAACGACTGCGAACTTCTCCAGGCTGACTTAAGTAACTTACTACACTGGACGACTGAAAAACAACTACCGGTATATCTAAATGTAAAGAACTTTGTATCGATGTCGTTCACTTGAAATAAAAAGTATTTCCTTTAAATATTAACTAGGTTATGATGACCTGAAACCAGTGAATGAGGTTAACGACCTCGATATTATTATTACACCGAGAGCTCATCTTCACCCCACATATACAAAAGTAGTTGCTGAGTCATACAGTACATTAGGATTTGTAATCAGGAATGTCAAACCCTTTAAACGCCTAAAAAACTGTTTAAAACTCTGTGTATCTCTCGTCTGGCCCAAAGCAGAATAGGTAAGCGTTGTATGGAATCCATGAAAAAATATATATCGCACAGATCGAAAAAATCCAAAAGATATATTTAAATAACTTACATTTAAGAAACCGGTAATTACCCCCGAATAGCACACAACAAACTTCGCCTACATTTTGAAATAGAAATCTTGGAAATGAGGAGACAAAAGGATTGCAAGAAATTTCCGAACAAAACTGTAAATTATATTATTGACAACCCTGACTTCTTACGCCTGTTGAGCTTTCACGTGACCCGCTTTAATGCAAGAACAAATGTCACTTTCAGAATAAAAATGTCAGAACAACAGCTCACAAAACTTCACCACTCTACAGGCTATGTAATATCTGCAAGAGTGCAGATCAGGAAAATAATTCATTAGACTTTTGTGTACCTCTACACCTGTGTTTACAGCAATTAACCATCTCCGTGAAAACTCTCTAAATAACTTGTAATGCTGATTTTAACCACAAATTATTTTTGAACATTTTACATTGAGCCCCATCCCACAAATGTAATTAGAAGTATTAGAACTGGGAGAAAATACTGGTTTTGAAATTAAATTAAGTTTTTAATTTTTTATTTTACTGTTTCTTTTAAATAATAAATTAGATATGAAATATTGTTTTTTCTCATTGTAAATATAATATTAGAATAGTTCGGATCTTAGGTTATTAGGCTTGATTAGATACGAAGTTACGTTTTTTATCTACTTGTCTCTTGTAAGGATTAGATATGTAATATTGTTTCTTTCTCATTGTATATGTATTAGAATAGTTTAGGTACTAGTTTATTAGACTAATTCGAAACATTGAAAAATAAACATACGTAAACAAATGCACCTGTAATTGGGATTTGAAATCCTGTAGTGCTCAGTAAATAAATAATTGTAAATAAATAATTAAATAAATATATCTGCATTTAGTGCTGTCGCGCAGGTTGCATATTCCCTGTCAATTGTTTACCTAAATTTTCTTTGAAAGTTTTCATAGCCATTGGAAATGTATATGACACTTCACTTGATAATTTATTCCAATCCCTTACTCCTCGTCCTATAAGTTAATACATGCCTCAATTTGTCCTCTAGAATTCCAACTTCATTTCATAATGTGATCATTCCTACTTTCATAAGATCCGCTCAAACTCATTCGTCTACTAATATCATTCAACACCAGCTCTCCACTGACAGCTTGGAACATGCCACTTAGATGAGCATCTCGTCTCCTTACTCTCAATCCTCCCAGCCCAACGTTTGTATCATTTTCGTCACACTACGCCATTATCGGAAATCACCTGAACAAATCGTGCTGCTTTCCTTTGGATCATTTCAAGTTCTCGTATCAATTAGTCCTGGTGTGGGTCCCATACACTGGAACCATAATATAGTTGGGGTCTTGTCAGAGACTTATGGGCCCACTCTTTTACATATTTACTAGAACCCCTAAATACTCTCGTATCTGTGTGAAGAGATTTGTAACCTGTCTTAACTACCTTATTATTTTACCCCAACAAAATTCATTCCTTATATGAACACTAAGGTACTTTCAGTGTTCCCCATGAGGTACTATCACCCCATCAACACAGTACTGTAATTAAGAAATGAGAGAAATGAGAGAACAACTTACAACTTGAGTTTTCATCCCGTTTACTATCATACCATTGTCTGCTGTCCATCTCGTACAATTCTCTAGCTGCAGTCGCTCACAACACTGCAACTCATTTACTACTCTATACAATGTAATATCGTCCAAAAATTGCCTTGTCTGTGATTCCTGTTTTCTACTCATATCATTTTATATATAAGAAAACACAAAAGTCCAACAATACTGTCCTGCGGTACCCCCGTCTTATTCATTAAGGATCAGATAACACTTCACCTACTCTAATTCTCTGAGTTCTATTCTCGAGATATGTAGCCAAAAATTCAACCACAATTTGTCTAGTCCAACGGCCCTAATTTTCCTTAGTGTTCTCGCATGATAAACTCTAATAATAACCTTGGATAGGTCGATAGCGATACTGCCCAATTGATCTCCTGAATCTAACTTGTCTGCTATAACTTCCTGGAATCCTACAAGTCGAGCTTCACTGGAGTAACCATTCCAAAACCCGAGCAGCCTTCTATCAAACCAGGTCGTAATTTCGCAATCGCATCTAATATAATCGGAAAGAATGCTTTCGGAGAGCTTAAAAGCATCACATGTCAAGCTAACTGGCCAGCTCTATGTTTGTCACACTTTCCCTTGTTCACATCGACCACTAATGCTACTATCCGTTCATATTGTATCGCTCCTTCATGCAAGCAGCAATCAAATAAGTATTTAACATATGCTCCTGTATCCCAACACATAGCCTTTATTACGTAGTCAGAAATCTTATAAATCCCAGCTGCTTTTCTGTCTTTCAACTTTTGTATCTTTTTTGTAAGTGTCTTTATGATCGTAGGTAAATTTCAAATGTTCACCAGTTTTAGTCAGCTAATCTATCTGGACACCATTGTTATATCTAACTACCTTTACCTACTGCTGACTGAATACTTCTGCCTACTCTAAGTCCCCACAAATGAACTCATATTTTTAATTAATGATCGCTGGCAAGCCCTTCCTGAAACCTCATTCTGCCTTAATGTATCTGAACATTTCCGTCCATTGCTCCCTAAACTTAATATGGTTACCATCGCGTTTTCCTTAGCTGATGTTTTCGCTGATTTCAATTTCATGGTATGCTTCTTCAATCTCTCCTTATTCCCGCAACCATTCCTAACTCTAATTATTTGTAATCTACACGTCCTTATTAACCACTTTATTTCATTGTTACAATATAATGGATCCTTATCATTCCTTACCAATTTTAAAGTTACATACCTGTTTTCACGCTTTTGAACAATTGCTGTAAACCCATCCCATAGGTTGTTTACATGTTTATTGATCATTTTGCATTGATTTATTTTTTCTCCATGACTCTCTGATCAACCATATGATACAGCGTAATAGTCCTACTCTTGCGACATTCCTTTCCATCACCTTTATTATTGACTACGACAGCTTCATGATCACTTATACATCTATCATTTCAGTTATCATCATCTGGTTTTATCAGCACCACGTCTAGGATATTTTACCTCTAGTCGATTTCATCACTTTCTGACTCAGCTGTCCTTTCCATATTAACATATTCACCATATGTTGATCATATTCTCCGTCGTTTGGATTCCCTTTCCTGTTAACATTTGGTATTTTCAGATCACCCGCTAAAATAACGTTTTTCCTGTATCGTTCCCCGCATAGATGACCTTATCAAATTATTCCTCATCAGCGTCAGCGCAACCTGAGTCAGTTCTCTACACCCCAAAAACATCAAGTGCCTATTTTCCTTAGATATACACCTAGAATTTTACGTTTTTCATCCTTAACTTCCTTCTAGATTACAAATTCTTCTTTCACCAGTATGAATACTTCCCCTCCTATCGTTATTAAACTCTCTCTACGATAAACACTCCTGTACCGTGAGAAAATTTCCGCACCCATAATGTCACTTCCCAGCCATGATTCAATTCCTATTACAATACCGGTTATAGCTCTATAAAGTTACGTCATTGTATTCTTTTCATTCAATAACTTTACAATTTAACACTAATAATTGTATGTCATCCTTACTTGAAGTCATGCTTCCTACATTGTCACCACTGCTCCTTAGTCCACCCCGTTTTCCTGATTGAACTTCCCTACAATTCTTCTGAACCAATCCTCTAACTTACATGTACCAGTGCGGTTCGTGTGTAGGCACTCTGAGCGTAGATCTCATTCTCCAACCCATTAGAATCTACAAATCGTTTCCTTAATTTCCCACATACTCATTCCATGGTTTCATTTAAATCCCCAATCACCCTCCATTTAGTATCACTGCTACAGATTAGCCCACTGACAGCAATCTCTGCTACCTTAATATTCTCCCGTGCTACCATGTCTAGATGCCACATATCCCCAACTAGTACCTGTTCCTCCTGGTCCTACGTTATTTGTACCAACGTAGAAAATTACTACATTCTCCTTACCCCACTCCATCACTTCTATTGCCCTCAACATCATTCCAATTCATGGATAACACTCTACCCTGGATCCATTTTCTCCACACACTTTCCCCAACATGCCTAACAACAGAGTAACCCATGCACAGAACCTTCACTCCACACTCCTCATTAGGTCACCTCTTTAGCGGGTGTCCCTCAACGTCCCTGACGCCTGACGAAACCAATTCCTCCCCCCTCCTGTCCCTTGCACTACCCTGTTCCACCTCACTCTTCCTATCCTCTACTCTACGATTCCCTTTCCTGCTGTTACTCGTACCGATTCCTCACCGACAATTCTCCAGGGCCCATTCGCTGAGCAAAAATCTTAGCCCTAATTTTCCTCTCCTTTAAATTAGTCAACCTGTTTTCCACAACTTCCTCCCTTCATTCTCCTCCCTCTTGCCTACCTACTGTATTCTGTAAATTGATTGGGGGAGACCTATATTCATTTCTGTCCTTCCTTACAAGTCTAATTACCTCCCCAACCTCGTTACCTCTTCCCCCATCTTCCTTAGTTCCCATTCACTCACATAGTCTTTACACCTGCCTCTCTTACCCATTTTTTAACTCTTCTGGAGTGTGTAATAATATGGAAATATCAACAGAAACAAAATAGCGCATTCGATGAATAGAAGTACATAAGTTAAAATAATAATGTATACTACACAATGATTTCATAACAATAATGCAAGCAGGAAAGCAACTGCTAAAATAACTATACTTCAATTATTCTAGTTAGATGTATCCTGATCATAAATGGCTATGAATTAAAGACTAAGTATATAAATGTATAGCTACAACACATACGGAATATTCTCGTTGAATCTCCAAGAAACTTACAGGTAAGCCATTCGATAAAAACAGTGCATGGAAATACCAGCCACGCCCACGAGGCAACCTGGGAGCCATTCCCTTCCAGAAAGCACCGAAAGGGGTTGCCACTGGTGTGGCACGTAACAATAGAAAGTAACTCCTTGGTTACGCTAAACACCCACAATATTTGGAACATGCTCTTTACATGGTAGTTCATCTGCATGTGACCGCGTTCGCCGCAGTTCCAACAGGTTTTCTTGCTGGGGCTTCTGCTTCTCGGCGGTGGCGAGAGTCGTTCTCCTGTTACAGTGTGAGCCTCCGGTGCTTCCCTGCTCTTCATGGCTTTATCTCAGTGACGGTGCCACTATTTTCTTCACTGCCTCCTTCCTCAAGGCAATCGTCAGGGCCTCCCTGACTTAATGCTCCCCGCTAAGCATCAGCCTTTGACGGATCACAGCATCCCGGAGCCCGTCAATGAAAGTATAGACTTCCTTGCACTTGATTTGATCCTGACGCAGTCCCTCCATAGCCTTGTGGGCTGGGTGTTCGACTTCAGCAGCGAATTCTTGTAGCGATTCGCGGGCGCACTGAGTCCTCTTGCATAGCTGGACTCGGTTGGAGGTTGCCATCTGTTGGTCACCGCAGCACACGTGCAGCACTCCCACAAACTCCTCATGGGTGCCATCCGGTTGGAGGCTGAGTAATAAGTCCGCTGCTTGTCCGTATAGCCCAGCGATCAGGTTTATGGTCCTCTCCTCCGACGTCCAAACGTTGTGCCTGCAGACAGTCTCGAAATGGATCTAGAGCGCCCTGCAGGAGGTAGTACCGTCGTAGCGCATGGGCGTTTCTTTGCGAGACTGGGGACGTCATCATCACTGATGGGCTTGGTACTGGACTCCATAGAAATAATTCTCGTGAGCAGGATACTCAGTTCCTCCCTCAGGTCTCGAATATTAAATCATGTTTTAGTTGGTTTTTGAGTTCTCTAATACGTTGGTCGTGATTAGTGGTGTTTTAAATTTCAAGGTGGTCCTGGTTAGATATAAGTTCGCTCTTAAGTTCATATTGTTCGCTCTTAAGTTCATATTGGCTGGATGTAATTCACTTATGATCTTATTTTCGAGTTGGCAGAGCTTATTGATAAGGGCCGGGAGGTGATGGTATCCATCTTCTATTCGCCAGAGATATTTATAATCTACGAAATAAGCTACCAACTTATCTCGTTTCTGATCCTAGTTGTAAAGTGCATGTGGGTGGACAAATGAACACACATCATATAACGTTTCCGATAAGTTTTATTAACTAACACCGATTGCTATATAGTATACACGCACACAGTCATTCTAGTTTGCGCGCGCCGTCTCTTTGTTCCCACTGTTCAATGAGTCGAGATATTCGCTCTGATACAAGCTAAAACGATTACACTACACACACTTCTGAAATTATCACAAGGACTCTACCACTGTTCACGATCAAATACACTGTACAACTACAGAGTTCGCAATTTTACATTTAACACGCGTGCAACAATGTCTCATAAGTCTGTACGTGATACAAACTTTGTATACTCACAGCAGTCTTCTTACGTTGTCCGTCGTTGCTCAGCGGCTCTAACAACGCTCGGTCAACACTGCCCTCGTTTGCACTCCACTGGACCGTAACGATCGCTGGCAGAAATGAGCCCACGCTGAAACTCTGAAGCTCGTCCAGCGTGCAATAAATACGGAGAACGACCTTTCCATGTACTTCCCGAGAGCAGAAGCTCCTGGAATTCTCTGGAATTAGAAAACTCTGGGTTCCTGCGGTGTCCTGGAGAGCAGTGGCGGAAGAATGACTGGCCTTGAAAGCACAGCTTGTCTCTGACTGGCGACTAGCATTGGAGAGAGTGGGATGTCCACATTTTGACGTCACTTGCGGCTGAATCTAACAGAAGATTATACAGATTAATTTTTCAATAGATGTATGATAAGATGCCAGACGGCAAAAATCTAACAGAAGAGCAAATTAGTTGCTGGTAAAGAACACACTGATCGAAAGAATTTTAGACAGATCTCGCTTCTCTGTCACCTATTTATGAGCATTAAAATAATACGAAGTACTTCTCAATGATCTGACACCTTACGTTGACCCTATTTTTATCTGGCAAGAGCTTCTGTCAATTCTGTAAATTTTACGTGTTTACAGATTGTTTGGCTTACTAGAACTGTTGTTACTCTTCAACATAACCAAAGGATTTACGTTGACTTTTAAGGATTACGCAGTAGATGGAAAGAAAAGCCTCCCTCAGGACAGCGTTCGATCTCCTCGTCTTTTTTTAATATTTTCATAAATGATCAGCCTCTTCCTCCTCATACTTAAAGTTTACTGTGTTACATGTAAAATAGATGTTGGAAGAACAGTAACATACCTAAGAATCTGAGTGCCTCTAAACATCACGCTAATCTACAGAACGTGCCAGTACGAACGGAAATGCCTACTCTCTGGACGTTTTGCTCCTGAAGATGATAGAATCAGTTTGGTGTGCTCATCGGGAAAGAGTAAAACTAAAACCTTGGCATTTTGACACTTGGTCGGGAAATTAGCCAACCCTGTGTGGCGAAAAATTCTCCACGTCAAGAAGGTCGATGTTGCCCTCAAGGTATAAAGTTCAGACTTATTACACGGAGTCTGAAACAACCCCCAACAACTATGTTGTACTCACTGGCGGGCGTAGCACCAAATGAAGCTCGTTGTGAGGTAGCCACGAATGTGATGAGCTCACCCAATGTATGGACATCACATGACATAAACCCGCCTTAAGTTCAGGACTAGTTTCCTGCATTCGGGTTCAAAGAAATACAGGACTGAATTATGAAACTGTATTTCAGACAACGTGTAACGTGTGAAACTTGGAGGACAACTTCCCTTGTCATGTGTAAATTTGGCCTATATGGGAGTGGTTAAACAGGCTACGACTTGAGATTGGGAGATACAAGGATAACCTGAAAAACTGAGGTTTACTGAGAGAAGGACAAACCTCTCTGCAGTTTACATATTCCACACAACACTTTACTCCACCACAATAAAACGCAGTTTCCTATACACGGCATATGCCGTCCACCCTCATCGGAGGGTCTTCGTTACATGGGTTGCACCAAGCTAGAAATAGCCACATGAAATTACTAATTATTATCACTAGTAAACTAAACGTTATGTGGCTCTGTTATGGATTTCAACAATAGTGTGCTTTTTCGACCAAGAGGTGAGATGGGTTCCTATAAATACTATTTCCGAGACAATTAATGAAGTCCCCTGCGAAGAAATAAAATTTATACCAGTTGGTCTAAGAATATCAGGAGATGAATCAACGAAGCTATAAAAATGAAGGAACGTTCAAGCGGAATGGAGTTCCACTTCTGCTGCACTTGGTCAGTCAAATCAGCAACGATTAATGCTGGTTATGAATGACGCTGGCTTTGTCATCATGTAATGTCCCATACGTGCTCAGTGGGCGAAAGGTCTGGTGATCTCGCAGGCCAAAGCAACTGGTGGACCCTCTGTGGAGCAGTTTGCGTGACAGAAGGAGTATAAGGACGAGCGTTATCCTGTTGGAAATACAGTAGATGGGAAATAGTTCTAAGTGTAATTCAGTTACATTAAATTACAGGTGAACGAGCGTGAAGGGAAAACTTAACAACAAAAAACACGGAGTAAAATAAAAAAGCAAATACCAAGGCAAGAGGGATTTCGAGTATTAAAGCTCACAATCTAGCCGCAAAACACAAGGGTAAACAAGGCAATTGGAACCAAAGCACTGCTACCCAAAAACAAAGAATGCAAGAAGAAAAGAATGCATTATACACAATAGACCCAAGGGAAATAAATAACCGAGGTGACATCCCAACACAAGGAAAATACTGCACTACATCCCAGAAAAATGAAAATAAGAAGGGACGGGACCTAACAGTACACCCATGCTCAGATACTATAAACACTCAAATGAATAAATCTCAAAAAAACAATTAAAACACATGAGGTATTTCATGAAAATAAGATGTAACATTAAGTTTACGAAATTAGAACATACGCTATGCTTAAGTTATATTTATGCACTCCGGAGTGTTTTCTTAATATAAACAGAAAGGCTAGGTAAATAAACATCAAACACAAATAAGTAGTGGTAATTCAATTTCGGCAAATTGTAACTTTCCCTCCAATCTATATATATAAAATAAGAGTCTTGTCTGTACATTGATCAGAATTTGAAAAGAATGGTATTTCTGTATAGGTCATGTCCACAGTAACAAGCAAAAGCATTTTTTACTTTTCCGTAATGTCTGTCTGTCTGTCTGTCTGTCTGTCTGTCTGTCTGTCTGTCTGTCTGTCTGTCTGTCTGTCTGTCTGTCTGTCTGTCTGTCTGTCTGTCTGCCTGTCTGTCTGTCTGTACACGCATCAATAGAAAACGGCTGAAGAGAATTTAATGAAAATCGGTATGTAATGTCTGGTGATGAACCACTGCAATCTAGGCAACAAATTATGTTATTCACGTTGAGTGAAATGATAGTTTAGGAAAGGCCTGAAATGTAATTCTCAAATAAGTTATTTATGTTATTAGTGGTCGTATCGATAAATACTACATAACTAACATAACTTTAGTTATGTCGTAAGTTAGTAGTAGTTATGTAAGAAGTTATTAAATTTCCGATCACTTATGTCTTATACATTGTTACCGTACGGCATATAATCAGAGATATTCATGAATTTGGATTTTTGTTACTAAGACTATGTCAGCGCCGAGTCACGAGAAAATGGGTAAACAGAATTTAGTAAAAATCGGTATGTAAAGTGAGAGAATAAGGAACTACAGTCCGCAATATAAATAATTGTGTAGGACACCCTAATATCACAGAGTCGAAAGAAAACTAATGTGAAGGCCTGCAGCATAGAAAGCTCATAAACTTTATCAACAATAACATTACATTGACCATTGTTTGTTGTGATGTGCTTTTTGTCTTCTGTTTCCTCTCATTCCCGATAGATAGGATTACTGCAGAGTACCGAGGTATTTTTAATTTGCTTGACGTCGCACCGACACAGGTAGGTCTTATGGCGACGATGGGATAGGAAATGAATAGTGGTGTGAAGGAAGCGTCCTTGGCTTTAAGGTACAGCCAGGTGTGACTGGTGTGAAAAAGGGAAAACACGGCATACCATCTTCAGGGTTGCCGCAGTGGGGTTCGAATCCACTATCTCCCGGATGCAAGCTCACAGCTGCGCGCCCCTAACCACACGGGCAACTCGCCTGGTCATACCGACTGTAACAGCCTGCCTGTATGTTGGCGAGAAGTAGCTGGGGAGTAAGATAACTTTCTTCTTTGGCACGCCATTCCTCTGGTTCATTCATTTTCTGATATATCTGGTACGTAACACACTGGTTCATCATAGTATTCGAGCTACTCAATCCCTACTCTGAGGCACTTATTGGAATGAGTAGTGTGCATATTTAACGGAATAATGACAGAGGAGTGTTCACGGCAGTCTGCGACCTGGTTATTCCAGCTGTGGAACTTTGGACTCTTAGATCGGCACCGTAGTACTGTTCGTTGAAAGTGAGAAAGTGTGCGGTTTTTCATTTGATCGAGTATTTTATATGATAACATTGCTTTCAATCGCTACATTCCTACTGACGTTTTTGTAATGACCTATGTTGAATTCAGTTAGGAAAGCCACCAAGTCAGTCTTTCTGAGAATCCCGTAGCGAAGCACGGGTACATCAGCTAATAGTAAATAATTTAAACATAGGTTAGCTGGAGGGACATATTAAAACATAATAGTCAGTTCAGGTGAAAAGAGCATTCCTTATCCGTCCCGTGTCCTACAATTCCTCTATTACCTTTTAAAATACCATATGGGTAATTTTAGGATACATGACTAGTTTCTTTCACAATTCGAGGTCAAGCCAAGTATCTTCTAACTGTAATTCCTTTACCGTTTACATCCAGTATAAAGAATAGAACAAACACAAAAAATGTGTAGAATAACATCAAATAAACAAAATTCCGCACTCATATTTGCCCCAGTACATAACTGAAATGTCCAAAAACCAATGGCACAAGTCTCAGAAAATCACTAGTGTAGCAGACGGGATGCGAATGCTTGAACATTCAAACACAGACTACAATGACAGTACAACCCGTAAGGAGGATCATTGTCGATTCAGATTAGATAAAAGAGATTAAGATCCACGTAACCATGAGCGTAAAAACCCAAATGAATTGTGGTTGCAAGATCTTAACTGACTTTGAAATTATTTAAGTAATAATCAAAACAATAATTTCAAAATTTAATTCAGTGAGCCAGCACGAATCTGGGCCATACATCAATCCCAAATAACAGACTTAAGGTCATTAAAGACTTAGGAAATGTGATGATCACCCGTACAAGATCACCAGAATGTTCAATGAGTTAGCAAAAGTTCCCAAGTTTGTTGACAAGTTCCGAGGAAAAATAGATGCCCAAAAATAAGCCTATAAAATTAAATGTTTGTAATATCACAGCAAGTATATATATTTGAAATCATTTATACTGTAAATACAATAGTCATCATTGACCATTGGCAAATATAGCTTACCCATGGCCTTGGTCCAGTTATTCCTTCTTTATTTCATAACTCAGAATTGAATTCTTATTGTAGGCATGGCCAGTTCCCTAACACAATTTTTGTCAAACCATACTTCACTTTTTCGATTGCTTGTATATACTTCAACAAAGAATACTCATCGAAATTTTGGTTGACTGTTCTTGGGTTATATCAGCTACCGAGTTTCGAATTTTGACCAATACATTAGACGAGTAGCCAACTTTACGCTGTACAATCTGCAAGTCTGTAGGGTATAAATGTTGGTTTCTGTAGGAGCCATAACTGCTTCAACGGTTTTCCTTAAAGATATTCAGACAAACCGAAATCCATCGCATCCCCGAATTACTTCTAAGAATGTTCTAAAATATCAAACAAAGAAAGAAACGATAGCATCATGTACCATGGAACATAGCATACGGTGCTGAATGCTACAAGGTACAATAGGATGCTCTTTTCAACAAATGTGACTCCCTATTTTGGTGTTTATAACAAGTAACTGAAGTCAGTGAATGTATTTACTCAACAGATGGTAATAAACACACTACAGGTTGCTATAGTAACTATCACGGTTTCGTTCCTCTGTTACAACGCATAAAAAAACGAGCGAAATATTTACTTTCGATACTGGAAATATTGTTTTGTCTTCACCATCCACGCTTTTTAACATAATAAATCAGCACTACCATTAGTTCTACCTACTGCTAATTTTTACAGTTTGATTGCATTTGAGCTCTCTAGGAAGTAGTACGAATCACCACAAAAATATGTTTCAGGGATTCGTCTCAACGTACAACAGCCTCCTCGTTATTTCCACGTAGGACACATCATGCATAGGTACAACTCCTTTCAGATTCATATTAATTGCGAGAACATTCTACTCAGACTGACGCACTAGAAAAGCGTCATATACCTTTGGCAACATCGGGACTCCCCTGAGGCAGGATAAAACTACAAAAATTGGGAAGCCTCTGCTTACCTCATATCACTGAGGGGGTATTTGAGTTATCTTCATAATAAATTGATGTGGGTGATTGTATCCTTGATCTACGTACGAGATTAAAATATACACTGAGAGCAAAAGGTGATTCTTTGCGGAAAACTGAACCCTTCATGGCAGACTCTAGTACTATGTGGATGAGCCTGTAGTGGGCATGGAGACATGCAGGTTTGTTTGGTATCCTCCAGCATATACGCCAACATTCACTGCAATTGGTGTTCTTAAGTCGAGTCATCTCCGTACAGGCCGTGAAGGCCCTTGGAGGGGTGGAGTGTAGAAGTTTCCACTATCCGTAAACTCAGCACTTGGTGCTGTAGAAGGGTTAGCTTTACACCCGGTCACCATTGCCCCCAGGAATTGAGTAAATGTGTACATTAAATGCCCAAATTTAGCGTCAACGTAAGAGTGAAAATTAATTAATAGTTTATTTCTGTCAATTCAAAAAATAATACAACTGATTATTGATCAAACAAAACAAAATGAAGGAATGTTTAGCATTACTGAATTATATTTTTATTGTCACTGAACACCTTAAACTAAACTTTATTCCATCACTGAACTTCAGGTTAATATGCATTAGCGTGATAATCTTCAATCTCTAATTCACTTCCAGTATAAATACGTCATGGTTTCCTTCGTCATAATAACGAGTGCCCACTAAGCTTTCGTTCGGTGTCATTAACTCCTTTGCGATCTAATGTCAGTTCGCTCACTTCACCATACGACCAGCCGGGTAAGCATCAGTTCTAGAAGAAATAACCCCACTTCTGTGTTCTCAGGTGGTTTTCAATGCTTTCCATTTAATCAAACAGCTCGTTATTGCTAGTGATGAACACATCAGGATGCTCATGTCTGCAACGTCAGTTGAACAGTTTTCTGCCTTTCTCTTACAATGAGACTGCGGTAATTGGATTGTTAAAGGAATTGCTTCAGCAGAAACTCATCCATCTCCTTTTTCCTTATCCAATATTCGTGAACTGACTATCATTTTACTGTAGCCTACTGCCTTCGCTCTCGACTCGATATGAAAACTCAGCATATGAGGGTAAAATCCACTCATAAAATTTAGCTGGAAAATACCTACTATACGTCGCAGATCTAAAATCGAACACACACCTCTGTATTGGGAATAACCAAGTGTGCACTCGAAATTCACTTACAACTCACAGAAAATGAGAGAACGTCATATTGTTGTGTTTTCCTTGAGCCACAAACTTGTATTGAGTCTTAATTTTCCACTTAAACACGGTCATAGAAAACAAGTACAAGTCGTATCCTCCAGCATGTACCTTGGGATCCGTGTGTTAGAATGCAATTAGGCTACGGACCTCGAGAGCTTTGGTATTCGCTAACAAAAGGTTTGGTTTTCTCAGTTAATCATCTGTAAGAGAAGCTGAAATCGCGTTATTTTCATCCGACAGACACACTCATGAAACGTCTGACCACGAGTGACTTAAGATTAAATTTCTATCTCAGCATCCTAATCCCAATATGAAAATCTGTTCTTGCGTTCACTGTGACCAACTGGTGTAGCCAAGATTCAAATTTGTATATTTTGGTTTCCTATCTTCTTCATGGTGCTATAATATTTTGCGACACGCCAACGAGAAACAAATTACCGATCAACTTTGAATATTATACGTTGTTCTGAAGAATGGCAGTGATTGAGATTGGTGGGTTGTGGCTACATACACTGCCAGTCACATCAATATTGCAATGCCAAGAAAAACACAAACGATCAGTCAGAGACACGTCCAGGAATGTTATTGGACAGGGAAGAGCATATTGTTTTGTTGTAGATTCGTTGTAGAATTGTGTTTGTTCACCGCTCGTGTGCGAAAATATAAGTAGCCTCGTCGAAGATTAACACAGCCACACTAGCAGGTTCACGAATGAAATCACTGGAGTTTTGTGTCGTATACAGTCTCAAGATTTTGAGAGAATGATGCTCATGTAAGAGAGATCATAGTCCCTACCGAAGCAAATTGAAATCAGTGCGTCGGAGTGAGGCAAACTCATTGACACAATTGGTCCCGCCACATCACCGCACGAGAGGAGAGGCATATTATGCACATGGCTATTACGGATGGTAGAGTAGAGTAACACCACAAACACTCGTGCCTGAATTTGGATAGTTTGCACAACAACCAAATTACTGAAGTATATTCCATTAAAATTTTGTTTCTGTCTCTGATGAAAACTTGTTAGCTGTTATGAATCGACTACAACCTGAGATTATTAATTTCAATTGTTGTGTCACTATTATTTTTATAACAGAAATATAATTTCCATTTATTTATGTCTGTTACTTTGTCATAAATGTTTACGAGATGTGTACTGTCATATAATTATGAGAATATCCTCTTCAAAATTGGTTTTAATAAATAGAGTAGAAGTGGCTCAACGTGAAATCCGATCAAGGTATTTAAAAGAATGCCTTCATCATCATCATCATCTCTTTCTCTCTCTCTCTCTCTCTCTCTCTCTTTCAGTTAATTATTATATCGAGACTTAATGACTGGTATTGAGTTACCGTTTTTGAACATTGAAATGTCACCACTAAAGTCTAATGCTTCTGTTAGTACTTCAGTTATAACAATCTTAAAATTTTTATATATACGAGATTTAATATTAGTTCATGGATACTAGTAAAAACAAATATTCCAGTTTTAATTCGTTTTAACTTATAAATTTTACATCTGTTTCGATTATTACCAATATGATGGACATTATTTAGTCACGTAGATTGCTTTATCACCCTTATGTGTTTCCTGTAGTAACTAATACGACCAACGGATCACATATCTTAAATAAATAATATAGAATTCTGAGCAAGTCATGTTTTGACAGTGTATGCAATCCATTTCGACGGAAAGCCTATGTCACACTCTGTCCACCGCAGCGAAAATGTGGAACAAGACAGGTAGCTTGTTCGTGTGACAGGTTGTCGTTTCTTTTGAGTGATTACTTGAGTTTCAGGGAGGCGCGTCTTAACTTCAGTAACTGTTAGAAGAAACTTTTCGTCACAGACATGATGTGCTTTGTAATGATTGGTTTCTGGAAACTGCAGTTATGCCCTTCGAATACTGTGAAATTCAATATTAAGTTACATGATATAAATTTCTACACAATTTTGTCAGGAATATATGTATTTAAAGAAATTGTGTTTCAAAACTTCTCCTTAGTTGTCAGGGAATCTCGCAGTTATCATTCCTTTATGTAAAATTAGAAAGTGACATTTGTAAAGGGACATCTTTTGCGTATCCCATGTCCGCGTGTATTCAAAACAGATATCATCGTATTTATTAAAATAAAATTTCAAAGTAAATAAAATTGTTTCAGATTTTCCATTGGGAAAATTAAATGATCGTAAATATGTCTTCCAATAAGTGGAACATTTTTAGCAATTAATTTATTGTCATCTAATGAATCGTTTTCGTGAGGCATCTGTATGGAATTTGGAGTGGCCAAGTGTAGGATTCAGTCCATCGAAACGGGGGAACTGACTCAGGGCGTATTAAACTACCAAGAATAGAATAATCATTTTTCCATAGTATGATGAGACGAGGCCTCGTCGATAGAAGAGCCTTCTATATGTCTCGGCAGTCACGGCCATCCACCAATGCTTCACATCACAGCCTGCAAGACCACATCGATCATCTGTATGCTAACACACCTCCTCGATAATATGTCTTCCATCCATGGCCATCTAGCAATACTTCACATCGCGGTTGCTAGGTAACACCACGTCTCACACTTTGTATTGCAAATTTCGTGACACAAACTTTCAGATTATCCACATCCATAAGACAGATTTATGTCAACAAACGCGTTAAGCTTCATTGATTGATTAATCTTAAATGACAGGTAACATTGAATCAACCAATCAATAGTGTTCATTACATATATTAATTATGTATACATGTTTTGCCTTGTTCTAAGGACTTCTTCAGTGCGTTGGATTCAGTGTTGGTATAACGTATACACTTCACTTGTGGAATAATTTAACGCACTCACACAACTCTGTATCACTGTTGAAAAGATGATGCCAAAGAAAATGACATCAATTACTGGTTGACATTTTCATTCTAACGTATAAATTACCTTTTAATAGCATATTGTTCATTATTTATTTATTTCCTTATTTCTTCTTTTCTTCACATTGGACTCCTCCCAATTATCTTATTCCACGAATTTACCGAGCTCAGAACATTTTAAGCAAGCCTCGGACCTATGGGAGTAACGGAGTCTCACCCCCATTTGACTGGTGAGTGACTTCTTGGAAACAACTTGGCGAACGAAAGGGAATTCTATGGGGAGCTATCAATATTAATGGGGCTTACGGAAGAAATAAAATAGAAATGGCTGAGTGAGCAAAGATTATGCATCCGAATATGCTAGGAGCAAATAATATTCGGGTAAGGGGAGATAACAAGGATGAGATAGGAGATTATAAAATGTTCTCTACAGGTGTTAAAAAGGGAAGGACAGAGTATGAGGTAAGGATGTTCATCAGGAATACTATTGCAGGTAAAAAGTTTATGTTAGGCACGTAAATGAGCGAATGATGTGGGTAGATTAGGCAGTTGGAGGAATTAGGACGCCAATTGTCCCCGCGTATTCACAATGTGAGGGTGCAGATGAGGATTAAGTTGACAAGTTTTATGAATCATTGAGTGACATCGTAGTCAGGTGTACAGCAAGGATAGGATAGTGCTAATGGGCGATTTCAATCCAAGAGTTGGATATAAATCTGAAGGATACGAAAGGGTGAGATTGGTAAATGTCTGGAAGATATGGAAGCTAATGGGAATGGCAAGCGTTTCCTGGAGTTCGGTACTAGTATGGGTTTAGGAGTTACGAATATATTCTTCAAGCATAAGGCTATTCACCGCTACACATGGGAGGGTAAATGTATCAGAGCCATAATAGACTACATCTTAACTGACTTCGAATTCAAGAAATCCGTTCGGAATGTACTGGTTTTCCGGGGATTTTTCGATGATATAGGCCACTATCTGATGTGTAGTGAACTAAGTATCTCTAGGCCTGGGATAAAGAAAGTGGAATCCGTCTGCAAACGAATACGGGTTGAAAATCTCCACGACGGGGGAAATAGAGAGAAGTACATTGATATGATTAGTGAGAAGTTCAGAACACTGGACAGTAAGCAGGTTCAGGATATAGAAAGAGAATGGGTGGCATACAGGGATGATGTAATAGAAACAGCAAAGGAATGCCTGGGAACAACTGTGTGTAATGATGGGAAAACGCGGATATCTTGGTGGAATGAGGAAGTGAGAGCAGCTTGTAAACGTAAAAAGGATGCTTATCAGAAATGGCTCCAAACAAGGGCTAATCAGACAGGGAATTGTACGTCGATGAAGGAAATAGAGCGAAACAAATATTTGCCGCATCCAAAAAGCAATCGTGGGAAGATTTTGGTACTTACCTGGAAAGGCTAGGTCAAGCAGCAGGGAAACCTTTCTGGACAGCAATAAAGAATCCTATGAAGGAAGGGAAAAAGTAAATGAACAGTGTTTTGGTTAATTAAAGTGAAATCCAAAAAGAAATCTTGGTAAGATTTTGGTACTTACCTGGAAAGGCTGGGTCAATCAGAAGGGAAACCTTTCTGGACAGTAATAAAGAATCCTATGAAGGAAGGGAAAATGTAAATGAACAGTGTTTTGGTTAATTAAGGTGAACTCATAACAGAACCCAGGGAATCACTGGACAGGTGGAAGGAATATTTTGAAAATCTTCTCAACGTAAAAGGAGATCTTCCTGGTGGTGTCGCGAATAACCGAGCTCATGGGGAGGAAGAAAAATATGTTGTTGGAATTACGCTTGAGTAAGTGGAAACGAGGGTAAGTGAACTCCATTGTCATAAAGTAGCGGTAATAGATTAAACTAACCCGAAATGGTGAAGTATAGTGGGAAGGCAGAGATGAAATGGCTTCATAGAGTAATAAGATTAGCGTGGAATGTTGGTAAGGTACCTTCAGATTGGACAAAAGAAGTAACTGCACCTATCTGTAAGCAAGGGTACAGGGAGGATTGCAACAGCTATCGAGGTATCTCATTGATTAGTATACCAGGCAGTGTATTCACTAGCATCTTAGAAGGGAGGGTGCGATTAGTGGTTGAGAGGAAGTTGTATGAAGACCAGTGTCAGGATCAGAATTTTAGTATGCACCAGGTAATTGAAAAATGCTACGAGAGGAATAGACAGTTATGTTTATTTTTAGTAGAACTAGAGAAAGCATATGACAGGGTACCGAGGGAAAAGATGTTCGCCGTACTGGGGGAACTATGGGATTAAGTGTAGAATATTAAAATCAATCAGAGGCACTTATGCTGACAATTGGTCTGCAGTGAGAATTGATGGTAGGATGAGTTATTGGTTAAGGGTGTTTACAGGAGTTAGACAAGGCTGTAATCTTTCACCTCTGTTGTTCGTAGTTTACATATATCATCTGCTGAAAGGTATAAAGTGGCAGGGAGGGATTCAATTAGGTGGAAATGTAGTAAGCAGTCTGGTCTATGCTAACAATTTGGCCTTGGCAATTTGTGCCGAAAGTTTGCAGTCAATATTTTGGAAATTGAAAATAGGTGCAATGCGTATGGTATGAAAATTATAATTTCGAAGACTAAACTGATGTCAGTAAGTAGGATATCCAAGAGAACAGAATGTCAGATCGGTGGTAAAAAGCTGGAACAGGTAGATAATTCAACTATTTAGGATGTGTGTACTCGCAGGGTGGTAATATAGTAAGTGAGATTGAATCAAGGTGCATTAAAACTAATACAGTGAGCTCGCAGTTGCGATCAACAGTATTCTGTAAGAAGAAAGTCAGCTCCCGGACGAAACTATCTTTACATCGGTCCTTTTTCAGACCAACTTCGCTGTACGGAAACGACAGCTGAGTGGACTCCGGATATTTTATTCTTAAGTTAGAAGTAACAGGAATGAAAGTAGCGGGAATGATTGCTGGTACAAACAGGTGAGAACAATGGCAGGAGGACACTCGGAATGAGGAGATTAAGGCTAAGTTAGGAATTAACTCGATGGATGGAGCTGTACGCATAAACCGTCTTCGGTGATGCGGTAATGTGAGGCGAATGGAGGAGGCTAGGTTACCCAGGAGAATAATGGACTCTGTTATGGAAGGGCAGAAAAGTAGAGGGAGACCAAGACGACGATGGTTAAACTCAGTTTCAAACGATTTAAAGATAAGAGGTATAGAACTAAATGAGGCAACAGCAATATTTGAAAATGTAGGATTGTGGCGGTTTAGTAACTTCACAGAGGCTTGCAGACTGAGCGCTAATGGCATAACGGTCTACAATGAATATGTATGTATATATAAATCCAGTCTACCTCCATATTTGGTTAAGTTAACTAAAACATTATCTCTCCCACTTATTATCTTTCCTTTATTTATTTTTTTGGCAAACTTCCATGGCATTTTCTCACAGTGTTGGTTTATACGACAATTAATTCTTATATTTTATTTCGTTCTTTCTTAATCCGTTACCGTATGGGATTGGTTTACCCTCGGACTCAGAGAGGGATCCCACCTCTACCAATTCACGGGCAGTGTCCTAGAGTGTGGTGGAGGAATGGTAAGTTTCCCATGTGACTTCACCTGCCATCTTGAACAGGGGTCTTGTGGAGGATGGGAAAAAATGGAAGGTATAGGCAAGGAAGAGGGAAGGAAGCGGCTGTGGCCTTAAGTTAGGTACCGTTCCGACTTTTGCCTGGAGGAGAAGCGGGAAACCACGGAAAAACACTTTGAGGATGGCTAAGGTGGGAATTGAATCCCCCTCTACTCAGTTGACCTCCCAAGGCTGAGTGGACCGCTTTCCAGTACTCGTACCGCTTTTCAAATTTCGTGGCAGAACCCGGCCCTCCGGGGATGGCAGCTAATCACACTAACTACTACACCACAGAGGCCGACTAATATTTATCTACCTGTTATCATAAACAATCAAATTTTGTACAAAATAAAAATGATCGGCATCATCCTTCAAACAACATCGACGTCACCATTTTTAAAGAAATACTACCAGTCGGGTTGATTTTCGAAAAATGTGCAAACAGGTGTTTTTCATTTTTTTTATTTACGAGCGTTCGCCTCTGTGGTGTAGTGGTTAGTGTGATTAGCTTCCACCCTTGGATACCCGGGTTAGTTAGAGCTAGTCTCGGCTGGGTAGACCAATACACTATTATTATTATTATTATTATTATTATTATTATTATTATTATTATTATTATTATTATTATTATTATTATTATTTTATTATTATTATTATTATTGTACAGTTTTGGGTTTACAGGAAAAACACGTTAAGTCAAAAGTCATAAATTTTGGGAAAAAAGTGTTTGAAATTTTTCACAGTCCTACACTTCCAAAATCTGCTCTCAGAACAACGATATTATTCCTTTAAAAGTACGCAATGTGTTTGGTAAAACATCTAAAATAACGCTGTGTAGCTAAAATGTATTTTTTCAGCTAACGGAGTTTAACTAGCAGTTTTTATCAAAGTGTGTCACTGACTTAATGACGGTGTGTTTTAACTGCTATAAGTAATCCAGGAAAAATGGCATGACTTAGTTGAACCGCGTGTTCATTTTTCACCAATTTCCTATTCCAGTTAGGACAAAACGTGTTAAAAGTTTAATTTTATGTAAAATTCTATCAGTGAATACGAATAATGATACGAAAATATACCAACAATTAACGGCAATGCTTTAAGTACGCTCAAACAATAAAACTTCTCGCCTCACCAAGTCAGCCCATATAGTAATCATAATGTAATCAATAATACGAATAACTCTTAAATATAATGAACATTAACAGGAAAAGCTCACTAAATCCAACTGAGTCACTGCTAATTTTAAAATTGAATCTACTTAAAAACACTATGGTAAGTCCCTTAATGTCCGTTGTCTGAATTAAATGTGTCCCTTAAAACTTAGTAAGAAAATTAAAATAAGGACATTCAGTTTCCAAATGACCACCTACAGCGTAATCACTGAATACAGAGGAAAATATCAGGTAGGGTAGTGTGAAAAGGTCAAAACTTAAAAATATATATAACGAAAGACTTTATGTGTCTTGCTTGTCAAGCCTAGATATAAGAGTTGCATGGCCTTTGAACACACTCCAATAACCAATTATTTAGAAATTCACCTTAAATTTCCAATGAAGTGAAATAAATAATAGTGTCAACTCAATCTCGGTACCTATATGTTTAAGAAAAATGGGCAGTGTGTACCATGTATAAATGGACAACATTTCCTTTGTATGTTTTACACGTTGTTCAACGCCCAGTAACTGTGTCACTGTCCATGTGTACACTTGTAGGGCACTAATAGCCTCATCTTGTATCATCTTGCTTCATGCTGTTATGATTCACGGATGAAATGATTTCACATGTTGCCGAGGCCGTAATATTGTTTGCGAGATTGCACGTCATTTATACAACAGTTGAGGGAAACCAGGGGAAACGTCATCGAGTTAGCTTTACCGCAGGACCAAACTACGGCCTTTTGGAGCACAGATTGCAGTGGCTAAACATTGAACTGTGGCGCTTCAAAGAGATTAATTGCCGCCAATTTGTACTTGTTAATCCTTCAATAAAGAGAACAAATCTCGTAACCCAGCCTACAAAGTATTGGGTATTTTTGAAATGTACAGCACAACAAATTCCCGTTGTCCACAGAAAAATATTTATAACACTGACGAACGACTTGATTTTTAAAAAGAGAATTCAGTATGTCTCCCGGCAATTACTATACATTATTTGTCGCTAATTGTACATGCATACTCATCGACACGAGTGACAAATACTTGAGCCCATTATTAGAGCCATCAATTCTCATTCTATTTGAGCCATGCGACACACACTCACATGCCACTGACGTAGCACAAACACTACCAGGTACGCAACGATTAGTTATGCTCTAAATCCAACAATCGTGTATTAACCTAGATTTTAAAATATTACCCTTCGCTAACGAACATTTGTTATGTGACGATTACCATGGAACGCTGAAGTCACCATTAGCAGTGTTACAAAACTTTCATCTTCATGTCATTTAATATTTCACCAGCAAATGTATAAACTTGTTCAAACTTGTGTACAGAGGAAGTCCTACATTACTATTTATAGGAAAGTTAGTTTTATGCTGAGAAATGTATTGATCATTCACTTAATGCATTAACTACTTTGAAAATTTTATGTTGGGATTACGTCTCAGTTTGACATGATGTTTCTAAGGAGATTATTCATACTGTATTATTCATATTTGTCATGTGGGTGGTTTTTCAATCCACCAGTATGATTTCACGAATAACAGGTAATCCAAAACTACTCTGACACAATGGTTACAATTATTTTAGTGGTAGCACTACAGATATTCTCTAATTCGTTTGGAACGGTTGTACAATAACACGCTTTATGAATAGAGGTCGTGATAGACGGGTTGCATTGCAACTAGCTTCTCGCCAAGGGATAGGTGATTCCACTCCTTGTAAATTAATATGGGTTTTCTGAAATTAAAAGTCAACGCCCCGTGGTTCCCATTCCTCGTAAAATTCGAGCTCCAGTGGCTATGATAACGATATGAGCATGTGCATATTGAATGCAACAGTCATGTAAAACTACAAGTACCGAGCTCAATAGCTGCAGTCGCTTAAGTGCGGCCTGTATCCAGTATTCGCGAGATAGAAGGTTCGAACCCCACTGTCGGCAGCCCTGAAGATGGTTTTCCGTGGTTTCCCATTTTCACACCTGGCAAATGCTGGGGATATACCTTAATTAAGGCCACGGCCGCTTCCTTCCCACTCCTAGACCTTTCCTGTCTCATCGTCGCCATAAGACCTATCTGTGTCGGTGCGACGCAAAGCAAAAATAAACTACAAGCTTGCTTGCTTACATTTTATCACTTGCTTGTAAACGTAATGATGAAATGTAAAATGTGTATTAATATTATTCAGTGTATTGCGTCATAAAACTGAAATTGTATCTTTTAATTCGCCGGAGAACAACCTTTGCTGTATACAGATCATGGCTACATCAATAACCGAATCACTATGGAAAGTGCCCTATCACAGCTAACGTATAAGACTTGATACACTTATCAGATATATGCAGAATATGTCATCACTGAAAATCCACGGCCTGTTTCCAGTTATTCGATCGGGTGAGGGGTGGAATGAATAAAGACCCCATCTAGCGGCGAAGATAGGAATAGTGCCGGCTGCCGAAGCCTGTCGCACTCCTCTGGAGCAATGATTAATTACTGACAAATGAAACGAAATTATATTGGAGAGTGTTGCTGGAATGAAAGATGACAGGAAAAACAGGAGAAACACCTGCCCCGCTTCAGCAGTGTCAGCAAAAACCTCACATGGAGTAACCGGGATTTGAAACACGGATCCCGGCGTTGGGAGGACGGAGCGCTGTCGCTTGAGCCACGGAGGCTCCCAGAATATGTCATTGAACTATTTTAATTTATATACGATTTCACTGTTTAATTGA
Organism: Anabrus simplex; assembly: GCF_040414725.1. Taxonomy (NCBI): domain Eukaryota; kingdom Metazoa; phylum Arthropoda; class Insecta; order Orthoptera; family Tettigoniidae; genus Anabrus; species Anabrus simplex. The sequence continues at coordinate 596,518,025 of NC_090266.1, forward strand.
ACACTACTCCAGCAACCTGAGAAATGACAAGAGTGTGAGAGTGTTGGTCTACCAAATGTCAATCTAACAAAACGTATCATCCTATTTTTTCAGGAATTACTATTGTTTCGAATATCCAAGACTACAATATATCAGCCTATCAACACCCAATGTTCTATGCCTGGTATTCTATTAATACGAACTTAACTGACTTTACCCACAACATATTCAGGCACTTACATCAAACGCATTTTCAGAAAACATTTCAAAATTGGACCATGTTACACTGGTACTTATGAAAATTTTAATCAATTCCGAACTTCTTAGTCCTTTAATCGAATTTATGTGCTATTTATGGAAATGAATGCAATTCGTATAAATCAATCAGATATGCTACGAGCAGTATACAGAGACAGTATACCACAGGCTGGAACATAGGAGTGCTCATATTTCAAATTTTTATTTTAAACTAGCTGATGTACCCGTGCTTCGTTACGGGATTCTCGGAAAGACTGACTTTGTGGTTTTCCTAACTGAAGCCAACATAGGTCATTGCAAAAACGTCAGTAGGAATGTAGCTATTAAAACAATGCTATCCCATAAAATACCCTTATCAAATGAAAAGCCACACCTTTTCTCGCTTTTAACGAACAGTACTACGGTGTCTATCTAACAGTCCAAAGTTTCAGAGCTACAATGACCAGGCTGCAGACAGCCGTGAACACTCCTCTGCCATTATTCCGTTAAATATGCACACTGCTCATTCTTCAGAATAGGGATTGAATAGCTTGAATTCTATGATGAACCAGTGTGTTACGTATAGCAGTATCAGAAAATTTATGAACCAGAGGAATGGCATGCTAAAGAAGAAAGTTATCTAACTCCCCAGCTACTTCCCGCCAATATTCAGACAGGCTGTTACACTCGGTACGACCGGGAGAGTTAGCCGTGTAATTAGGGGCGCGCAACTGTGAACTTGCATCCGGAAGATAGTGGATTCGAGCCACACTGTTGGCAGCGTGAAGATGGTACTCCGTGGATTCCCATTTTCACGTAGGGCTAATGCCGGGTCTATACCTTAATTAAGGCTGAGGCTGCTTCCTTCACACTCCCAGCCCTTTCCTACCCCATTGTTGCCATAAGACTTATCTGTGTTGGTGCGATGTAAAGCGAACTTTTAAAAAATTCTTGGTACGCAGCGGTAATCCTAACTATCGACGATGAGTGGCAACAGAAGACAAAAAGCATATCACAACAAATAATGGTCAATGTAATGTTATTGTTGATCAGTTTTATGAGCTTTCTATATTGTAGGCCTTTACATTTAGTTTTCTTCCGACTATGTTATATTAGGGCGTGTTATATAATTATTTATAGCGTAGACGGTAGTTACTTATTCTCCGACTTTACATACCCATCTTCATTGAATTCTTTTTAGCCATTTTCTCGTGACGCGGCGCTGATGTGGACTTAGTAACAAAAATCCAAATTCATTAATATATCTGTGATCATAGCCGGTACGGTAAAAATGTATAAGATATAAATGATTAGAAATTTATTACTATATAACTTTAGTTATGTAGATCGATACAACCACTAATAACATAAATATTTGAGAATTAAATTTTAGGCTCTCCCCTAAAATTTAATTTCTCTCAGCGTCAATAAAGTTATTTATGGCCTAGATTATAGCGACTTATTCCCCGACTTTGCATACCGATATTCATTAAGATAGGGCCACCAGTAACATAAATATTTGAGAATTAAATTTTAGGCCTTCCCCTAAACTACCATTTTCTCACAGTGAATACAATTATTTATAGCCTAGATTGTAGCGATGTATTCTGCGAATTTGTCTACCGATTTTCATTAAGATACAACAACCAATAACATAAATATTTGAGAATTGAATTTTATGCATCCCATAAACCACCATATCACTCAGCGTGAATACAATTAGTTATCACCTAGATTATATCGACTTATTATCCCGGATTTGTATATCGATTTTCATTAAGATACGGAAACTAATAACATAAATATTTGAGAAATAAATTTGAGGCCTTCCCCTAAACTACCATTTCAGTCAGCGTGAATAAAATTATATATAGCCCAGATTGTAGCTACTTATCCCCCGACTTTGCAGCCGGATTTTCATTAAATTTTCGTCAGCAGTTTTCTCGTGATGCGTGTACAGACAGACAGACAGACAGACAGACAGACAGACAGACAGACAGACAGACAGACAGACAGACAGACAGACAGACAGACAGACAGATAGAAATTACGGAAAATTATAAAGTGCATTTTCTTTTTACTGTGGAAATGCCATCCATATTTAATTCTGAGCAATGTACAGACAAAACTCTTGTATATATATATACTAGCTGATGTGCCCGTGCTTCGCTACGGGATTCTACATTGTATACAGAATTCTAGGTTGGGTAGTGTACACGTTGTCAGCAAGATTATCTTAAATTGTATAGCTCTTAACGTTACCTTAGAAACGCGACGGGAGGTCACCAAACATCTTTTCTCAAATGAAGATAGAGGGAATTTTCACTGTAATGGTAGACCCAATTTCATACCATCAGTAACAATCAGGTTATTTTCATTATAATGCCTATTTACATCCTCAGAAAAACTGTCTTAGTTGTTTTCCGAGCCGACGTCAATAGGGATGGCGCGATTAAAAGCAATGCTTTCATATTATGAAATACTCGTTCAAATGAAACACGACACTTTTTCTCACTTTTAACGAACAGGACTACACTGCCTATCTAACAGTCCAAAGTTCCAGACCTGGAATGACCAAACCGCAGACAGCCGTGATCCGCGAACACTCTTCGGCTTTCTTCAGCGGAGAGAGGGTCGAATAGTGTAGACTCCCAGGGAAGAAGCTATGCCCAATTAATATTCTGTTTCCTAGGAGTACCCGATGAGTCGGAACATATCAATTTACTACACTGGCGGCAGAAATATATATCTGACTTGAAGGCAAATTTTTCCTCCAAGCCAGAAGAGAAACCCCCTCTTCACTGCTAGTTTCGAATAAATTGAATGTAGAATTTAATTTTTTTTTTGCTAGGGGCTTTACGTCGCACCGACACATATAGGTCTTATGGCGACGATGGGATAGGAAAGGCCTAGGAGTTGGAAGGAAGCGGCCGTGGCCTTAATTAAGGAACAGCCCCAGCATTTGCCTGGTGTGAAAATGGGAAACCACGGAAAACCATTTTCAGGGCTGCCGATAGTGGGATTCGAACCTGCTATCTCCCGGATGCAAGCTCACAGTCGCGCGCCTCTACGCGCACGGCCAACTCGCCCGGTGTAGAATTTAATAAAGGTGAAGAGAAAGAAGCTTTTCTTAAGAAACGGCTCTTTTCAGAGTTGATTTTGAGTTATTTGGTGAATATTGTGGTGCTATAATTTGGAAAAGGCCTAAATTGTTATTCTAGACCAGGCCATACAACTACTACTACCACCACTAAGTGAGGCTCTGCCTCAAGTATGCACACTGCTCATTCAAAACAGCGCGTCAGAGTAGGGATCGAATATCTGAAATAGTATGAAGATCCAGTGTGTTACGTACCAACTGTATCAGAAAATGTATGAACCAGAGGAATGACTTGCTAAAGAATAAAGTTTTCTAACTCCCCGGCTATTTCCCACCAATATTCAGTCAGGCTGTTATACTCGGTACGCAGCAGTAATCCCATCTATCGGAGTTGAGAGGCAGCATAAGAGACAAAGAACATTACAATAAACAATGCTCAATGTAATGTTATTGTTGATCAATGTTATGCACTTTCGATATTATAGGCTTTCACATTTTGTTTTCTTCCGACTCTGAAATACCACTCTTATCATAGTCGGTACAGTAAAAGTGAATAAAAGATAAATGATCGGAAATTGTATTCTCTATAACTTTTTTATATAGTACTTTTCGATAGGACCAATACATTGGTATTTAAAAATTACATTTTAGGCACCTTCCCTTAAACTACAATTTCATCCAGGATGACTAAAATTGTTTATAGCTTAGACTGTAGTTTCTTATTCCCCGACTCTATATACCGATTTTCATGTAATTCTGTTGACCAATTTTCTCGTGGCTCGGCGTTGATATGGACTTAGCAACAAAAATACAAATTCATGAATATCTGTGTTGTCGTAGCCGGTACAGTAAAAATGTATAAGACATAAATGGTCTGAAATTTAATTCTCTATAACTTTGGTTATGTAGTATTTTTCGATACGACAACTAATAATATAAATATTTGAGTATTACATTTAGGGCTTCCCCTAAACTGCCATTTCACTCAGTGTAAATAAAATTACTTATAGCTTAAATTGTAGTGGCTCATTATCCGACGTTTCATACCAATTTTTTCAATGAAGTAGGACCACTAATAACGTAAATATTCAAAAAATTAAATTTTAGGCCTTCCCCTAAACTACCATTTCACTCAGCGTGAATAAAATTATTCTTAAGCTAGATTGTAGCGACGTATTCCTCGACTTTTCGTACCAATTTTTATGAAGATAGGACTACTAAAAACATAAATACTTGAAAATTAAATTTTAGGCCCTCCCCTAAACTACCATTTCTATTAGCGTGAACAAAATTATTTATAGCCTAGATTGTAGCGACTTATTCCCCAACTTTGCATACCGATTTTCATTAAATTCTCTTTGGCCGTTTTCTAGTGATGCGTGTACATACATACAGACAGACAGACAGACAGACAGACAGACAGACAGACAGACAGACAGAAATTACGGAAAAGTAAAAAATGCATTTCTTGGTTACTGTGGACATGACCGATACAGAAATACCATTATTTTCAAATTCTGAGCAATGTACAGACAAAACTTTTATTTTATATATATAGATATATATAGTTAACAATTATCTAATATATTTTTAATATATCGAAGTGGAATAAGATATAATTCGTAAGAAATAAAAATGTATTTCCCTGTAAACTCTAAGAGATGAGCTACAATGAACTGAACAGATAAATGAACTTGGGATTGTATTTGACAATGGATTCGCTTTCACGTTACACCTGACGTGCTAATGATAATAGCGTTAAACTCTTCAATGTACTACTTTTATTAGATTGAAACTAAAGCATGCTCATATGTTATAGAATCTAAGATGTAACATATGCGATAATCGAATACAGCAAAGGAAATTAAAAATTACATTTCATAGCATGCATTGAGAATGCGTAGAAAATGAAACATGAGCGAGTAGAATATGATATTTCAGTCGTACCTAATACACTCCAAAACTTTGTTGAGATGCATATTTTATGTATTCTAAACTTTAAATGCTCACATCATGATTTATACCCACCATACCTGACGAGTTGGCCGCGCGGTCAGAGGCACGCGGCTGTGAGCTTGCATCCAGGAGATACTGGGTTCGAATCCCACTGTCGGCAGCCCTGAAGATGGTTTTCCATGGTTTCCCACTTTCACACCATGCAAATGCTGGGGCTGTACCTTAATTAAGGCCACGACCGCTTCCTTCCAACTCCTAGGCCTTTCCTATCCCATCGTCGCCATAAGCCCTATCTGTGTCGGTGCGACCTAAAACAACTAGCAAGAAAACGTACCCACCATAGGTGTCTTATTATTATTTTCCTACCGCTGTTCCCACATCTGTGGGGTCGCGGCTGCGATCTGCGTCGCCTGTTGGCCCTGTTTTACGGCCGGATGCCTTTCCTGCCGCCAACCCTATATGGAGGGATGTAATCACTATTGCGTGTTTCTGTGGTGGTTGGTAGTGTAGTCTTTTGTGTGAATATGAAGAGGAGAGTGTTGGGACGGACACAAATACCCAATCCCCGAGCCAGAAGAATAAATCAGAAGCAATTAAAACACCCGACCCGCCCGGGAATCGAACCCGGGATCCTCTGAAACGAAGGCCAGTACGCTGACCATTCATCCAACGAGTCGGACCTGTACCCAGAATAGGTATATCAGCGCTAATTAGAACTTCAAATTATTAATGCATTTTATAACGAGATACTGCCGGGATTCCCCGGTTACCAGTTGTATAAGGTAGGATTCTTTCTGAGTCTCGTGAAACTCTATTGTCAATCCAATTTTCCTTTGTTATGGATCCTTCATATCTTGTTCATTACTTTTCTCAGATTTATAGAACTATTCCCTTCTATAGTTCGTGTAGACGCTCTTCTTGAAGGGTGGTTGATAAATTGTACTATAAAGTTTATGTTTCCTTGTGTTCCGAGTAGTATTGGAATAATGACAACTCTATCCGGGCATCTACCTATACAGAACGTTTCAAGGCTGTAACAGTAAGAAAAATAAGTACACGTGTCTGCTTTCTTGTATATTTGTTCTAATGTTCATTATTATTACTGCATCAGTTCTCACTAAGTTACCATTTGACATTCTCATTACTAAAAATAGTTTCAACATTTTTAAATATAAAGGTCAATTTCTATATACCCTAATGTTTCATCATCACCTTAGAGAGAAAGATGGAAAATTCAACGTATTTCTAATACTGACTTGTGAAAGTTAAACCACGAGCGAGAATTAATTTTATTGAACAAAATATATTAATGAAAGAAAGTTTGCATGTAAAAACTAAAGCAGGAATGTTGTTTTACCCTTTCTGAGCATTTATTTTATTTAAACATTGTATTTGAACGACTAAAATTCACTTTTTCGTTACTAAGACTTTTATTCATAAAGTCATTCAAACGTCAGTACGGAAGAGTATTCAACAAAATGTTCCTGAGTTATGTATCCCGACACCTAGTGTCGAGTCCAGGAACTTCACGGTCCAGAACTTGGGATTTTAAGTATATGGTATAAGCCACTAGCCAAGACCATACTTGGTCGCCTCACAAGGAAGTAAAATTATATTGCTTCATATTATTTTCACTCCACGAAACATGGGTTTCTTGAGAATAACAAACCTTGACAATAACAAGCTTACCCTCCTTTTCTGGGAAAATATGTGTTGTTTTGATTTGGTGGCTCTCATGACTTACTGCAATATTTCACATGTGTGTTGCAATATTGCTCAACTATACGTCACCAACCTATGTTGTCAAAACATGTAAGATTGTTTTCCAATGGACTGACACGCGATTGTAACCTGACAACTCATAAGGCTCACTCTCATTCGTCAACCAGTCAGCTACAGACTAGTAAGCTCTCAGGCTTCGCAGGTCTCAGATCACTGGTTCAATCCATGACTATAGCAGAGATGTAGTTTAAGAAAGTTGTACATAGGAGAAATGGGCAATATTAATAAACAAGTAACATCAAATTGTCTTCTGCTTTCGACTGAATCAGATAAGGCTCAGCGCGATATTGAACTATCGGAACCTGTTAGCTCATTACCCACAAAAATTTAAATCTTGTTGAGCTACAAACTTAACTCCTGCATCTCGTCAGCAACTCTAGCACTTAATTGGAGGTATACCTCTTTTTACGCTGTAGTATTCGTTAATCTCTATTCCACGAAGTTACATGATTCCTTCTATTTTATTAAGCTTCTGTAGATATTTGTTATCACCTAGAATGCCATATCCCTTCGACGGAATTAAAATCTGTGTAAGGAAATTTAACGACGTCCGTCATCTACAAGATCGTTAAATTGCTAACAGTTTGTATAGTCAACTACCCTTTAAACTCTTATTGCTTGCTCCTAGTCCCATTCCCCCGACTTGAATTGCAAGACATAAATCAATACGGTACCTTTAAACACAGATAAGAATGTTGGAGTTAGGTGGGTTGGTACGTTAAATATACCATGCTGGAGGAACATTTTCAAGCCTGTCACACCGAACTTGACAATTAGAAGAGGTAAATAAATTGCGTTACATGTAGAATAAGTCAGTAATTTAGCAAAAAAGGAATAATGAATCATGTGTCGAATCTACAATTACAAATATTGCATCAGTTAAATACACTGACTGACAGAGCAAATGCAACACCAAGAAGGAGTGGTTCGAAAGGGATGAAAGTTGGGTAAAACCAGAGACGGCACGGACGAATAATTGATGTTTATTTTAAACCGATATGCAGGTTACACAATGCGCACGGCATCGACTCAATAGGATGTAGGACCACCGCGAGCGGCGATGCACGCAGAAACACGTCGAGGTACAGAGTCAATAAGAGTGCGGATGGTGTCCTGAGTGATGGTTCTCCATTCTCTGTCAACCATTTGCCACAGTTAGTCGTCCGTACGAGGCTGGGGCAGAGTTTGCAAACGGCGTCCAATGAGATCCCACACGTGTTCGATTGGTGAGAGATCCGGAGAGTACGCTGGCCACGGAAGCATCTGTACACCTCGTAGAGCCTGTTGGGAGATGCGAGCAGTGTGTGGGCGGGGATTATCCTGCTGAAACAGAGCATTGGGCAGCCCCTGAAGGTACGGGAGTGCCACCGGCCGCAGCACATGCTGCACGTAGCGGTGGGCATTTAACGTGCCTTGAATACGCACTAGAGGGGACGTGGAATCATACGCAATAGCGCCCCAAACCATGATGCCGCGTTGTCTAGCGGTAGGGCGCTCCACAGTTACTGCCGGATTTGACCTTTCTCCACGCCGACGCCACACTCGTCTGCGGTGACTATCACTGACAGAACAGAAGCGTGACTCATCGGAGAACACGACGTTCCGCCATTCCCTCATCCAAGTCGCTCTAGCCCGGCACCATGCCAGGCGTGCACGTCTATGCTGTGGAGTCAATGGTAGTCTTCTGAGCGGACGCCGGGAGTGCAGGCCTCCTTCAACCAATCGACGGGAAATTGTTCTGGTCGATATTGGGACAGCCAGGATGTCTTGCACACGCTGAAGAATGGCGGTTGACGTGGCGTGCGGGGCTGCCACCGCTTGACGGCGGATGCGCCGATCCTTGCGTGCTGACGTCACTCGGGCTGCGCCTGGACCCCTCGCACGTGCCACATGTCCCTGCGCCAACCATCTTCGCCACAGGCGCTGCACCGTGGACACATCCCTATGGGTATCGGCTGCGATTTGACGAAGCGACCAACCTGCCCTTCTCAGCCCGATCACCATACCCCTCGTAAAGTCGTCTGTCTGCTGGAAATGCCTCCGTTGACGGCGGCCTGGCATTCTTAGCTATACACGTGTCCTGTGGCACACGACAACACGTTCTACAACGACTGTCGGCTGAGAAATCACGGTACGAAGTGGGCCATTCGCCAACGCCGTGTCCCATTTATCGTTCGCTACGTGCGCAGCACAGCGGCGCATTTCACATCATGAGCATACCTCAGTGACGTCAGTCTACCCTGCAATTGGCATAAAGTTCTGACCACTCCTTCTTGGTGTTGCATTTGCTCTGTCAGTCAGTGTATATATTACATTAACTAAGTCGACACTGGAAAATATGGCTTCATTCTTAACTAACGACCTTCGGATCACGTTACGTGACAATAGATGATTCACAACGGTTGTAAGACGCACTCTTTAATAATAATTAAAGACCATTATAAGTGATCTGCACGAGTTGCACAAAATTATTGTGACTTCCCCTCACACATATATAAAATACTAAATTGATTTTAAATGAAGAAATGTTAACATATTCATGAAAAACAATATTACAATAATATTCGTGAAATAAAATACCGTACTCATTCGTCGGACAATGTACGCACACACAGTTCTTACCTGATTACTTACACGCACAACATTTGATGGCCGCCATCTACAACTTAATGCAGCAAAAATAGAATGACCGTCTTACTAATAAACGGTGTATAACTGTTATACAAGGTTTGTACACCGTTTATGTGAAATTCGTTACTAATAAACCGCGTATAAGCCTCCTGTGTATACATCTGTTATAGTTATTCATTGAATTGCTTATGCAGACCAGGACCCTTGTATAAGCGCAGTAGGCCTATAGCAGCGAGTAGCGGAAAATGAAACGAGTGAGCAGTTTATTTTCGTGGTATTTATTGTCTACAGTAATATAATCGTGGTGAAATATTCGACTTATCCATTTAACATTGAACACACATTGAAAGAATGGACAATAACGTTGATGATCTTCACGATATTTTAAACATAGAAGACATACACCATTCAGAGGTTATGGAGGCTAGACATCTTCGTAATGTAAAACACTTTAAAGAGACGGAATGACAATGAATAACTATAAAAGATGATGGTTGGGCGTATTTTCGTGTAATAATGTGTTACTGCTTAATAGACTTTTGATATTGCTAGTTTATTATGCATTATCTGCCCCTACAAGGATCTTTCTCAAATTTGAGTACCTATAAAATGGGACATATTCCTCGAGATAAAAAATGGCATAACTAGAAAACCATACGTGATATGATTTCCATACTTTGTAGTTGAATACGCAGAAATATGATGTATAAATGCCTAATAGAAACTTTCTTGATCAAACCTTCCTTTTAAGCTACAAAACAGTTTTTTCTTTCTCCTGAAAAGTAAGGATTTTGATATGTCTACCCTTTTCAACTCGCCGATTCAATTACAATTGCTTACGTTTTCCGTACTACCCCCGTTAGGAGCTTTTGATCTTTTCTTAGCTTTTCCACTTCTTTTTTGGCATTAATTACACAAGCAAGCTGAAGAAATGTTGATATCAATATAAGTCAATTTCCAGCTGTATCACGGAATGACAATGAATAACTAAGTTATAAAAGAAATGATAGTTGGGCGTATGTTTGTGTAATTATGTGTTACTGCTTAATAAACTTTGAAATTGCGAGTTTATTATGCATTATCTGCCTCTACAAAGATCGTAGATCTTTCTCAAATTTGGGTATAAAAAGGGACATGTTTCTTGACATTAAAAATGGTATAACTTGAAAACCGTACGTATTATGATTTCCATACTTTGTAGTTGAATACCCAGAAATATGATGTATAAATGCCTAATAGAAACATTTTTGATCAAACCTTTCGTTTAACTACAAAACAGGTTTTCCTTTCTCCTGAAAAGTAGGGATTTTGGAATGTGTACACTTTTCAACTCGCTGATTCAATTATAATTGCTTACGTTTTACGTACTATCCCAGTTAGGACCTATTGAACTTTTCTTACGCCTTTCCATTTCTTTTTTTTTTTTTTTTTGCGTTCATTACACAAGCAAGCTGAAGAAATGTTGATATCAGTATAAGCCAATTTCCAGCTGTCTCACTTAGTGTGGCCACTGCCTTTTCGATATGCCGTGCTACTGTGCGACCTTCCGGAAAGTTTTGCTCGTAGATAACCAGCAGAAGCGATCATAAAGGCGGTGAACGTGCGAAATACGTCAGTGAACTGCAGGAAGAGATTCCTACGCCTTGGAACGAGTGTATACATGCTGTATAGTAATACAATGCGTATACCTCGTTTATTAGTAAGAAAAATGTAAAACACTTATAGGCTACAGGGTTTATTCACTGTATAACTAAACAAGAGTTAAACAACTGTATAAGAACTTTTTATTAGTAAGACGGTGAGAGGAATATCTCTAGGGTGTGGGGTAATTAATTTACTTATACAGCATAACATATGGGTTCTAGGAAAAGGAGGTTGGCGTTCGGTTTCCTCATTAAATTTGAGGTTATTTAATTCTGCCATTGAAATAAAACGATAAATTAATTTGCTTTGAGCCAAATATATTCTTTAAATTTTGTTTAAAAATAGTAAGACTTGCTGCGATAAAACAGATGAGAATACAAAATTATGACATTACAACTGAAAGAAACTAGGCATTAAATTTGAATTCCTCTTCACCGGACATTTAAAAGTTATACAAGAAATTTATCCCTCACTAGTTCACGAACAGTACCTTCAACACTTTGAGTGTTATTACGACGTATTCCTTTGAACTGGTATCCTGTAGGTATCTCAAGCCTAATTTGGTGATATATCCCTTTGATTTCACTGACGAGGTATAGCATGGCTTGAAATTAGATTCACACTTCACAATCAAATTTACAAGTAATTCACTGATAACTGTTAGTCTGCATTACGACGATTCTATATTTAGAGGTCACCGCACTGACACAAAAACTCGACCGATCAGATATACGAAACACACTCCGAACTTTAGTCCATATGCTGACTGACGACTAAGTATCCATGTGACTGCTGCTTCTCCATCTCCCTGACTCACTACTACCATCTCAGTAGTACTCCGTATGGCAAGGCTCTACCCCACTGACTTAATGGCAAATCTCTCCGTTCAACTCCTTCATCCAACTGCTTCCAACTAACTGACCGACTGAGGCCTCCGCATCCATGTGACTCATCACTACCATCTCACTACAACATTCTTTGGCAAGTCTCTCCATCCATATCACTCACGCTATAATATACAGTTAGCTTATTTAGTTGACACACATACGCAATCTCCAAAATTAAGAATGATGTCGCGCCTGCCCAACTTAAAGTGTTGTAGGTTGTTGTTAAAAAGCCCCAAGGCGATGAAGGTGTTTCCAAAAAATGAGCTCATCGATAAATGCACACAATGACAAAGCGATGACTGGTGACAGAGCGATGACTCGGCAGTTGCGCCAGCAGTATTGCACAATGTTGCATTTTCAAAAGTTATTTCGTACAATATATCAATATCAAATATTATGCCGCAACTCTTACTGTACAGGTGTTAATGTTAATCTACACACATATATATACACTGACTGACAGTGACAATGCAACACCAGGGAGGAGTGGTTCGAAAGGGATGAAAGTTGGGGAAAAAACAGAGTCGGCACGGAAGAATAATTGATGTTTATTTCACACCGATATGCAGCTTACACAATACGCACGGCATCGACTCAGTAGGATGTAGGACCACCGCGAGCGGCGATGCACGCAGAAACACGTCGAGGTACAGAGTCAATAAGAGTGCGGATGGTGTCCTGAGGGATGGTTCTCCATTCTCTGTCAACCATTTGCCACAGTTGGTCGTCCGTACGAGGCTGGGGCAGAGTTTGCAAACGGCGTCCAATTAGATCCCACACGTGTTCGATTGGTGAGAGATCCGGAGAGTACACTGGCCACGGAAGCATCTGTACACCTCGTAGAGCCTGTTGGGAGATGCGAGCAGTGTGTGGGCGGGCATTATCCTGCTGAAACAGAGCATTGGGCAGCCCCTGAAGGTACGGGAGTGCCACCGGCCGCAGCACATGCTGCACGTAGCGGTGGGCATTTAACGTGCCTTGAATACGCACTAGAGGTGACGTGGAATCATACGCAATAGCGCCCCAAACCATGATGCCGCGTTGTCTACCGGTAGGGCGCTCCACAGTTACTGCCGGATTTGACCTTTCTCCACGCCGACGCCACACTCGTCTGCGGTGTCTATCAATGACAGAACAGAAGCGTGACTCATCGGAGAACACGACGTTCCGCCATTCCCTCATCCAAGTCGCTCTAGCCCGGCACCATGCCAGGCGTGCACGTCTATGCTGTGGAGTCAATGGTAGTCTTCTGAGCGGACGCTGGGAGTGCAGGCCTCCTTCAACCAATCGACGGGAAATTGTTCTGGTCGATATTGGAACAGCCAGGGTGTCTTGCACATGCTGAAGAATGGCGGTTGACGTGGCGTGCGGGGCTGCCACCGCTTGGCGGCGGATGCGCCGATCCTTGCGTGCTGACGTCACTCGGGCTGCGCCTGGACCCCTCGCACGTGCCACATGTCCCTGCGCCAACCATCTTCGCCACAGGCGCTGCACCGTGGACACATCCCTATGGGTATCGGCTGCGATTTGACGAAGCGACCAACCTGCCCTTCTCAGCCCGATCACCATACCCCTCGTAAAGTCGTCTGTCTGCTGGAAATGCCTCCGTTGACGGCGGCCTGGCATTCTTAGCTATACACGTGTCCTGTGGCACACGACAACACGTTCTACAATGACTGTCGGCTGAGAAATCACGGTACGAAGTGGGCCATTCGCCAACGCCGTGTCCCATTTATCGTTCGCTACGTGCGCAGCACAGCGGCGCATTTCACATCATGAGCATACCTCAGTGACGTCAATCTACCCTGCAATTGGTATAAAGTTCCGACCACTCCTTCTTGGTGTTGCATTTGCTCTGTCAGTCAGTGTATATACATAACAAATTAACAACAGTCAAGCAACCGATAATCGATTACTACATGGCGAAATCAGATTACATAATTAAATAATAATAATAATAATAATAATAATAATAATAATAATAATAATAATAATAGTAATAATAATACAGACATCATCTTGTAACGGGATTTGAACCGTTACATTAATTCATCGACCCCACAAGAAACTGTAATTTTTCTAAAATTTTGCCGGTGGTCGTAAATAAACCAAATAATCTTGAACTGTGTCGTAGAACAAATGAACGTCAAAATCTACTGATTGGCTAAAACTTGAATTTTATTGAACAGTTCATATTTCCAAATGGGGTGCAAATATATCCTTTTCTCTCTTATATACTGCGTTTCATTTTCTCACATATTACGTCTCATGTTATTGGCGAGAAACTCCCGGCTTTGGTCGCTTATTCGATACGTCCGCACCTGGACTGATGATTATCATACAACAGCAAATAAAACGTGCCTTAAGCTATTACAGCTGGATTTGCGGGTGGCTTCTTGGTTTGTATCGAAGAGACTCGCAAAATACTGGTGGATTCAAACCACTTATACTAAATTAAAACAGCAGATCTCGAAACAAACAATCAAATGGCACACAAACATAGAGCTTGTAGTCATTTATGTACACTCTCCTTTCCATTATGCGTACATGACAAACAAGAACACCGGTTCTCGTCACCACATTTCAACGTTGTACCTCAGATATTGCTAAATAAATGGATGGCCTAAACACTCAATCATACCTTAAAATATCATGAGAGAGAATAGCTGAGAATCATAAATCCACCGATATTTCTATCAAATTATATCGTAAACATCCTAAAAGAAACCAAAAATGCACAGCACGGTATCATACTACCACTCGTTCAGATATTACATCTCCCAATGGAACATTTACTGAAGGGATTGCGGTATTAACTCTCATAAGGTGGATGGGATATGAGCTCCAATAATTATTAGGCCGATAAATCAGAAATAGGGTACGTCTGGGGATCGAATACACGCCGCAAACCTCATGGCGAAGAAGAAGGAAAATCAAGTAAGGATAACACACTCTCTTATACCAAAATCGTATCTCCAGCACGCGGAGGCCATCATCTTCCAATATCTAGAAGATCCTGGGTTACTTAGACCGGGTTCTCTCACACGGTGCAATGTATCGTAACATAAATCGAGCCCTTAGCGCCTACGATAAGTGCGAAACCGATTCGCCAGGCCTATCACATCTGTAATACCTCCGTTTTTAAACACAGGCCTCAAACACACATCAACTGAACCAAATATATCGTTGCAGATCCTCGCACCCTATCTAAATATCTCCACTGACGTATTGGCGATGACAGTTACTGAAATATCCTACTTGGCATTGACGCTACGAGTAAACTCTAAACGATTCGGCCTTTATGGCGAATTTCCATGTACGCCGGAGCAATCCTAACTTACGCTTAAAGTCAACATTTGAAGACACAAATATTTGATAACCCAACTCGTGGTCCAATTTTTTATTTTATTGGAGATTCAATAAGAACCACAATTTGGCACATCTAAAATCTAAATTAAATTATATCATTGTTCTACAATGAATAAGGCTCAAATTAAACCATATTGATGCATTCAAATGGACAGGAATTTATGCTCCAAAATTTTCCTGCTACCTGGTCTCGAGCCGAGATCCTGTCTATCACAACATTCGTTATCAATTGACCAGTTCCGTAAAGACACTATACGCATATATTTGTTAAAGCGTACATTAACACAAATTATAAAAGCACTGACGTCGGGAACGCAACTGAAGACTTCCTGACATATGATCTCAAACGAAGATCCTGTCTATCATAACAGCAGTGATCCATTGAACAGTTCTATAAAGAAACACATACCAGCTAAATCATGCAACACTTGCACAGATTATACAAGCACTGACGTCTGGAACCGAACCGAAGAATTCCTTCCATCTGGTCTCAAACAGAAATGAAAATCTTCCCTATTAACGTCCATCGATGTCGTAGTCCCAACACACAACATATTCAAATCACCTTTGGACATGCACCTATTTACACCAACCCTATCGATCTATAGACACGTGTTCCTAATTAGGAATCTAACTGAGACTCCACTAACCAAGGAATATTATTGAAGACCATCACCCATCTAACTCAATTGCCCTTGACTACATCAATAAAAAATACTGAATTTTAGTTAGACGTTTCTGAATTTACTGAAAATCACGAGTATTTACTGAAAATTATTTAATTAATTGGAAATCATTAAAATCATTAAGTATTACTGGATTAGCATGAACCTGATTTCCTTTTCCAAATTTTACGTTACTATGGTGCAAACAACACCCCATTAATCAAGTTAGAAGAGTAAAAGTAAGATACAACTTGAAAAGAATGACCCACCTAATTCAAAGCGGTCGCTAATGTCACGTTATCTACAAAATCTACATCTATTATCAGATTATTATAACTACCATTATTAATTTTGAATTCCTCTAGATGTCATAGACTAGTCTTGCATAACTAATATATGTACAGTAATCATCTTCTTCATATAATAGCCTTCAAACCAGGCGTTCCCATAACTGCTTACACCACGGCGTCCTGAGAATTGGTCCTCACTGTTTCCGGGTTCACCTGATCGGGTTACCAACTCCATCCATGGATGCAAACTCGTTCGGAATTCCGAACAAGCTGGTGTTCCTTCTTCCTGGTAACAACGTTTACGTACCGTTCGTGACTGAAATGTGACTTTGTCAAACCTAGCGCTTGTACCGGGTTCTCACTTGCGTGCTGTTCATCTCAGTGTCCCAGTCTGTTCATATATGATTGCTTCCAGCTGGTCACATACTCCACATTTACGCCGCACCTTAGCACATAAACTGAAAGTGGAATTTAGAGAGCTGTGAATGTCTACGCTACCTTTCTCAGCATCTCGAGTGCGAATTCTCCCCTGCTACGTTTACTAGACGCACGGTCACGGATGGTGAATTACTCTCGTATTGCCGACCAAGCGTCGTTCGGTCTACATCTTGCCGAAGTTACCGCACTCATCTGGCCCACGATATATGTTCTCTATCACAATGCAAACACGGACATTTCCCTTACGGATTGAAATCACGATCTACGCTGCCTCAAGAATAAAGAAATAAAGACGTATTACCCTTTCATTGTCACAAGATAGGAGTATCACCTCCTTATCGTCACAAGAATAAAGATGCTTATACGATCCACATGTCATTTATAAATTCCTACAGCTTCTCACCCCCTGTGCACACTGAAGGACCATCATGGGTCCCAAACCAATAAACTGCAAGTATTTAGCGTGACGTGTTGGTGCGTTTCATTTTCCTTCACCGGTGGAGCGAATTGCTAATTAATATATTACTTTTCTTAGTCTCACGCAAGGTGTCTAACTCTTTGCTTGCTTTGCTTTGTGTTCTATATTTTCGGAATACGCCTACGTCCTTTGTGGCTATAGGAATATTTCACCAGTTAATGATTCTGTATCAAATATCTATTGTTTCTTAGCCACCGACCCCTGCCTGCTGCAGGGTACTAAACTCGCCTGGTTTCCAGCAACTTCCTTGCATTTACCTTGCTCCTCTTCCTAGTCACAATGCATACTATACCTGTCTCTTTTTTAATGTTGTTGGGGGCTGTACAGCGAGATAAAATGAGAATATTCTCTAAGAGTGAAGTACGGAATGGATTAGGGCAGGTGAATTCTTTTCGACGCTGACCATTAGAAAAATCTGATATACAACCGGATTTTAATTAATTAAAAATAAAATATCTATTTACTTGGTTGAAAGGACGCACACGTTCATTTGATTTTAAAATCAAATAAGGAGAAAAATGTTAAAATAAAATAAAGATTTTTATAAATCATTGGTAAGTTACCTAACAAAGGTTATGCTACTCATTTTATTCACTTGCTATATATGTATTTTCTTGAGATGTTATATCAGCGCATTTATATCTCATCAATTTATAATATTCATATTGAGGCCAAGAAACATCAACCGTTAACCCGTTCATAAATTCCGCCCGTCCTGTTTAGGGCATATATTCCTGGTAAACTTACTACAAAATCAACGTGAAAGTATTTAAGGTATGAAATAAAATTCAAATGGTACATACGTGTGTACACGAATGTGACTTGTGGGAATTTATTCTTCCTTCACTAACGGTAAAATATATTGCATTATATCATAGAATACAAAATTTATATTCCCTTCACTTCGTTAAGTTCGTGAAACTATACAAAATAAATAAAATTCCCTCAGTAGTCTATCGATCCAATTAACAACATGATAACAAAGAACAATAGTGGTTCCTTTAAGCAAACCTTAACATCGATAAATATATTTCAAGAACATTTCTGCTGTTGCAATTTTTTCAGTGTCCATGCAATGATGTGAATCAACCCGATCACAATCACATAATCGGACATAGGACACAACGAAGTCATAATTATTGTCTGAAACTTACGACTAATTATTTTTATTATCTCTAAAATAAAGTTGAACTCTTACGTTAATTTCACGTTCTATAATGTACTTTGAATAATATACGCCTTCACACTTCTGTAGTTCACTCGTTACAAAATGTTCGCACACATATGTTAATATCATATGTGATATATTGAACAGCCTTTACCAGTATACGTCAATTTGTTACCTGTGCTTCATTAACCTAAAAATATATTCATCTTTGTTTATTTTTCAAACATATAAATATAATATAGATTCGATTACCTCAATGAGCACCACCTACATCTTAAATTCATATTTCATTCCAGGAGGATCCATAACTGCAGTATAACCCCACTGTAGGCAGCCCTGAAAATGGTTTTCATTTTTATTAATTAGATGTTAAGTAATAATTTTCTTAGTTTTTATCAATTTGCTTTACGTAGTACGGACAAATGTAGGTCTTATGGCGTCAGTGATATGGGAAAGGGCTATGAATGGAAAGGAAGAGAATATGGTCTTAATAAAGGTACAGTCTCAGCACTTCCCTGGTGCGAAAATATAAACCACGGAAAACCATCTTCAGAGCTGCAGACAGTGGGGTTCGAACCAAATATCGCCTGAATGCAAGCTGATACCTACGTGATCCAAACCGCACAGCCACTCGTGCAGTCGAAATAAGCAAATATGATGTTTGGAACTTTTAGTTATCTTTCTCTTGAAAAAAAAAAGGAATTGGTTTTTTTGATGGATGGGCATTGTCCAATTTTGTTATTAAGCAACTTCTGTTACAAATGTAGATAGTCACCATTGATTAAACTATATTTTATTCCTAGATAAGCCATTTTCATTACATAAAATGTCGTTTGTTGATCGTAGGGATACCTATCTGCATTTAGTTTTCAATAATTTAACTTTTTCGTTCACAGTTCTAAGAAGACTCTATTTTCATGCGTAAATAATAAATAAAAATCCTAGCCTAAACATTGATTTATTTTCAGGGATGCATAAGGCATACAGTACTCGTAGTCGACATTAACTTATAATGAAAACCTACAACCTGTTTTCCAGTCGGTGACCGGGTCAGGTATGTAATGAATGAATCATATATAGGCTATTAGTACGATAGGGTCGCCACTCCCAAAGTGATATATTATGAATGATAAATGCTACGAAATGAGAATGGAGAGTGTTGCTGGAATGAAAGATGACAGGGAAAACCGGAGTACCCGGAGAAAAACCTGTCCCGCCTCTGCTTTGTCCAGCACAAATCTCACATAGAATGACCGAAATTTGAACCACGGTATCCAGAGGTGAGAGGCCGACGCGCTGCCGTCTGAGCCACGGAGGCTCTACATTAACTTATACTAAATCATTATTTGGTTTTCATTCCGCGTACATGTGTAAAGAGAGCGGATAACTTTGTTATGTAGGAGGTGAAGGGACTGTTTCATCTCAGAATCGTGAATTGAGTGTATTGATAAAGACAACTTATTACCATTTCTTCGGCTGTTAAACAAGTAAAAATAAAGCCTGGGTAACACATATTTGCTGTAATTTATGTCCAGTAAATCTCCGTTGTTGGCTGAGGACATCACAAGGGACAGGGTGTTATATATCACTGAAGATCCGCTTTCTTCACTCTTACCGTGACTTCTTCCGAAGCAATTGTGACACTTCGAGTGACGAGCCTGGAGAGTATTTCAATCAAGACATTTCAGCGTCTGAAAAAAGGTACCAGGGCAATTGAACTCATCTATTTTTTCCAGACTATTTGCCGGAATGTGACGAGAGATGCCTCAAAGTAGACTACAAACGAAAAGTAAAGATAAAGGAACATTCCAATGAATAGGTATCCATGAACAAACGTACCTCAGGTTGAGTTCAATACATACAAAGGTTTTAAAACTAATAGTTAATAAAAATTTTCTGATGTCATATTCATGTTCCTTGACCCCTATTTACTTGGAATCGACTATTTTTGTTAAGAACACTGACAACACATATTTCTTTGTTGAACAATGTTATATCACGAAGCTACATTTCATTCATATAACGTCCTTTATTATGAAAACTCTAAAGGTCCACTGGTAATATCATCCACCAACGCTGTTCGTAGCTAGATTGGAGGTCAAAATGTAAATAGTTTCTCAACCAAATTAGAACTTCCCCTATTCGCTTAAGGTTATATTATGACTGACATTTAATTAGAGTTAGGTCAACGCAACAACGTTCAGTATAAGTTTAGAACATCCGAATTCTTCACTATATAGTTCACGCATTGATATTGTGCCATTTCACTGTAATGAGAAGTTACAATCGTAAGAACAAAGATGAGACCCATGTATCTTGGAATAATTAACGCCGAAAGATCTAAATCATGTGGCATATGAAGGCAAAAGTGCGCACATCAAGTGGGAGAGTGGAAGAAGTGAGATCCGGAAGGCAGTGAAAAGGATCGAACGGGAATATTGTTACTAAGAATTATAAAAAAAACGACAACGAAAAAACAACGAGATTGGATTGCTACCATAAAATACGCGAATTGGAGAAAGAAGTAACTGCATCAGAATATTAAAGACGGCATAATAAGGAATCAATTTCGCGGGATAGAGAAGAAATTTGAGAAGCTACATTGAGGACTGAACTAGGAATTAATAAGTTCATTCAGCGATTTTCAAGGGAAGTGAGAAGAAGAAGTCAAGTAGCAAGTTTACGTCACCGCAGTCCTTGCTGACGTACTTCACGGTTACGAAAGTAAAGGGTTACAAAGGGAATCCTACAGTAAATTGAGATATACTGAAGAAGAGAACTAATCATTTCAAATCCTAAAATTTACATCAACTTAAGGAGAGATTCGTCTAGTAAATCAGCTCTTTCAGAGGAAACAATCTTCATAGTAGATAGTTTCTCATAGCCATCTTCGATGGAAATGCTAATTAATCTCGTATGCCATTCTGTTCAGACTAGACCACGGATGAACATGGAGCTCTAAGAAGATGGTAAGCCAAACTGCCCAAATGGGTGCCGCAGGATGACATTGCCGATTGAGATGACCGAGTCCAGAGAAGGAATATGTGAATATTTCCCGTCCATCCAGGGAAATAAATAGCGACGTTCCAATATGTCCTACCAGCTGGACATATGACGGCGATTGGAGCTGCTGAATTCAGATAAGTTTTACCTTTTAAATCAGTATCATAATGTTTGTATTCAACTGTAAATGTAGCATCGTTTATTAGTTTATTAGGTGCGAAGTGACTAAACGAGAAGAGTGGTGTGATGAATCAGAATGAAGGTAGATAGGTAGTTTTCGGATGTGCATAACAAACCCCTAACTAGGTGGTTATTCAGTGATAAAAGCCTACGTTCGGAATATAATCCGTTTAGTGTGGAATTCTGAGTTAATCAAAGTGATAGTAAGTCGTATGGTACACAATAGAGCGATATAGGTACATGTATACGTTGGTTATAGTCAATGAGTGCCATGTAGGATATGCTTGCTAGGTAGACACATCTGTTTATGATGAATGATGATTATGACTGAATGGAGGTCATGGTATTTGGAAATGTGTCCGGGAGCTGTAATTAAAAGAAAGGCCACAAAAGTAAGATATGAACCCGTGTTAGTAAGGAGACAGATTATGGTTGTGAAAATATAATAGTAATATTTTAAGAGAAGTTGATGCATGATTGATGATTTAGAATAATGATGATTATTAATTCTTCACGAGGATGAACACGGTGATGTGGCTAGGTGCTCAACGGTTTTCATGCAGAGTTTTTGCTAATTAGGAAGTGAATAGGTAGCAATTGCATGTTCTGTTGATCTCACGAGCAAGCATGTAGAAAAACAAGTAGATCTGAGTGACATCTGTTAGCCAAAACGCTCACTTGGTTGTATCGACAACATTTCAGTCTGAAGGACGAACCGTACACATGTGCTGTCACAAAGTCTTCTTAATACCAATTGATTCTCAGACGAGAAGAACGTAGTAATTTCTTAGGCGACATCCCATCACTGATGACCAAATGGAAATATAAGCATGTTTTTCAACGATCAAGTTTTCACACTATGCACCACTCTTGATGACAGTATCAGATAAGTATAGTAGGGTAGTCATTAACAGGTATGATATCGCACCTATGTTTAGCTTAAGATGATGAAAGTGCTTAGACCTTTAAATGTTTATATGTCTTACTGGTTCTGATTGAATTTTATGAGAACTATATTGATTTGAAAGGGAAACTTATCGGAATTCATGCAGAATAAATGACCTTAGGCGAAGAAGCATGAATATTCGACATCCAAGTAATCAAATTTTCCATGATCAATGATCCCTATCCAACATTGTGATGTGATTATATATGGTAACATTTGGGAACTATCCTTCCAATTTAGCACCCATAGGTATTTATGAGTATGTTGAAGGACAGGATTATTCTGTGGTTGTAAATGAATATGAGCTCCGAGGGAGAGCCAATAGTTGATTAAAACCTCACATATGGTAAGAAAGATACCAAGTCTTGAAATATGATAATAAGTTTTAAATGCGTCCTGGATACCATGAGAAAGAGACCCTCAATCTATATTTTGCGTATTGAAACTCATATTGTAAATATTTCTTTTCTTTGTTAAGGTGCACCTAAGCTAGTAGTTTTTCTTCTTGTTACCCAAACCAGTAGTTAGTTTTTCTGGTTACCCAGACGGATAATATTTACTTTATTACCCAAACGGATATTAACTATGCAATTAAGTTTATCTTTAGTTATTCAAGGAAGTTTCAGTTATTTATACGGATCTTTAACTACTCGTATTAGGAAAGCTTTTACTAATTTAAGTATTCAAACATTTAATTTCGTTTCAATCCATTAATTTAGCGTTTCATTTCAGTTTAATTATTATTTTAAGAGTCTGTGAGGGAAATGAGACGTTTTCTTTAGACTTATGAATTGTAATTTTTACGAGCTTGAGTATATTAGGATTCAACTTAGTGCTAGCCTATACAGAACTCAATCTCTTGCCATAATTTGCAATCTGTTCCTGATTTTTTTTTGTGGACGATTATGATTTGAGCACTCAGAGCAATGAATTCCTGAAGATCTGTTATAGATGATGACGAAGTCGAATAACATTTACTTTAGAATGCGTAGAGGGCGCTGGGTGTGTCAAATACCAGGAGATTTCCATGAATATTACTTACACATATTTGCACGATACCGCCTTTCTTTTCTGCGATTCTTCTTTCCATCCAGAAACATGGAAATATTGAAAGGAGGAGAGATATAGCGCAATTTAAAGAAAAGGGAGTGAGTGATTAGATATTGAATGGATAAAATAGAAAATTTTATTAGGATAAGTCCAAGTTCCCTCGAAGTAGGCCAAGGGAACAATCTCCCATACTATTTCCTCGACCACATTTTTTTTTAATGGAGGATAGTCTAATGTGCGAATGCTGGATTTAAATATTGTTATAATAAATAAATGTAGAAATATGAATCAGTTCTTTCAATGTGTTGGTGGTATAGTGACCTAGATTTAAGTCAATGAGAGCGATGACATCTTGATAATATAAGAAGTAGTGTATGCAGCACCTGAAGATCGTTTCTATAGATAATTTAAATCTTACGTGGCTCCGCATGGAATATCTTTCTCCGATTTGGAACTCAACACCCGAACTATCGAACTATTTAGTTGAAGATTATAATTAAGCTAGCCTGAATATTATGCGTCCTTTCAATGAGCCGGGAACGGCGCAATATCCATACTAGAGCCTCCGTGGCTCAGGCGGCAGCGCGTCGTCCCCTCAACGCAGGGTTCCGTGGTTCAAATCCCGATCACTTCATGTGAGATTTGTTCTGGACAGTGGCGCGGCGGGACAGGTTGTACTCCGGGTACTCCGATTGTCCCTGTCATATTTAATTCCAGCAACAC
Organism: Anabrus simplex; assembly: GCF_040414725.1. Classification (NCBI taxonomy): domain Eukaryota; kingdom Metazoa; phylum Arthropoda; class Insecta; order Orthoptera; family Tettigoniidae; genus Anabrus; species Anabrus simplex. The sequence continues at coordinate 596,542,551 of NC_090266.1, forward strand.
TCAACAATATCATTTCATTTCATCTGTCAGTCATTCATCATTGCCCTAGAGGAGTACCGATAGGCTTCGGCAGCCGGCACAATTCCTATCCTGTTCGCTAGATGGGGCCTTCATTCGTTCCATTCCTGACCCTGTCGAATGAGAAGAAACAGGCTGAGGATTTGCATATGCCTACTATTTGTATTTGACATTATGATTGCGTCACGAATATTTCCCAATAAAGTCACGTGAAGGAAGTAGGTCATTCGAAATACTACTTCACTCTACATTTCAGTAACTACATTTCAAAGAAGATACAAGAAAGATAAAGCTAAAACTTACAACAGTAACTAAAGAGAAGATAAATCAAAGAAAAAGAAGAGGGAAAAGAAGAGAAAATGAAAATCTATGATGATGATCATGATGATGATGATGATTATTTTTATTGTTATTATTATATGGTTCATGTTTGTGGGTTACTGTAGTCACGTCCTAGTTCGTGAACCATGGGCAACGGCTGAGTGGCCTACTAAGTGGTCCTGAGAGTTGGGATACCAGTTGTTATGGAATGGGATTGGGCATCTCGGACATATTCTGAGTCCTGGCCCTCCTTGTGCTCAGGCGTCTAGGACTATACAATCCACCGGTGGTCCATAACCCGTTAGAGGATAGATCCTCACTTGGACTATGTGCAGGTAGGGTAGCATCCTGCTTCATGAAGCTACCGAGCTCAGAACATTTTAAGCAAGCCTCGGACCTATGGGAGTAACGGAGTCCCACTCCCATTTGACAGGCGAGGGACTCCTTGGAAACAACTTGGCGAACGAAATGGAATTCGATGGGGAGCTATCAATATTAATGGGGCTTATGTAAGGAAGAAAGTAGAACTGGCTGAGTCAGCAAAGAGGATGCATATGGATGTGCTAGGAGTAAGTGATATTCGGGTAATGGGAGATAACGAGGAAGATATAGGAGATTATAAAGTGCACTTGACGGGTGTTAGAAAGGGAAGGGCAGAGTTTGGGGTAGGTCTCTTTATCAGGAATACCATTGCACGGAACATAGTTTATGTTAGACACGTAAATGAGCGAATGATGTGGGTAGATTTGTCAGTTGGAGGAATTAGGACTAGAACTGTGTCCGAGTATTCACCATGTGAGGGTGCGGATGAGGATGGAGTTGACAAGTGTTATGAAGCATTGAGTGACATCGTGGTCATGGTCAACATCAAGGATAGAATAGTGCTAATGGGCGATTTCAATGCGAGAGTTGGGAATAGAACTGAAGGATACGAAAGGGTGATTGGTAAATGTGGGGAAGATATGGAAGCTAATGGGAATGGGAAGCGTTTGCTGGACTCTTGTGCTAGTATGGGTTTAGTTGTTACGAATACATTCTTTAAGCATAAGGCTATTCACCGCTACACATGGGAGGCTAGGTGTACCAGATCCATAATAGACTATATCTTAACAGACTTTGAATTCAGGAAATCTGTTAGGAATGTACGAGTTTTTCGCGGATGTTTCGACGACAGAGACCACTATCTGATCTGTAGTGAACTAAGTATCTCTAGGCCTAGGGTAGAGAAACTGAAATCTGTCTGGAAACGAATAAGGGTAGAAAATCTCCAGGACGAGGAAATTAGACAGAAGTACATGGACATGATTAGTGAGAAGTTTCGAACAGTAGACAGTAAGCAGGTTCAGGATATAGAAAGTGAATGGGTGGCATACAGGGATGCTGTAGTAGAAAGAGCAAGGGAATGCCTAGGAACAACTGTATGTAAAGATGGGAAAAGGCGAACATCTTGGTGGAATGGTGAAGTGAGAGCAGCCTGTGAACGTAAAAAGAAGGCTTATCAGAAATGGCTCCAAACAAGGGCCGAGGCAGACAGGGATTTGTACGTAGATGAAAGAACCAGAGCGAAACAACTAGTTGTTGAATCCAAAAAGAAGTCCTGGGAAGAATTTGGTAACAACCTGGAAAGGCTAGGTCAAGCAGCAGGGAAGCCTTTCTGGACAGTAATAAAGAATCTTAAAAAGGGAGGGAAAAGGAAATGAACAGTGGTTTGAGTAATTCAGGTGAACTCATAATAGATCCCAGGGAATCACTGGAGAGGTGGAGGGAATATTTTGAACATCTTCTCAATGTAAAAGAAAATCATCCTGGTGGCGTTGTGAACAGCCAAGCTCATGGGGAGGAGGAAAATTATGTTGGTCAAATTATGTTTGAGGAAGTAGAAAGGATGGTAAATAAACTACATTGTCATAAGGAAGCAGGAATAGATGAAATTAGACGTGAAATGGTGAAGTATAGTGGGAAGGCAGGGATGAAATGGCTTCATATTGTAGTAAAATTAGCGTGGAGTGTTGGTAAAGTATCTTCAGATTGGGCAAAAGCAGTAATTGCACCTATCTATAAGCAAGGGAACAGGAAGGATTGCAACAACTATCGAAGTATCTCATTGATTAGTATACCAGGCAAAGTCTTCACTGGCATCTTGGAAGGGAGGGTGCGATCAGTCGTTGAGAGGAAGCTGGATGAAAACCAGTGTGGTTTCAGACCACAGAGAGGCTGTCAGGATCAGATTTTCAGTATGCACCAGGTAATTGAAAAATGCTACGAGTGGAATAGGCAGTTGTGTTTATGTTTTGTAGATGTAGAGAAAGCATATGACAGGGTACCGAGGGAAAAGATGTTCGCCTTTAGGCAGATTATTAAAATCAATCAAAGGCATTTATGTCGACAATTGGGCTTCAGTGAGAATTGGTAGTAGAATGAGTTCTTGGTTCAGGGTACTTACAGGGTTTAGACAAGGCTGTAATCCTTCACCTTTGCTGTTCGTAGTTTACATGGGTCATCTGCTGAAAGGTATAAAATGGCAGGGAGGGATTCAGTTAGGTGGAAATGTAGTAAGCAGTCTGGCCTATGCTGACGATTTGGTCTTAATGGCAGATTGTGCCGAAAGCCTACAGTCTAATATCTTGGAACTAGAAAATAGGTGGAATGAGTATGGTATGAAAATTAGCCTCTCGAAGATTAAATTGATGTCAGTAGGTAAAAATTCAACAGAATTGAATGTCAGATGGGTGATACAAAGCTAGAACAGGTCGATATTTAGGTTGTGTGTTCTCCCAGGATGGTAATATAGTAAGTGAGATTGAATTAAGGTGTCGTAAAGCTAATGCAGTGAGCTCGCAGTTGCGATCAACAGTATTCTGTAAGAAGGAAGTCAGCTCCCGGACGAAACTATTTTTACATCGGTTTGTTTTCAGACCAACTTTACTTTACAGGAGCGAAAGCTGGGTGGACTCACGATATTTAATTCTTAAGTTAGAAGTAACAGACATAAAAGTAGCGAGAATGATTGCTGGTACAAACAGGTGGGAACAATGGCAGGAGGGTACTCAGAATTATGAGATATAGGCTAATTTAGGAATGAACTGGATGGATGAAGCTGCACGCATAAACCGGCTTCGGTGGTGGGGTCATGTGAGGCGAATGGAGGAGGATAGGTTTCCTAGGAGAATAATGGACTCTGCTATGGAGGGTAAGAGAAGTAGAGGTAAACCAAAACGACGATGGTTAGACTCGGTTTCTAACGATTTAAAGATAAGAGTTATAGAACTAAATGAGGCCACAACACTAGTTGCAAATCGAGGCTTGGGGCGACATTTAATAAATTCACAGAGGCTTGCAGACTGAACCCTGAAAGGCATAACAGTCTATAATGATAATGTATGTATATTATTATTATTATTATTATTATTATTATTATTATACTAAATCATTATTTGGTTTTCAATCCGCGTACATGTGTAAAGAGAGCGGATAACTTTGTTATATAGAAGGTGAAGTGATATAATAATAATAATAATAATAATAATAATAATAATAATAATAATAATAATAATAATAATAATAATATACCAAGGTACTGGTGCAAATTTACCCAATATTCCAAGCCTCTAAATATGATCTTTAGAAGTACAGATTTTTGAGATAATCATTCACTTACTAATTAGACTGGAGAGACGAGTGAAATACAGATTTCAAAACTGCCATCTATTTTTCTTCTAATAGTTACAATGAACTCACCTAATTGGAATGTAATACTTACGTCAGTACGAAATAAAATAAAGTATCTGTAGACGAGAGTTCAAAGCTCATTCGTGAATTCGTTATGGTGGATATTTTATTTAAGAAGGAGCTCTGGCAAACACTCCTTTCTACTATGATTACGATGTTCCACACAATGCAATCGTACGAGTTGTAGTGGAAAGCTTTCCAAAAGAAAAATCATCAAACGCCCACCTACCACACTTGCTTTCAGCGTTAACAATAGGCCGTGTATTAACATTGTGGCACAATGGGGCGCCCTTGATCCACTCCAAGCCTTCTGCATGGCGAGCTCCGCTAATGAGGCCGCAGTCGGGCCGAGACGAGGAGAATGACGAGTACCTCAGAGGTAGCGTGTGGGATGGAAAAACGAAGAAGTGGAGGAAATTAAATACAAGGAAGATTGAGAACCAACAGGTATTCTCTATTACAGTGATAGCACAATATCAGACATGAAAACAGACACTGGTAAGTCAGTATATTAAGTCATTTAAGCAGAAAAACCAATTACGTACGTGCATGAAAGTATACATGCACACACATATATATACTCATTATTATTATTAATATTACTCCGTGGATGGTGAAAGATAAAGTCTTCCACTATCCCCAACCTCCGCACTAATGAGGATAGGATGATTAGCTGTATGCTCATCCACCTTTTTCCCCTAGAATAATTAACCTGTTACTCCATTTTTAGGCGGGATGAAATATCCCCAGAGGCCTGTGTCACCCTAGAAGCGGAAATCTTGTTTCTGAATTTTCGGCTTTCTGACTTCGAATGGGACCTGCTTTCTTCCAGGTGAATCGCACGCGACTACGCCTTTCCTACAGTCTATTCCATTAAACTTCTTTATTTGATCCCCATGACTCTACCATCCAAGCTAATTTATATGTACAATGTCATCCTATGCTTTTTCCCAGTTCTGTTCTTAACATCCCATTGCGGATACATTTTCCTGTTTTTAGAATTTTGAGACAATTAAGTCCAAGTTATTAGCAAGATGTTCGGGAGTTCACACTGTTTTACCATATCGGCTAAATAGGCCCCTTTCAGTCCACAAGGTACAAAAAGTAAATCACTGTAAAATTACTTATTATCAGCTGGCATAATGTCCTTCCTTGGTTTCGGTCGCTCTAACTTGTTGGTGAATGGCGAATGAAAAGTTCGTGTCGTACGTCTTCCCTGCAGTCTATTAATTAGCCTTCTTTGTTTGCTTCCCATGACTCTACCAACCACGCTTATTTATAGGTAGAATTATTATTATATTCCCCAGTTCTGTTCTTAACATCCCATTACGGATACATTGTCCTGTTTGTTCGAATTATGAGACAATTAAGTCCATGTTATGAGCAAGATGTTCTGCGGTTCACACTCTTTTATCCTCCATTGAAAAAGAACTGCCCATGAATGATAACTTGATCTTCAAGTCTCCGCCGAACACCAACAAGGAAGGAGACACTGCAACGCCGCTGCTCTGTCCAGAAGGCCCTGTGCCGAGAACTGTGCACACTGCCAGATAGTGGAGGGACAGGCGGGTACCACTGACGCCCAGGCCATGAGAGCCACCGCAGCAGAAGTTTGGGATCTAGACGCGCTGACGAAGGAGAAGCAGAGGGTTGACGACATCGCGCAGATTCTGCGGGACGTCGAGTCGGGACTGCGACCGGATGGAAGGACATAGCCGAACGCAGTCCAACGTACTGGGCCAAGTGGACAACTTTAAAGGTCAGCGAAGGGGAGGTAACTGGTGTGTGGGAGTCTACCCATGGCAAGAAGCAGATTGCCTATCTCGTAATCCCCAGAATAACGAGGAAAAAAGTGGTGATCGAGTTGCATGCGGACACCACTGCCGGACACCTGGGAGTGAACAAGACATTATACCGTGTACGACAGCGTCAATACTGTGTGCACTTGAGGAAAATTGTCGAGAGGACGCGCGAGGAGTGCGACAACTGCGCTGCGAGCCGTGGCCAACGTATCAGGATTAGGGGCCAGATGGTGCAGTACAACGTCGGAGAACCTTCCGAAATGATCGCCATCAACATCACTGGGCCACTGCCCAAATCCGACGCCGGGAACTGCTACCTAATCCCGTACATGGTCTATTTCCCCAAATGGCCGGAGATCTACGCCATTCCTAACCAAGAGCATCGATTGTATGGAACATCTTGGTGAAAATATTCTTCTGCCTGCTTCGGTGTATCGAGGGAACTCCACGGCGACCAGGGCAGTAACTTCGAGTCGAGACTAATGCAGGCCGAAGAGCTACAGCAGTTTAGTTTAGCTCAGTCAGTTAGCGACTGAGAATCGAGGAATTCTGCAATCACGGGTTCAGTGAGTACAAATCAGGGCAATGCTGTGAAGTTTCTGCACTGCTGTGAATAATGGTTCAGTGCTAGAGTGTCGACGGCGACCTGTCCGAGAACTTACGGCGATGGCGGAACAGTGCAGTTGAGCGATGTTGAACCTTGAAGAACGAAGATTATCGTGTATTACTGTAAGACTGTATTTATGCACGAACGAACTGTAAGTGTACGACCACTAATAGTGTACTGCTCGTTTCATCGTGAACTGCCCTTGCATCCAAGTGATAGGGCAGTACTGACCGCAACGTAAATGTTTAAGTTAAAATATCTGAGTGAATACTTGTGGGACTGAAAAATAAGAACACAGAGTGCTAAGCAGTGTGATTGTGTGACTATGGAGGTGTGTTAGCAAATAGTATCAGTTAATAAATCTTGAAATAGACGCTACATTTGAAGTCCACAAGAGTATTAACACTTTGCCTACTTTTACATATTTGTCTGTTCTCCGCACTACCTGCCTTTCCTGAATCCTGCTTGATACTCTCCAATCAGATGATCTGTTTGAATTTCGGATCTCTTGAGTAGGAGTTTTGAAATAATTTTGTAGGTGACTGCCAGTAGGGATATAGTTTTATTATTGTACCAGGGGTACACGGTCTCCGTCCTGTTGAATTACGCGCCTACTAGGAGGTCATCTGTGCTATGAATTTCGAAATAATGTAACTCAAGATACTGGGACTTTTAACCATTAGATGTATCTATCATCGGCTTATGTGCCCCCACTGGCGGGATTAACGACAAATTATTCTGAAGGCAATATAAGCTTTTTCAAAGGGGCAAACCTTAAGTTTTGTAGATTTTTTAAATATATCTATGTTTTCAACACTCCTCCGGCTTCCTTCTTCCTTAAGTTATAAATCAATCAGAGATTTTGTGAATATTTCTCTAGCCAATTAAAATTGGGGGTGTGTACAGGCATTCTGGCCATCTCAAGAGAGTTCTGGAATCTTCCCCTCTCAGATGTTATAAAATCTGGGCGCTTTAGGGCCGTATCATCATCTTCATCGCTCCGGTCTTGTAAGTGAGACGTAAGAAGTGGGCAGGGACTGCCTGCATTCATGCGGAAGGCAAGGTAAGGGCAGAAATTTCTAAACATGTGATAGCTCCAGGCAGATAACTTGAGAGGCAGGCTTAAAAATGATTTTCATAATGTAAAGTTCTAAAATCGTTGTTTAATGTAAATTTTCAGAAAGTGTGAGGACTCTGTTCTAATCCCTGCTGGGAAATATGTAAATAAGGGAATAAAGAGTGTTCACCGTCTGTTAATTCCAATTCAACTCGGTATGGGGTGACTAAGATTTCATGAACCTCTAAATTCTTCACACTGCTTTGGTACTTAATATTTCGCATTTAGTCCTCAGTAGTATAGGCTTAGCATCTACAACTTCGGGCCATCAGCCCATTAAGGATTTTAAGTGTTTTTCTAAAAGGAGTGCAAGTGTTTGGCCTCCTAGCCTTTTGTTCATGGCCGATCGTCTTAAACCTTCAGGCCGTTCAGTATGGGCACACATTCCCCTGGTTTACCGAGCTCGATAGCTGCAGTCGCTTAAGTGCGGCCAGTATCCAGTATTCAGGAGATAGTAGGTTCGAATCCCATTGTCGGCAGCCCTGAAAATGGTTTTCCGTGGTTTCCCATTTTCACACCAGACAAATGCTGGGGCTGTACCTTAATTAAGGCCACGGCCGCTTCCTTCCCACTCCTAGCCCTTTCCTGTCCCATCGTCGCCATAAGACCTATCCGTGTCAGTGCGACGTAAAGCAACTAGCAAACAAATAGCATTTCCCTTGTTTAAAGTGTAATTATTTATAAACGAGTGTTTTACAGACTGTTGAGCATAAGTGACTGCAAACATTTTTTTTTTAAGTTGTAAAGAGTAATTTTCTTAAAAGCTCGTGCCTCTGAGAGGTTGGACTCTAGTAACTTTTGGAGCTCAGTTTCCTAGAATGAAAGTGAGTGGAGCAAACATGCTCTTGTAAAAGTGTACTTGTTATGACCTATATTGCTCAACTCTAGTAAATTATTTTGTCAATAATTTTCTCTATTGTACTTGATTTTTGGACTGATAGTTCATTGCTGTTGTAGGAGCTGACGAACTCTTCGGTATTACATTTAACAGTTATTTGTTGTTGCATTTTCAGTTTTCTGCCTATCAAATTATTTTAAAACTAAAACCAAAAGGAGAGAAAAATAATTTCAAAATGTAGTGCTTTAACTTATGGTCTTGTCCTTTCCCTGTCCCCCCTTTCACCCCAGAACCTTCCTACATCTCTGCGTTCCGCGAAATCCCCGGAACTATTATTGTTAATATGATTATTATTGTTATCATCCCTGTTTACCTGTGTCGTTTTGGAGGAGTTTTGTGGTAATAACTTAATACTTGCTGTAGTTATAGGTTCCTCAGTTATCTTGTTCTCTGCGTAAATACACTTTAATAGCGTTCCTTCCCTTTTTATAATAGCTCAACATTATCTTTATCTGCAATGTTTAATGAAAGTATGTTCTTATTTTAAGAGTTACTTTGCGGGTAAAGCAGTGAGACCTTTTCTAAGTAATATACACAAGCACACCTGGGTCTAGAGTTGTCGCCTGGACGTATATTCAGCAACTAAAAGTAACTTGTATATTATCTGTGTTTAGGTACATATAGTTTGTCATAGGGACACTCATAGACCAACTTGCCTCGTTCTTTGTAGTTAGAGCTTTGGTCATCTGAAGTACACGGTTTTCTACTACAGCTTTTCTCGTTTGCACTCATTGACACCCTGAAGGGTTGGTCGAATTTGACCAGAATTTTTTACATACCCGTAACTTTGCTGTTTGCTTAATTCTTTACAGTTAAAAATATTATGTCATTTCGGGTGGTTATTTCTAGTCTTATGCAGGCATTGTTTGTCAGACCCTCCGACGAGGGTTGGCGGCATCTGCCGTGTATTGGAAACTGCATGTTATTTTAGTGGTGTGTGTGATGTGAGAGTTGCAGGGATTTTGGCACAGTACAAAAAACCGTTTCCAAGTAAAGAGAATTAAGCGTTTAAGTTTAAAACCCCCGACCCGACCAGGAATCGAACCCGGGCCCTTTGAACCGGATAGCACTAGGCTGACAATCCAGCGAAGGAACCAAAAACAGTTACAATGATCTGTAATGTCTCTTTCTTGTTTTTTTTTCTAGTTGCTTTGCGTCGTACCGACAGAGATAGATCACATGGCGACGAAAGGATAAGAAAGGGCTGTGAGTGGGAATGAAGCGGCCTTGGTCTTAGTTAAGATACAACCCAGCATTTTCCTGGTGTGAAAATTGGCAACGACTGAAAAACATTTTCAGGGCTGCCGACAGAGGGCTTCGAAGCCGCTATCTCCCGAATGCAAGTTAACTAATATCGTTCACGTAACATAAACGTGCAATGAAGTGCATAGGGTCATTTAAATGTAAATGTAATAAACTTAGAGTTGCGTTTCGGGACAAAAGAAAACAATAGTTTTGAAACGGAAGGTTCAATCTTACGTACAACAGAAATTAAAATTTAGTTTTCTTTTAATCAGACAACAACCGCCCTGAAGCAAATTTAATGTATATATCCTTACCGCAACTCTTTATCTTCCAATGAGAAGCTCATACTAAGAAGGAAATAACAGCATTGAGTAATCCTTTACGGTAACATTTTTCACAATTCTTTGCTATTATTTTGAGAGTTCCTTTTTCTGCAAAGGAAGAAATGTTTCGTTTTAACCAGAATAACTAATGACGTACACCAGTAAGGAACTGTTAAGGAGGTGGCAAAGGAAATCACGTAGAAAAATGTATGGTCCAGTGAATAAGTGGATTTTGGTGAGTGAGAAATAATAGAGAGTGATTAGAAAACTGTGCGATAGACTAGATAATGTCAAAAATTTAAATTAAAAAAGCTGCCATACCTGGTCCATATTGAAAGAATGCCGGAAGCTAGTAATGGTAAGAAAGTTTGCAAAGTGACTCCTGGACGACGTCTAATGAGGGACAGGACGTGAACTAGCTGGCATGTTGAATGTCAATGAGGACCTGAGAAGAATTCGAGTTGGAAGATGGCGCACTAAAGTAAGGGATAGGGAAGTCTGGGCAAAAGTTGTTACGGAGGCTAAGGCATTTCAAAGGCTAGAGGTTCAACGATTGAGGTAAATACAACACTTATTTATGAAAGGTCTTTGTAAAGTAGCGTTCGTTCTGTGAAAAATTAAATAAAATTACTTCACGAAAATATCATTGTATTTTATTAATAAAAATATGGCATGTAGGACTACTACAGTAATAAAGCAGTGATAGACAGAAATATTAAAACAAAATTACCTTTTTTTGAGAATGGTCTGTATTAAATAACCGATTCAAATAAGAAGATAAAGTTGAGAAACGGTTGAAACTACAGAAAGAAGGGTACGTTTATGTTATAAAATTTCCATTTGGCAACGTAACCTTTTTTATAATTTGAGTATGTAGCAGATAGCTGCCAGCGCCGTACTTTCTACTTATAAGTGTCCCACATGCTGTAGTGGTGAATGGGATATCTACTAACTGATTTTCACAGAGGTATTACAGCCTGCGAGAAGGTTACGTCAGAATACGAAGAGATAAGAACCGGACGGCTGCACGCTGGATGTTCCGCACCCCGTTCCGTTAGTAAGCATCCTTTTCGAATTCTCATTAGTATCCTGGTATTTAGTACAGCAGCGCTATAGTTGCTGTCAACATACCTACAGTGGCTGGTGTGTTTGCTTGTTGTTGCTTGTTGTTTAAAGGGGCCTAACATCGAAGGTCATCGGCCTGCTGGTGTGTTTAGCAACGACGAATATATATACAGTATACAATTTTAATCTATGAAAAATCTGGTCGGAATGCAGACGAAGCTCTCAGACGATAAGTGCAGGAGTATCCAAATAGCCCCCTGCATTCTGTACACGAATTTCCCCGAAGGGAGTTTCAATTAAGTGCGAATGGATCGTTCAAGGCACATACAACCAACTCTTAGGTTAAGTGGGAATTTCTGTATGTGTATTTAATTAATGAGTTATTCAATTTTATTTTCTGCATCTTTGTCGTATTTAATAATGCATCCTGTTACAGAACATGTGTAGGGAAATGGATACTATTTCTTTGATATCCGAAATAGAGCACGTTGTAGTGCTCTTTCGTAAACCACTCACCAGGTATCCCATTCAGCAATAGTGCATGCGGGACACTTACTAGCAGAAAGTACGGGGCAGGAGGGCCATCTGGTATAAGAAGGTATGGTGATAAACGGGGTTAAAAGTCAGGTTGTGAGTTTCATACATAGGAAAAGTCCTCTCAGTATTAATCACTGAGTTGATGAGGTGAAGGTTCCTTATAGGGGATCACTGTAAGTACTTAGGTGTTAATATAAGGAATTATCTCAATTTGGATAATCACATAAATGGGATTGTAAATAATGGGTACAGAATTCTGCACATCGTTATGAGGGTTTTTAGGTGTTGTAGTAAATAAGTAAAGGAGAGGGCAAACAAGACCCCAAACAGAGTATGGTTCAAGTGTATGTGACACTCACCAGTATTACCTGATTCAAGAAATGGAAAATCCAAAGAAAATCAGCTCGATTTGTTCTGATTGATTTCTGACAAAAGAGTAGCGTTACAAAAATGTTGAAAAATTTGGACTGGGAAGACTTCGGAGAAAGAAGACGAGCTGCTCGAGTAAGTGGTATGTTCCGATCTGTCAGTGAAGGGATGACGTGGATGACACCAGTAGCCGAATAAGTTTGAGTGGTGTCTTTAAAAGTAGGAAAGATCATAACATGAAAATAAATTTGAATTCAAGAGGACAAATTGGGGCAAATATTCGTTTATAGGGAGGGGAGATAGGGATTGGAATAACTTACCAAGGGAGATGTTCAATAAATTTCCAATTTCTTTTAAATCATTCAAGGAAAGGCTAGGAATTGATTGATTGATTGATTTATTGATTTATGTATTTATTTATTGATTGATTGATTGATTGATTGATTGATTGATTGATTGATTGATTGATTGATTGATTGATTGATTGATTGATTGATTGATTGATTGATTGATTGATTGATTGATTGATTGATTGATTGATTGATTGATTGATTGATTGATTGAAGATGAACATCAATTTCAGAATGAGAAAGGCTAAAAGACCCTCGTGGCGTGTACAAGATGATGGGCTGATTTTTTTTGCCATTAATATTTTGTGATGAAGTACAATATTACTTTAACAGTTCGTTCACATAGGATTCAGCACAAGATACTAGAAAATCGCACGATAATTTTGATTTCTTTTTTATCTAATGTCGTAAACTGCACCAATTTTATGCGTAAAGGGAAGAGAGAGACAACATATTTCGTTCCTCTATGAATTCCAAAACATATTACAAAATTAATTTATCTTTTTCCATTTACAACCAATTAAAACATTAAACAATTTTTTATAGGGATGGATTATTTTAGGTGGAAAGTATACGTTAATTGGCCGTAATTACTAAGATTACTAAATAGTAAAATATGATGAGCAGGCTGTTTCCCGTGCAACAAATGTTAGCTTTCATTTGGCTATAAATATACAAATGTAATGCGTCGGTACTTATAACTGCACACGTCCTATGTAACACTTGCTGGTGAGAGAAGAACGCCAAGGAAGAAGAATGGAGTTCCAGTTATGCTCAGTGTGATATTAATGTTAAATATGAATTTTGTGGCAATCTTCTAATTTGGAAGGACAACTATACAAATTGTGAACATTTAAGTAATGTCAAACACCAGACAATACAATTGATTGAATAAACTTCCAGCCACAACGCAATAAATATTTTATCACTCCAATGATCTAAATATTTAGCAGTAAACTTACACACAAGTGAAGATATTCACAATGAATAATATTTAGCAGAAACGGATGAAATCGTGGAGGGTTTCATCGATAGTCTTAGTCGGGTTTAATGACCTAATTCAAGTTGATCAATACTAAGAATTTTAATAAAAGTAAGGATGTGCAATTACAAGTAACCAGTTAAGCAAATTACTTGGGAGTATACTTGTTAAATACCAACAATGATGATCATGAGTTTAGAAAAAGACATCATTTATACTAACTTACTTCAGACGGAATTATCAAGTGAGGTACTTTTCAAATGGTCATACTATCTGCACACGAATTGCCCTAAGGAAATTAGTGGCACACGATCAGTTCTCCCAAGAACAATATCTAATTCCTTAAAATTACCTTTATCTATTCAGTTAAAATATTAAGTGATAAATAATTAGAAATTTCAGATCTGTTTTCAATAAAATATACAAGAAAAATGTATTTGGCAATTTAAATACGTTAAACCTCTGTGAAAGGGATGTGGGTCGAACACAAACCCTACAAATGTTAATTAATAGAAGGTAAGGTGTAGCACAAATCGGAGAAACTATTTTCCAGAGGGCCATTAAACGAATATTTCCGTACAAAAAGTACCTCAACGGTATGCTACCAGTATAAAATACTTCGAGAATGGTACTGCTCCGAACTCAGACTCGTCATTCATTAATTATTAGAAAGTGACCTTGGTTTGTATTAATTATCAGGACATTAACTCATCAGAGAACCCAGAATCTCTGTGTTCAATTTAACTTCAGTTACCGAACGCCAGTCAATATAGAAAAGAATATATCACATACTATTAACAAGGGTACTAAGATGACCCAAAAACAAATTAATCAGTAACATATGTCATCAAAAGAACATCGATGAGAAGATACGTTTCATTTGATAGTACTTATTGAAACTACTTTACCGTAAAATAACTTACAGTAAAACTTTCCTTAATAATAAGTCTGGTAGCAAACAGAATTAACAAAATTAGAACTGAAAGAGTTAAAAAAATGGAATAACCCAGCTGGTTAATTAATACGCATTACTGGTCTTATTGAGGAAGGTGAAATTTAATTTAGAGAAGAGTGAACACTGAAAATATATTACGTGTTTTAAAATGTCTAGAGAAGGCCAGAATCATAACTGATATTTAAGAACTGCTTCAGCTGGATATATTGACGATATAATCTTAATACAACGTGTTTGTGCTGTCCCCAACATCCCTGCAACTCACACACCACACATAACACGCAGTTACCTACAAATAGCACATGCCGCCCACCTTCATCGGTGGGTCTGCCTTACAAGGGCTGCACTCGGCCAGAAGTAGCCACACGAAATTATAATAATTACAACGCGAATAATTGTAAAATTATAACATCAGATATAGAAGGTATTCATAGTACTAAGTACGCTTACACACTTCCATCCCCAAAATAATATGAAATTGTGGAGAAATCTGTCAAAGAAGAGACAGGGTTTTACTTCGTGTTTAAATGGCACAGTCATCGGCAATGGACTGAAGACAATGCTGCACCATAATTGCCAATCTAACTATAATGAAGAGTGAGAGGGGGAAACCAACCAATCAGATGACACTCCGGTCATCACGCAGCAAAGGGGAAGATATAAGTTTCTTTATCTCTCTACTCATATGTTAGCTTAGTCCCTAATTTAAAAGATGTTTTTGAAGTAATTTAAATATCAATGAGCATAAATAAATGTTAATTGCCCGTTTATACCCTACGCTATTCTGAATCGCATTCGTTACTTTCAGTACTGAGAAATTGTTTCAAGCAGTGCGAATCAAAATTTCGGACTTGGATTAGTTTTCTGTCCACTGAAGTAAGTCCTCGTACGTATGTGACTTAACCTCTTCTTGTGTGAAGGCGACGAGACTCATAAAATATTCAGCCATCCACAAAAAGAATATGAAACTGTGGAAAAATCAGCCAAAGAAGAGAGAGGGTTTTACATCGTGTTTAAACTGCGTGGTCACCAGCACTGGACTGAAGGCATCGCAGCACCATTATTGCCAATGTCACTGTATCTGACTATAATGAATAGTGAGAGGGGGGAACCAACCAGTCAGAAGTTACTCGGGTCATCCGGCCAAGATAATTGTGCTTGAAATGTTATAGCTCATGTATCATGAATGAAATGTCGTATGGCTTTTAGTGCCGGGAGATCCCAGGACGGGTTCGGCTCGCCAGGTGCAGGTCTTTCTATTTGACTCCTGTAGGCGACCTGCGCGTCGTGATGAGGATGAAATGATGATGAAGACAACACATACACCCAGACCCCGGGCCATTGGAATTAACCAATTAAGGTTAAAATCCCCGACCCAGCCGGGAATCGAACCCGGGGCCCTCTGAACCGAAGGCCAGTACGCTGACCGTTCAGCCAACGAGTTGGACGCTCATGTATCAATTTCAGCGTCATTACAACGAATCAAATATTCAAGAACATTTTAGTGAATGTTTTAAGCACTGCGGTATCCGTTAGTAAGTCAGAATAATAACAGTTACAGGAGTATTCAGAGCGCTAAGGAGATCAGCGGTCTGGTGGATACCAACGTCATTGGTATACCATGGTTTGGCCCGGTGGATACCTACTTCATTAATCTACAGAGAATAAATACTGTATATAGTAACACCATTGATGTTCTAATGATAGTACTGGTGCATGCTAACTTAATTGGTCTACCGAGTTTAGGAGCGGTGTACATCAATACCATTGGTCAACGAATGTTTGATCCGATGGATGCTAAAAGTACCAGTCTACTGAGGTTAGGTCTGGCGGATACTGAAACGATTATATTGCCGAGTTTTCATCCAGCGGAAACCAAACCTTGCCGAGCGGGTGCCGTGGCTCGTAGTGTCACTTTAATCGGTCTAACTCGTCAGGAGTGCTTAATGGAGAACCTCGCCTGTCTGATGTGGAAGTACCTTAAAGCCGCCGATAGTGTATATACTAAATCCATTACCTTATGTTGGTTATATCTGCTACATGCTAAGAGAATGGTTCCTTTACATCCTGGCTTAGAGCACTGGTCAGCAGTTTCCTAGTAAAGAACCTGGTAGGGCATTCAAGCATTGCATCTTTAAATACTTACCACTTGTGACTGCAAAGGGCAGCAATATATTGTGGCTTAATAATGTTATGAAATTAAATATTAAAACAGTTAGTAGGACGCAAAGCCAATAATATTGTTAAATTAAATATTTCCAACACACTATACGTTTATTCGATATCCAGAACGGGGTCAATGAAAATTCAAACAGAAAATTTTCAGGGCATCGGATATACGTTTTTAATAATAAAATACTGTTGTATAACGTTTCATGAAACAATGCACCGTCGATTTAATCATACAACAACAAACTGTGACATGGGCATCGGACAATCAAATCACAATGGTCTGCCGTTGTAAGGATTGAACCGTTGAAAGGCTGGAAGAGTTCGTGCACGAAACAAAAGTATATGCAATATGTGGTAGGTGAAGAGGCAAACCTTGATCCCATGAAACACAAACTTAGTTTAAAATTTACCTAAGCAAATTACCTTCGAAATCGTATTACGGATTTTAAAAATAATACTATGTGTTTAACATCAAACCATCTGGTATCAGGTACAAGGAGTACTGACTTGATTTGGTCACATATACATTTATAGAAACTGAAATACGAATATCATGCTGTTTTGTGTTGACAGAACCCTATTGTATGATTAGGCCTATATTACTTCAGTACATTCTGCACCAGAGCTCCTGTAATGAACAAAGTAATGGAATGTTTTCATAAATAATTTGAGAGCAAATTTGGTGTTTTGTTGGTAGAAAACACAGTAACTTGCATGACTGACTAACAAGGATGATTTCCATGTCTGTGTGGGGAATTTAGTGACAACAGGTAAATACTGTTCTTTTGTCAAGTGTGAAGACCAGTATTGATTACTTACTTTTGACTGTTTAAATTTTATGTTTAGACATTTGTCCATGTGTGGTTAAGTGTAAGAGAAGGCCAAGAGCCCAATTTTCACCACTTTAGAAATAAATAAATAAATAAATAATACGATATTATCTCGGACGAGAAAGCGCGCTGACGGTGCAGGTGCAGGAGTGCCTTATGAAGCAAGGAGTCAGCACGTACAGACATCAAAGAAATATTAGCCATTTTATCACTGTGATAATACAGAATACAGCTATTGTGCAGTTGATACTAATATCATCATCTACTTAAATACTAAACTTTGTGCAGTCATGTATAGAAACACTCATTTAACTTGCAGCATCTGAAGAAGAACATTCGGCGTCAAAATCATCGTAGGTCTTGTTTCAGTATTGAGCTGTGTCTGTCGAACTTTTGAAGAAATCTCTCGTTACTACACCCAAATAGTTTTTTATGGTCTGTTAAGAAGGAAAGTCTCTAAAGTTGTGACGAGGACTGCTAAGTCTGCACATAGAAGTCAGATGACTGTGCATAAAAATACCAGACACCGTGACTGAGTAGATCACTGCTTCCCTAACCAACAACAAACGCAAGTATTTCGTATTCCTGCTATATTAATGTGTCACGGCACCAGAAGAATTTCTTTTTATATTGCTCCGTAAAGGTTATATGTAAAAAAAGGCATCAAAATCGCTGAGTTCTCTCTATCTGGCACATGGACGACGTTTACCTGGCGCAATAATTCGAATTAGGTCCTAATCCGATTTTTCACTCTGTCTGGCAAAGTCACATACTGTCTTCTCACTTCAACCTACAGACTTAGCCGTAATATAGATGGCTTCGGAGACCAAACTTCGTTTTTTATTTACAGAATTTTAAAATACCGTTTATGATTTTTCTGCTTTGAGAAATGATGCGTAATTCCCTTCTAACATTTTATATTGTATCAAGAGCAACAGTTCCGTTGAACAACACAAAGTTAATTCAAAAGAATATAAGTGATACCTGGCAACAGTTCACTGCATATAAACCAGAAAAATATTGCTGCTAAGGCAGTTCACTATTATTCCATGAAGACGTGACATAACTGCTCGCGCTGAGGTAGCACATTGACCATATGCCTCGCTGTATGATATCCAGTAAATTTCGTGAGCAAGTCACGAATATTTCCATGAATTACTCCTTGTTACTGGTGGCCCCATTTTTGGAAGCATGCTGACAAGCAACTAAATAGAAAGCGAAAACACAGAAAAGTATTGAAAACAAATATATAACGTTATTTCTCCAGTTCATCAATATATAAAACAATAAAATAAGCATATATTTCCTGTTATTCATTCTACAGGGTAAATACGTCTATGATATTGCAATAAAAACCCCTAAGTTAAGAACAAGGCCAAAATTAAGTGATAGTTGGGTCTTGTACAACGCGTCCTTCGATGACCGAACCATAAGAAAACTTTTTTATAATTCCTCTAAGAAATCCCAGGAGTTTTGGGTGGTAATTTATCACTGCAGTTCATCACTTACTTACTTACTTACTTACTTACTTACTTACTTACTTACTTACTTACTTACTTACTTACTTACATAGTTAGTTATTTACTTATCTTCCTACATTTCTTTTTTTCTAGTGGCTTTACGTCTCACCGACACAGATATGTCTTATGGCGACGAAGGGATAGGAAAGGGCTAGGAGTGGCCTTAATTAATGTACATCCCCAGCATTTGCCTTGTTTGAAAACGGGAAATCACGTAAAACCATCTTCAGGGCTGTCGACAGTGGGATTCGAACCCACTATTTCCGGGATGCAAGCTCCCAGCTGCCCGCCTCTAACCTCACGGCCTAAATTTTTCTCGCTAACTGGTTTTGTTTTTCTATGTTACTTTCTTTGAAACGGAGACATATTACACTCATAGATATACGAGCCTGTTGACCAATGGCTTCATACCTTTGATAACAACGATATCCAATAGAAAGTTAAGAAGAGAACTCAACTTGAACTTGTAAAACGTCACAGTAGGTTTCCAGGCGTGTTAGACATAATGGCGAACCGAGAACCTAGTACGTTATCCAGATATTAATATTTGGCTTAGATTGTATTCTCACGATACAGCACAACTACCAACTTTCTCCTGCAACTGCTTGTTAAGCCTTGAAAAAACGCTTAAAAAGGCGAACCTCCTTGTTCGTGGAAAATGTTGGAAACTTGATTTCTCTGCTGTTTGGGCTTGCTTTTTCATTTCTTAACGAGCCCCGTACGCAGCACTTTGTACTTTTAAATTCTCTCTCGTTTACTTTTCTCTTTTTTGTTCGTTATTTTCTTCTTTCTACTTTACTTTCTCCCCCTTCTTCCTTCTTCTAATGCAGAGGCTGTTTTAATTACGGCTACAAAAGTTTTATTGTATTATTTTTCTTGGTTTACTTTCGTTTGTACTACTTCTTTGTGTGGACCGCTGTGAATTTAAAATTGAAATGTAATAATCTCCCTCGTGATTAGATGTATTCTGTCTTAAACAATTCAAAACGCAAGATGATGTGACATACGGCTTAACATGCCTTAGAAAATTAGTTAAGAATTTTAGAAAATAATTCCTTTCGGAGTTCCACGACGCACCAATAATGAGAAAGAAAGTATTACTCGTAAGTTTTTAAGTCCGTTGAAACACGAAATGCAACACTTAGTTAACTTTGGCACTTAAAATTGCTACTGTAAAAATCGACAGTTCTTTTTTATAATTGTGTACTTTACATGTTGTTTATTGTGTACTAAATGCTACATTTCATGTTCCGATAGTCGGAAACTCTTACACATTATATTAACTAAATCGACATTGGAAACGAATGGCTTTATTTTTAACGAAAAAATGTTAACAGAAAAACATTATGTATATTCAGGTGTGAAGATTATTATAACATGTCTTATCCTCATTCCATCATAGTACACACTTACATAGTCTCGAATTAACAACGATGGTCTTAGGAATATACAACATATCTCCTAAAGAGAACGTGACAAGGGACGCTTTATCCTATGCTGCTTTATGCATACTTACACGGGCATGTTACATATTGCCCATGTATTAATGAGCAATACGTACATTTATTTTGATTATAAATGAAAAGATCAGGTATGTAGGTTCAGTAAACGTTAATGATGTCCCATAATTTAAAATTAGACTTCCAAAGCAATGCCTTCCGATGTATATATTCTGAACGAATTCTCAAATTCTCAAATAAGCCTGATGTAATACCGTAATTTTGTATGAAATTCTAGGAGTGCTCATGGCTCTGAATTCATATTTGAAATAGCGGACTCTTCTAGTTGATCTTGCAGCTTCGTAAAATAACCGAACACGAAATGTAGCATTCGTGTCCAATGAAATTCCAGGACTATCAATGGTATCTCTCCGCGTCGATTCGTACTACGCAGACCTGATTGAGTCACATAGTTTTTCAAGTAGCGTTTATTTCTTAACATGACTTATATTATTGTCTAGTGATGAAACACTTCATACCATTGTTCTCATATGGCTGTACAAAACATCATTCTACATCACTCTCATTTGCTGCATACCTTCTACAACAAGTATATTGAGAAGTTATTCTGAATTTAACCCGATTTTACTCCACAGTAGATGAGCCAGTTGTATTTTTCTGCAATATAATAATTACATTTCTTACCTATATATTCTTCCCGGAAATATGCAGTATTTCAGAACTGAAAACTCACATCATATACTCTTTCGTACAAATGGGGACAACTTCCAAAAGTTTACGGAATGTTATTAACTAAAATTGTTATCTAAAGTTTAACTTCATATACGCTTTTATTTGTTAATATATTCGTACATTCTGACAGTGGGATGCTGATTTTTGCGACATAAATCCGCATCGTTTGTTCATATTTTGAAATTAATTATTTAATTTGGGATATGGGTTTCCAATAGAGGGCGGGTAATCAGCATAATCCTGTTTTTTACAAATTCTCCTAAATTTAAAACCGTCATTTTACATCTTTCAGAATAATATAAACTGTAAAAAAATATTCTAATCAATCCCAATCCTGTTAAAATTCATACAGAAAACTCACCCTCTTGATTCTAGATAATAACATTACTCTATTATTGATGAAAGATGGCCGTTGTTTTTAATCCATGTGATTTTAAGTAATTGTTGTAATTTTATTCTGGCAACAGCCAGTTTAGGGGCATCTTACTGAAAAAATTTCTATAATGTAAGTCCGATTCACACAAACTGAAGTCATACTCGAACAGAGAATTTTTCCGAAATCAAGGTATTTTATAAATCATTTGATTCATGTTCATAATTTCCCAGTCGCAGGAATTTTATAGAGAAATGAAAGGAACCAATTTCGGTATCAATTCTAGTTGCATTGTTATCTTTATATTTTGACAAGTGTTTTATTAATATGTGTCATAGCAGCATAATTCTAACAGATAATATCTCTGAAAGTTATCAAGTAGTATTATAATGAATACTGAAAATTATAAATTCTGTATAACTGAGAAGGTGTGAAAAAGGGGGCCTCACTTGAACAGTGGGTATATTATAAGTTCTGCTTGGGATCCCGGTGTTGTTACATATTGCATGCACTTCTAGATGTGTGGTAGAAGCAATGTGAACTATGCTGAATTTTGGTGTTAAGAAGGAGTCGTTCGATATACGCTTCTTGCACAACAGTGGTAAAGCGCTCGCTTAAAGCTTTCGGAAGTTGGAAGTTCAGGCCTTGTTCTGTTTATCATTTCTTTGGGTTATGGTTCTTCAGAGATATAAACAATGCAAATGTTAGGTTTGGAGAAACTCGGGTTCATAATATTAGTGTTAGTTTCTTCCTATTATATTGTTACATTATACGCCCCTTCAATGAAAAATGAAGCATTCGTTTGTAGATGCGAAAGCAGTGTGAACTACGCTGAAGGATTGTATTTGAGAAAGAATGGTAGGACGTCTGCTTCCCGTAGAACAGTGGGAAATCGCTCGTTTAATGATACGAAGTTGCGAGCCACTTGGAAGTCATTTTTAATGTGTTATCGTTCTTTAGCAATATAAATAATACAAATGTCACTTCTGGAACAGTACAGATGCATAATACTAGCGTTTGATATTCTACTTATATTGTCATAATACCGTGTAACGAAATGAAAAAAGGAGCGATTGATATTTGAATTTCAGACGTTGCCATCCAAATGACGAAATACTTCCGACTGAGCTACGAGATTTGTTTCTTACAGATGTAACTCATTGTATTTGTAGAATAACTACAACTTGAAATTCATTTACTTACTACTCTTATTATTTAATAAAGCTATAATAATGCTTTTTAATTATGCTATAAAATAAAAATTGTCTCCAACTAATATAGTAATTGGTAACACTCCAAATATATTTATGTTATTGACTTAAATTTTCACATTTTTATTTGTATCATCGTAAAAACGTTGTCGTTATTTTATGACCTAGGTAGGAGCTAATGTGCTAAGAGTGACTAAGCGATGCCATTTCTGCCCAAGACTTTCCAGTTAACTAGTTGACATGGCTCCACAATGTGGTGAAGGAACGAATGTATAATACGGGATGTGACTAAACTTGGTGTTTCGGCATCCGAAGCAGCTAGGCGTTTCCATGTTTCAGAAAGGACAGATCGGAGGTGGGTGCAAAATTTTTGACATTCGGGTATTTTTGCCCGAAAAGCTGGAAGAGGTGGAACGAAATTTTCAACACCAGAAAAGTTCGCCAGATACTTGACAGACGTTGAAAATAATCCCTTTCATAACCCTAGTACTTTGAATGCAGTTGTTACCTTTTCTGGCCATTACCAGACTGGCGGAAATAGTTTAAGGGCTGCGAAATTAATATCTCGACGTTCCATTCCTAGGGAAGTTCTTAAGGAGGAGCATATGGACGAGCGTTTTGTCTTCAGTGCGAAATTTTGATCAGTAATGCAAAACGGTACTCTCTCATGATGAAGTCACCTTTCCTACTACAAAGGAAGGACCCACTTTGTTACATCGTCCTCCTGGCACCCAATTCGACCACAAATACGGCGTCATCCTTGCCCGTAGTAATCAAGTGTCTGTGACGTGTTGGCGGTAGGTTTTTCGTCGTGGAGTGGGCGCAATCTATTAAATGCAAGGAGAATTGAACCAGCATAAATAAAAAATAATCTAGAACCTTACATGGTGTGGGTCCGAAAAAAAAGGGTAAAACATTTGTCGAAATAAAATTAACAGGCAATACTGGGACAGGTTCTAGAATACATCTTCGTGAATAAGAAATTGGCAAGATAAAGTGGTAAACATAGTTTCTTAAATCAAAAGTATATAAAGTTCAAATTCAAAACAAAGGAAACTATCCCCCAATGAGAACCGCGAAATATACGAGGTTTGTCCGGAAAATACGTATAAATCCGTCGGGGTGACGTATCATGTATCGTGGAGGCGCCGCCAGGTGGCACTGCTGTTGTCGCCAATCTTCTCAACGCTCAGTTCGAGTCGGAGAGTTCTGCGTGTCAGTAGCAGTGTGCGGCTGCTTGTTGAAAGTTACCCGTTTTCACCTGCCGTCGGTATGGAGCTCTCTCTGATTGAGGAACAGCGCATCAACATCAAGTCTCAGAGCTCGTGTGGCCCGAGTTCGACCGGATTTGGCACAAGGGGGCAGGTGGATCCTTCATCACGACAATGCGCCCGCTCACACGTCGCTCGTTGTGCGTGAGTTTTTGGCCCGAAGCTCAATCACCGTGACAGACCATCCGCCTTATTCACCCGATTTAGCCCCTTGTGACTTCTTCCTGTTCCCGAAATGCAAAATGGTGCTTCGGGGGCGGCACTTGGGTGATGGGGAAGCCATCAAGGGAGAAACGACACGGCAACTGAACAGCATCACAACTGAAGACTTTCAACAATGTTATCAACAGTGGAAACGGCGTTAGCAGAAGTGCATCTTGTCGCAGGGAGAGTACTTTGAAGGAGAACATATTGTAATACCTGAATAATTGTCAAATAAAGTTATTATTCAACTTTTATACGTATTTTCCGGACAAACCTCGTACGTGACAAAATTATAATTTAAGTTTGACACTAATGGACGTTCAAAATATGCGGGTCATGAACCCGGGCATAGAAAGTCAATAACTTCGGTAACATAAAATCTTCCTCTTTGTGACGGAGAAGATACAAAAGATGAAAACTAGAAAAGCGGCTGGAATTGATCAGATTTCTGGGGATATACTAAAGACAATGGGTTGGGAT
Source organism: Anabrus simplex (assembly GCF_040414725.1). NCBI lineage: Eukaryota > Metazoa > Arthropoda > Insecta > Orthoptera > Tettigoniidae > Anabrus > Anabrus simplex. Next base: position 596,567,122 of record NC_090266.1, read on the forward strand.
ATAGTACCATATCTGAAGTACTTATTTGATTATTGTTTGGCCGAAGGAGCTATACCAGATGAATGGAGAGTTGCTATAGTAGCCCCTGTGTATAAAGGAAAGGGTGATAGACATAAAGCTGAAAATTACAGGCCAGTAAGTTTGACATGCATTGTATGTAAGCTTTGGGAGGGCATTCTTTCTGATTATATTAGACATGTTTGTGAAATTAATAACTGGTTCGATAGAAGGCAATTCGGTTTTAGGAAAGGTTATTCCACTGAAGCTCAACTTGTAGGATTCCAGCAAGATATAGCAGATATCTTGGATTCTGGAGGTCAAATGGACTGCATCGCGATTGACATGTCTAAAGCATTTGATAGGGTGGATCATGGGAGACTACTGGCAAAAATGAGTGCAATTGGACTTGACAAAAGAGTGACTGAATGGGTTGCTATATTTCTAGAAAATAGATCTCAGAGAGTTAGAGTAGGTGAAGCTTTGTCTGACCCTGTAATAGTTGAGAGGGGAGTTCCTCAGGGCAGTGTTATCGGACCTTTATGTTTTCTTATATATATAAATGATATGAGTAAAGGAGTGCAATCGGAGGTAAGGCTTTTTGCGGATGATGTTATTCTCTATAGAGTGATAAATAAGTTACAAGATTGTGAGCAACTGCAACGCGACCTCGAAAATATTGTGAGATGGACAGCAGGCAATGGTATGTTGATAAACGGGGCTAAGAGTCAGGTTGTGAGTTTTACAAATAGGAAAAGTCCTCTCAGTTTTAATTACTGCGTTGATGGGGTGAAAGTTCCTTTTGGGGATCATTGTAAGTATCTAGGTGTTAATATAAGGAAAGATCTTCATTGGGGTAATCACATAAATGGGATTGTAAATAAAGGGTACCGATCTCTGCACATGGTTATGAGGGTGTTTAGGGGTTGTAGTAATGATGTAAAGGAGAGTGCATATAAGTCTCTGGTAAGACCCCAACTAGAGTATGGTTCCAGTGTATGGGACCCTCACCAGGATTACCTGATTCAAGAACTGGAAAAAATCCAAAGAAAAGCAGCTCGATTTGTTCTGGGTGATTTCCGACAAAAGAGTAGCGTTACAAAAATGTTGCAATGTTTGGGTTGGGAAGAATTGTGAGAAAGAAGAAGAGCTGCTCGACTAAGTGGTATGTTCCGACCTGTCAGCGGAGAGTTGGCGTGGAATGACATTAGTAGACGAATAGGTTTGAATGGCGTCTATAAAAGTAGGAAAGATCACAATATGAAGATAAAGTTGGAATTCAAGAGGACAAACTGGGGCAAATATTAATTTATAGGAAGGGGAGTTAGGGATTGGAATAACTTACCAAGGGAGATGTTCAATAAATTTCCAATTTCTTTGAAATCATTTCGGAAAAGGCTAGGAAAGCAACAGATAGGGAATCTGCCACCTGGGCGACTGCCCTAAATGCAGATCAGTATTGATTGATTGATTGATTGATTGATTGATTGATTGATTGATTGATTGATTGATTGATTGATTGATTGATTGATTGATTGATTGATTGATTGATTGATTGATTGATTGATTGATTGATTGATTGATTGATTGATTGATTGATTGATTGATTGATTGATTGATTGATTGATTGATTGATTGATTGATTGATTGATTGATTGATTGAGATAATTCTGCTGCGACTATGAACCGTCTCTTATATGGACATAAAGAGATCGATTCAATGTTGGCCTGGTTACACTAATTCCCAGGTATTCGGGTGTAAACATACAATAAAGAACACTTTGTTTGTAACTGGTCGTAAATTTATCCTCCAAAAAGACCACTGATTCCAATCACGATATACGAATCGTGGTCATAAGACAGAGGTCTGAAGACCTCACAATCCAGCTGCAGCCAACGGGCAGTGAAATGCTAAGCAGCACAAATAGTCGACGACATATCACACCCATAGGACATATATAAACAGTGAACGCAAATAAACCACACCTGAAAAAGAAAATATGTAAATATTTACACTTGATGTTTTGGATGTATTGAAGGCCAGCAAGGTTTTTGTAGTATCAGGTTGCGTCACAGTACATAGGCCAATTCCAGGCTACATTTTTCCAAAACATGTGATCGGCTGGCTGGAGAGGGGAATGAAAAAACTATGTTTCGTGGTGAGGTCTACGCATTTCGTACGCCACCCTGGGTTTAACGGTACCATGCGTATACACACGATCATTCATTAGTAGCTCCTTGACATCCACCTGTTAGGGTAGTCTCAGACAGACAATTTTCCCATCTCTCTGGCCTCGTTAAATATTCTTTCAAATACCTGAACTAGGTGCACACCCGAAGTTCTTGTCCTCCATGTTCAAATCCGCCCTCAGGTTACATTTAAATCGCACAAATATTCACGGTATATCTTGGCCAATCATCAATATTCCAGGAGCATCACTTCCAGCACACTATACTCATGGCTCATCTCGGTCTCACAATCTACATTCCTAATGTCAAATCCCCCGTACGGTCAAAGTTTCCCGACCACTTTGTGTAAATATCCGTCACTAAATTCAATAAAGAAATATAATTATTTTCAAATTCTGAGCAATGCACAGGCAAAACTCTTATTTTATATATATAGATAAGAGTTTTGTCGGTACATTGCTCAGAATTTGAAAAGAATGGTATTTCTGTATCAGTCATGTCCACAGTAACAAGGAAATGCACTTTTTACTTCTCTGTAAAGTATGTCTGTCTGCTTGTCTGTCTGTCTGTATGTATGTATGTATGTATGTATGTATGTATGTATGTATGTATGTATGTACACGCATCACGAGGAAACGGCGGAAGAGAATTTAATGAAAATCGGTATGTAAATTCGGGTGATGAACCACTACAATCTAAGATATAAATTATTTTATTCACGCTGACTGAAATGGTAGTTTAGGTAAGGCCTAAAATTGAATTCTCAAATATTTACATTACTAGCTGATGTACCCGTGCTTCGCTACGGAATTCTACACTGTATACGGAATCCTATTTTACAAGGTGTGAGCAAGATTGTATTAAATTACACAGCTCTTAACGTTACCCAAGAAATGCGACGGGGAAGTCACCAAATATCTCTTTACATATGAAGACTCAGTTAGGGAATTTTCACGGGAATTTTCGCTTGCGTACCATCAGTCACAATCTGCTCGGTGAATTTTTATTACAACGGTTGACACTCACACACCACCTGCCTTTTTACATCCTCAGAAAGACTGTTTTAGTGGTTTTCCCAACTGAAATGAACATAGGTCAATACAATGATGTCAGTAGGAATGGTGCGAATAAAAGCAATGCTTTCATATGAAATACTCGATCAAATGAAACACCACACATTTTCTCACTTTTAACGAACGGGACTACACTGCCGATCTAACAGTCCAAAGTTCCAGAGCTGGAATGACCAAGCCGCAGACAGCCGTGATCCGTGAAAACTCTTCGTTGCTTTTCGGCGGGGAGAGAGTCGAATAGTGGAGACTCCCAGGGCAAACCTATTCCCCTTTACTAATCTATTTACTAGGAGTACCCGATGAGTCGGAAGATATCAATTCACTACACTCGCGGCGGAAAAATCTATCTGACTTGGAGGCAAATTTTACCTACAGGCCAGAGGAGAAACCCCTATTAACTGATAATTTGGAACGAAATGAATGTAGAATTAAAAAAAAAGTGATGAGGAAGAGGCTTTTCTTAAAAAAAGGCACTTTTCAGGGTTGAATTTTGAGATTTTTAGTGAAATGTGGTGCTATAATTTGGAGTGCTCATTCAAAACAGTGCGTCAGAGTAGGGATCGAATAACTGGAATACTATGAAGAAACAGTGTGTTACGTACCAGCTGTATCAGAAAATGTATGAACCAGAGGAATGGCATGCTAGAGAAGAAAGTTTTCTAACTCCCCGGCTCTTTCCCGCCAATAGTCAGTCAGGTTATTATACTCGGTACGCAGCAGTAATCCCATCTATCGGAGATGAGAGGCAGCATAATAGACAAATAACATCACAATAAACAATGGTCAATGTAATGTTATTGTTGATCAATGTTATGCGCTTTCGATATTGTAGGCCTTCACATTTAGTTTTCTTCCGACTCTGAAATACCACTCATCATAGTAGGTACGGTAAAACTGAATAAAACATAAATGATCGGAAATTGTATTCTCTGTAACTTCTTTATGTAGTACATTTCTATAGGACCATAGGTACTTAAAAATTAAATTTTAGGCACCTTCCCCTAAACTGCAATTTCATCCAGGGCGAATAAAATTGTTTAAATTCTGTTAGCGTATTTTCTCGTGGCTCGGCGTCGATATATGGACTTAGCAACAAAAATACAAATTCATGACTATCTGCGTTATCATAGCCGGTACGGTAAAAATTTACAAGACATAAATGGTCGGAAATTTAATTATATATAACTTTGGTTATGTAGTATTTATATATAGGACCAACAACAACATAAATATTTAAGAATTAAATTTAAGGCCTTCCTCTAAACTACATTTTCATTCAGCGTTAATAAAATTATTTATAGCCTAGATTGCAGTAGCTCATTCTCCGACTTTGTATACCAGTTTTTAATGAGATGGGACCACTAACGACGTAAGTATTTAAGAATTAAATTTTAAGGCTTCCCCTAAACTACCATTTCACTCAGCGTGAATACAATTATTTATAGCCTAGATTGTAGCGACTTATTCCTCGACTTTGAATACCAATGTTTATTAAGATAGGACCACTAATAACATGAATATTTGAAAATTAAATTTTAGACCTTCAAATAAACTACAATTTCTATCAGCGTGAATAAAAGCGACTTATTCCCCGACTTTTCATACCGATTTTCATTCAATTCTGAGAGAATAATTTACGATACCCTCATTTGTTGGACATATACATTTGTGTGTGGGGACTTTTATCTGCAATTCTCGGCCATTGTTTGCATTGCCGTTAAATTATGTGCCTGAAACTGTGGCGATTTAAAAAGTATCTTCTTGCCATTGTTACGTCGGTTGCTTCGAAATTCTGATTAGCTCAATAACCAAATTTTTGACTTGAGCGTGCGCAGTGTCGATGTTCAACTGAGCGACGCGCGGCTTGACTGCACTGAACGCCAGTCTGTTCCCGGCAGATCGCCAAGATGGACGCGTTTGGAGAAGTTGTGTACAAAATGCAATTGAAAGTTGTTGGAGTGGAGTTTGATAAACCAGGCTAATAGCCTCGTTAATTAAGGCATTGCCTTAATTGAAGCGCGATAATGTTGTGTGTTTCATATTTACAGTTTTTTAAATATTAGTGTGACTGAACTATCTGAAGGAGGGTTCTTCATTACAAAATGAGCTAGAATGTAAACTATTGGATTACAGTATATTAAATTGGACACCCAAAAATGTAAGTACAAGTATCTACTTAATTGTTTCGAAACTGTTCTGCTGCCGGATTATTTGGAGAAGAACGTGTGTATCAAGCTATCTGCGACAACTATTATATTAGAAGAAATGTTTTGGCAACGCTGTTAATATTACTTCGTCTCTACTCCGCTACTGTAATTGAAATTAGGCCTATAGTTTATGGACCTGGCGACCACCGTTTATTCATTAAATTAAGCTGGACTTTCTTCTTCATCGGACATTTTAATGATATAAATTGTATCTGCTAAATATTAAAATGTAACTTAACGTGATTTTGGTAATGTTCTATATCCAAATTATTCTTATGGAGTAATTCTGGAACATGGTATATGCGCGGGTGAGAGACCTATTATTCCATTACTTTAATTTAACTGAGATTATCGTTGTGCTGCCTTTTTCTGTTTCTTTAAGTTATTATTATTATTAATTTTGTTGGTGGATTACTTTTTACATTTCTTGGTTCATATTTGTGGCATCCGATGGACTGTTGACAACGTTTTGAAAGACGTTATGTACTAGTATTGTTTTCGTAATGGCTCATTGTTTAATTACTTAATGGGATGGTTTATTTCCGGTCTTATTCGGCCATTACCGTTTTCCAAGGCCTCCTAAAATTAAAATTGTGTAACCGGCATTTAAATCCTTTATTAATATTTTGGTTGGAAGAAATGTTAAATTTAAAAGACTATACATAATTATTGTAAAATTCTGGTTATAATAAACTGGAATTTGTTCCCTATTTCTTGATGATACTTTTGCCCTCCTCAGATTATTCGCGTCCGTTTTTCTTTCCTTCTTCGTTCATTATTGCGTGCCATGTTTTGATCTTATCTCCGGTACGCTAATTTTGTGTGGGCTTTGCCTATTGTCTCTTTAAGTCGGATGTTGGCTTCGGTTTTGGGAAGCTGTATGCTTCGTGTGTACCATTGTTTTGTTGTCTGTGAAATTGTAAGTGTTTCCCTTCGTAATTTGTAGTTTATTTGAGACATATTTTTATTCGGGTTCGTGCGATTTTCTCTTGTGTCCTTTCAATTATTTACGTGTGGAGTTTTTTTTTTGCGTCTGCTATCGTTGCCTTAAATATTGAGTGTGTTTCCGTGTTTCGGGGTGATTGAAATCCTTGTGTACTGGTTCCGGAAGCAAATTCCAGTTTATTGTGATTAATTGTAGTATACTTACTCACCAAGAAAAGCTGGCCAGTTATGTAATTAATATTTAATGCACGGATCCGTTTTAACATTTGTCATTCATTGATTCTAAGCCAAACTGTAGCTTGTAATCTGAGTGTGTTTTCACGATTTTATTTATCCTAAAAATAGGCATTTGTCTCCTAATTTAATGAGTTGAATTATTACAATTTTTATCTTTCTTCTATTTACTTATTTATTACTACATAAAAATTATTTTACGTTGTTATCCGAGTGCGCACTCATAGTATATTTTGCTTTAAAAATTGATTTTTATCTATAATTTAAAGACATTATTTACAGATTTATTTTTTGCTCTCCAGTTTTCATTCCTAAATTCTGTTTAAATTTTTTCTAATTTTAAGTAAAGTTCAAGTTATTTAAAGATTAATCTTGCTTTCATTTAGCAATCTTGACCTGGCAACCCCTCAAGTAGTTAGCTCGATCCAGTCCTTTCCCTTATGTTCTGTGCCCTCCACGCTGGTTTTGTTAATACTGCTCCTGCTCGATGGTAAGTATTTTGCTTCTTGGGCACATTTGGGTATATTTATGGGGTTTTATTATCATTCCTGTTTTTATCTTTGTCGGGTTGCAGTAGTGTTGTGGTAGCAATTCGCTGTGGTTGTTGTTGTTGTTCTAACAACTTGATAGGTTGCCCGGGTCAATGTTGCTGGCTGCTAAAATTGACCAACCTTTTAAACTTAAAAATTGTAAAACTGAAATGGACCAAAGTAATTCCTTCCTATGTATGTTTCATGTGTAATCGAGACTTGCTTGTTGCTGCCGTCTTGTACTTGGAGTATGGCGTGGCTCTGTATTTGTGCACTTGCTGCTTGTTTTGTTTACCATGTTCCATGGTCATGGAATCCTGTTGTGTTTTGGGGTCTGCTCATACTATACCTGCCATGTAGGGGTAAGTTGAAGACCATCCTCACCTTTATTAATAATTAAATTGTAGTATTTACTTAATCTGCTTTCTGATTTAATAATTGAAAGTTTCTTCCACATTTTACCTTAATGATGTGATGTTCTTTGACCTTGTCATCTGCAGCTTCTTGGTATACTATAGGTCTTGCTGAAATTGCTGTGCCTGTCCTTGGTGGGATTTACTTGGATTAATTTGTGTTGGGTTTTGCAACTGCTGTGGTGACCCTGATTTAAATTCTAAGTGATTTTTTTATTCCAGTTTCATCCATGGTCCAGAGTGTGTGATATGAAATTGTATTGTAATAAAATTTTCTCTTGCAGTGACTGTGTACCCACCTCGCTGTTTGGCCTGAACGTGTGAAATTGATTTACAATCTTGACCCATGGTGACTCTCTCCTTCCACTTTTATTTTTACCGTTCTTCCTTGTCCAGGTTACTATGTGTCATGTGTTATTATTCTGAGTTTATTTAATGTGGTGAGTTCTCATGTGTTGGTGATTCTTGCTTATGTAGGCCTATATTGGTTCGTATCTGGGTCATGTGCTGTGGGATTTCTTCCTATTTTCCCTTGTGTGGTCTTGTGCATGTTCCCGTTCTTGATATGGTGTTGTTGTAGGTCTGTATTGAACTCTTGGATAATTATGTCATGTGATTATGGTGTATTGATGGGAATCTCACTTGGATTTGTTGTGTTTAATGCTATTTGTGTAACCTTGGGCAGTCATCATATTGTCATATACTCTGAAAAGCTTGTCCTGATTGAACGGTGATAGGCTACGTCTGTATGGTTCATCTGAGATGGTATTATCTTTTAATTTGACGTGTCCATGTCAGGTAGCTCTGTCAGTTCTGTTGTGGAGTGATTAATTTCAGTACCTGATGTTATTCATGTCTTAGTCCTTTTGGTACTACTCATCACCTGTTATTCACCTTCTCCTGCTGTGTGCATGTACTTCACTCATGTGGTCTTGTTGTAATGAGGTGTGGTCTTAATTTCTTTGTGAATCTGTGGTTTATTTGACCTGGTTAATTGTAGTCATTGTGTATTAGCTTCTTCCACTTGCATATTTTCTGTCAGGTGTCTGTGTACTAAACTCTTGCTCTGGGTTTCATTCTCTGCTGCTCTAAGTGTGACTAGTGTCACGCATGTGTGTGATCTTCTGGTGCTGGTTAATGATTTCAGTTTTGGCCATGTGCTTGAGTGAATTTTCATTCTTCCTGATTTTTCATTGCTAGTCCTGGTTGGTTGCTCCATGTGTTGATTCTTGATCATCCTTATCTCTTGTCGCTTTACCCATGTGTTGTTACTGGTACTTTATGGCAGTTGTGTGGGTTCATTTCTGAGTTCTGGTGTGGAGTACAGCTAGCTTATAGCTAAACAACCCTTCGTTTTTACTGTGTCTTCATGTTGGGATTTTGGTTGTGAGTTTCGCAATTGTTGTGTTGTTACTGGTGGCGTTCTTTATCTAATTATGGTGGAATCTGTTCTGAAATTAACCTTCTGTAGTAAATCTTCCTTCCTGTTCATTTTCTGTGGGTTATGGGAGTGTAATTGGTAAATCTTGTCATTTTGTGAATGTACACTGTCCTGATCATGTCTTCATTTGATGTCTAGTAGTATGAGAGCTTATGTCGCTTTTGATTTGTATCCGTGGATCAGATGCTGTATGTGATCTGCTGTTATTGTGAAAAATTTGTGTACGAGAAATTTTCCTTGCATCTGGTGCTTGTCACTGTGTAACGTCTTCCGTTTTATCTTATTTACATACGGTATTCCTTTGTTCGTGCCTTCCGTAGTTCCTCATCTGGTTTAGTAAGGTAACCCCTTGTAACTCTGTCTCTTCTGGCTCTACCCTGCATGTTTTTGCAACACTATATTGTTGCCTGGTTGTCATCTGACTGTTCTGGGTTCTATTCCAATGAGTATGGGATCATTTGGGATAAATCCGGCACTGTCGCTAAAATTCCTTGTCCGTCGTTGGGGTATGGGACCCAACTGATTGACTGAAGGTTCTTCTCCATCAACTTATGCGCTTTGTCATCGTGTAATCTATCACTTCTTCATCGTTTATATTTTATTATATCCCGTGTATTCCGACTGGCTGGTAGGGTGTCTGTGGTGATTGGCCTAATCACACAGGGTGGACTGTTGTTTTGCCACCATATTATTAGTCCTGGGTTATCCAGAGGTTCTTCTGAACACTTGATGGTTGTGATAATACACCTGTGCTCAGTATACTCAAAGATTATTTATATGGAGAGGTAATTTTCCCTGAATTTTGGCCCTTGTTATGCTGCGTTGAGCTGGTTCCGTTTGATGTAATGTAATTTCCATGTCTTGTCAGTTGTTCCCTATCGTCCTGACTGTAATTCTTGGCTGTCATGTGGTTGTTGGCCTCGGTAATGGTTGCATGGTGATCTCTTGCGGACACACATTGTGTACACCCCTCCACCTATTATTATACCGGTTAAGTCTCCAGTTATTGCTATTGCTAGCTCCTTATTCTGGTCAATCTTCCGTGTGGTTGCTGCGTTATGGTTATGGATGATTGTTTGCTGTAATTCTTTTGTCTCTTTTTTCCCTAATCTTCACGTTCTGGGTTACCTGATTTCTATAGATGGTTTGTCGGTATGTGTGCTGCTACATTCCTCTAGTAATATCCTTTTGCTTGGTTACCTCCCTGTACCCCCTGGTCATTTATCTTTCCCGTTCTTGGTCTTAAGGATCCTTCTGGTATATGTACTGTCCTGTAGAATTATGTAATGTGTGGAAGAATGCTAGTATTTCATGTAAAAGCATGTGTAATCTATAATGGTCTTCAACCTATCAAATTGTTGAGTCTATTGAATTTTACTTAACTTGCTGGGACTAAAACCGCTGTAACCTGCCACTGGATTCCATGAGCCACCTTAAATCTTCAAAATTACATTTCTGATCTCTTGTGATCAGTCTCGATACTAGTATATTAAAGTCTTGGGATATTTCAGTTATTTTCTCCCTTTTCTTAATATGTAAGTCTTATTCAAAGGTTGGATGGGTAATACTAGAACTCATAAATTGGTAATTCAAAAAAAACTTGTGTATGTTTGCTTACTAGTCAACAAAAGAATGTAAAATAACCTCGTTATTTTGGTAATTCCTCAAATGCCGATACAAAATATGTGGTCTGGTATAATGACGTTAACGGTGTTACTTATGTGTTTAACTCGGGTGCAAAATTTGAACTGTTATCTCTAGTAAATTTGGACATGTGGAACTTGTGTAACTCCTCGAAACATAATGATATATTACTAAGGTGCCCTGGAAACCTAGTTGGAAAAATTTTGTGGTCCCTAACATTAGTGGTTGAATCATTTCCGTTTATTATGGTCTGCTATGTGCACTTGGACGCTCTCTTTCTGCTCCTGTGTGTGGTGTTCCAGTTATTGGCGCGCGGAAGCACCCATGCATCTGCTGATCGGAGATCTAATGTGTGTGATATCTATGGTTCCCTACTGCACTCGGTACTGGTGTGATCAATGTGCTGAATAATGTACTGTCAACTTGTGTGGTGCGTGATGAGACGCTGGCCCCGTTGCATCCCATTCTGTTCACACTCGGCATGTTTGTCTGCTAGTATTGTGTGAAGGTCAACATTCCTGCAACCCAGTAAGACCAGTCCATGTTTACTGTACATAATATGTTCGACTATCATCTCTGTATCAACGTGTGAAGATTTATTTTGGACATTGAAATTGTATCATATAATATTGTATCCGAACGTCTTGACCCTTCGCCTCCCCGTGTTTTGGCTTACGGAGGGGAGAACTGAGACAATAATTTACGATACCCTCATTTGTTGGACATATACATTTGTGTGTGGGGACTTTTATCTGCAATTCTCGGCCATTGTTTGCATTGCCGTTAAATTATGTGCCTGAAACTGTGGCGATTTAAAAAGTATCTTCTTGCCATTGTTACGTCGGTTGCTTCGAAATTCTGATTGGCTCAATAACCAAATTTTTGACTTGAGCGTGCGCAGTGTCGATGTTCAACTGAGCGACGCGCGGCTTGACTGCACTGAACGCCAGTCTGTTCCCGGCAGATCGCCAAGATGGACGCGTTTGGAGAAGTTGTGTACAAAATGCAATTGAAAGTTGTTGGAGTGGAGTTTGATAAACCAGGCTAATAGCCTCGTTAATTAAGGCATTGCCTTAATTGAAGCGCGATAATGTTGTGTGTTTCATATTTACAGTTTTTTAAATATTAGTGTGACTGAACTATCTGAAGGAGGGTTCTTCATTACAAAATGAGCTAGAATGTAAGCTATTGGATTACAGTATATTAAATTGGACACCCAAAAATGTAAGTACAAGTATCTACTTAATTGTTTCGAAACTGTTCTGCTGCCGGATTATTTGGAGAAGAACGTGTGTATCAAGCTATCTGCGACAACTATTATATTAGAAGAAATGTTTTGGCAACGCTGTTAATATTACTTCGTCTCTACTCCGCTACTGTAATTGAAATTAGGCTTATAGTTTATGGACCTGGCGACCACCATTTATTCATTAAATTAAGCTGGACTTTCTTCTTCATCGGACATTTTAATGATATAAATTTATCTGCTAAATATTAAAATGTAACTTAACGTGATTTTGGTAATGTTCTATATCCAAATTATTCTTATGGAGTAATTCTGGAACATGGTATATGCGTGGGTGAGAGACCTATTATTCCATTACTTTAATTTAACTGAGATTATCGTTGTGCTGCCTTTTTCTGTTTCTTAAAGTTATTATTATTATTAATTTTGTTGGTGGATTACTTTTTACATTTCTTGGTTCATATTTGTGGCATCCGATGGACTGTTGACAACGTTTTGAAAGACGTTATGTACTAGTATTGTTTTCGTAATGGCTCATTGTTTAATTCTTAATGGGATGGTTTATTTCCGGTCTTATTCGGCCATTACCGTTTTCCAAGGCCTCCTAAAATTAAAATTGTGTAACCGGCATTTAAATCCTTTATTAATATTTTGGTTGGAAGAAATGTTAAATTTAAAAGACTATACATAATTATTGTAAAATTCTGGTTATAATAAACTGGAATTTGTTCCCTATTTCTTGATGATACTTTTGCCCTCCTCAGATTATTCGCGTCCGTTTTTCTTTCCTTCTTCGTTCATTATTGCGTGCCATGTTTTTATCTTATCTCCGGTACGCTAATTTTGTGTGGGCTTTGCCTATTGTCTCTTTAAGTCGGATGTTGGCTTCGGTTTTGGGAAGCTGTATGCTTCGTGTGTACCATTGTTTTGTTGTCTGTGAAATTGTAAGTGTTTCCCTTCGTAATTTGTAGTTTATTTGAGACATATTTTTATTCGGGTTCGTGCGATTTTCTCTTGTGTCCTTTCAATTATTTACGTGTGGAGTTTTTTTTTGCGTCTGCTATCGTTGCCTTAAATATTGAGTGTGTTTCCGTGTTTCAGGGTGATTGAAATCCTTGTGTACTGGTTCCGGAAGCAAATTCCAGTTTATTGTGATTAATTGTAGTATACTTACTCACCAAGAAAAGCTGGCCAGTTATGTAATTAATATTTAATGCACGGATCCGTTTTAACATTTGTCATTCATTGATTCTAAGCCAAACTGTAGCTTGTAATCTGAGTGTGTTTTCACGATTTTATTTATCCTAAAAATAGGCATTTGTCTCCTAATTTAATGAGTTGAATTATTACAATTTTTATCTTTCTTCTATTTACTTATTTATTACTACATAAAAATTATTTTACGTTGTTATCCGAGTGCGCACTCATAGTATATTTTGCTTTAAAAATTGATTTTTATCTATAATTTAAAGACATTATTTACAGATTTATTTTTTGCTCTCCAGTTTTCATTCCTAAATTCTGTTTAAATTTTTTCTAATTTTAAGTAAAGTTCAAGTTATTTAAAGATTAATCTTGCTTTCATTTAGCAATCTTGACCTGGCAACCCCTCAAGTAGTTAGCTCGATCCAGTCCTTTCCCTTATGTTCTGTGCCCTCCACGCTGGTTTTGTTAATACTGCTCCTGCTCGATGGTAAGTATTTTGCTTCTTGGGCACATTTGGTTATATTTATGGGGTTTTATTATCATTCCTGTTTTTATCTTTGTCGGGTTGCAAATTCCTTTTAGCCGTTTTCTAGTGATGCGTGTACATGCATATATACATACAGGGAGACAGACAGACAGGCAGACAGACAGAAATTACGGAAAAGTAAGAAGTGCATTTCCTTGTTACTGTGGACATGACCGATACAGAAACACCATTCATTTCAAATTCTGAGCAATGTACAGAAAAAAACTCTTATCTGTATATATGCTACAACCTAGGCTACAAATAATTGTATTCACGCTGAGTGAAATGGTAGTTTAGGGGAAGCCTTAAAATTTAATTCCTAAATACTTACGTCGTTAGTGGTCCCATCTCATTAAAAACTGGTATACAAAGTCGGAGAATGAGCTACTGCAATCTAGGCTATAAATAATTTTATTAACGCTGAATGAAAATGTAGTTTAGAGGAAGGCCTTAAATTTAATTCTTAAATATTTATGTTGTTGTTGGTCCTATATATAAATACTACATAACCAAAGTTATATATAATTAAATTTCCGACCATTTATGTCTTGTAAATTTTTACCGTACCGGCTATGATAACGCAGATAGTCATGAATTTGTATTTTTGTTGCTAAGTCCATATATCGACGCCGAGCCACGAGAAAATAAGTTAACAGAATTTAAACAATTTTATTCGCCCTGGATGAAATTGCAGTTTAGGGGAAGGCGCCTAAAATTTAATTTTTAAGTACCTATGGTCCTATCGAAAAGTACTACATAAAGAATTACAGAGAATACATTTTCCGATCATTTATGTTTTATTCAGTTTTACCGTACCTACTATGATGAGTGGTATTTCAGAGTCGGAAGAAAACTAAATGTGAAGGCCTACAATATCGAAAGCGCATAACATTGATCAACAATAACATTACATTGACCATTGTTTATTGTGATGTTATTTGTCTATTATGCTGCCTCTCATCTCCGATAGATGGGATTACTGCTGCGTACCGAGTATAATAACCTGACTGACTATTGGCGGGAAAGAGCCGGGGAGTTAGAAAACTTTCTTCTCTAGCATGCCATTCCTCTGGTTCATACATTTTCTGATACAGCTGGTACGTAACACACTGTTTCTTCATAGTATTCCAGTTATTCGATCCCTACTCTGACGCACTGTTTTGAATGAGCACTCCAAATTATAGCACCACATTTCACTAAAAATCTCAAAATTCAACCCTGAAAAGTGCCTTTTTTTAAGAAAAGCCTCTTCCTCATCACTTTTTTTTTAAATTCTACATTCATTTCGTTCCAAATTATCAGTTAATAGGGGTTTCTCCTCTGGCCTGTAGGTAAAATTTGCCTCCAAGTCAGATAGATTTTTCCGCCGCGAGTGTAGTGAATTGATATCTTCCGACTCATCGGGTACTCCTAGTAAATAGATTAGTAAAGGGGAATAGGTTTGCCCTGGGAGTCTCCACTATTCGACTCTCTCCCCGCCGAAAAGCAACGAAGAGTTTTCACGGATCACGGCTGTCTGCGGCTTGGTCATTCCAGCTCTGGAACTTTGGACTGTTAGATCGGCAGTGTAGTCCCGTTCGTTAAAAGTGAGAAAATGTGTGGTGTTTCATTTGATCGAGTATTTCATATGAAAGCATTGCTTTTATTCGCACCATTCCTACTGACATCATTGTATTGACCTATGTTCATTTCAGTTGGGAAAACCACTAAAACAGTCTTTCTGAGGATGTAAAAAGGCAGGTGGTGTGTGAGTGTCAACCATTGTAATAAAAATTCACCAAGCAGATTGTGACTGATGGTACGCAAGCGAAAATTCCCGTGAAAATTCCCTAATTGAGTCTTCATATGTAAAGAGATATTTGGTGACTTCCCCGTCGCATTTCTTGGGTAACGTTAAGAGCTGTGTAATTTAATACAATCTTGCTCACACCTTGTAAAATAGGATTCCGTATACAGTGTAGAATTCCGTAGCGAAGCACGGGTACATCAGCTACTTTTATATATATACTAGCAAGTTACCCGTGCTGCGCTACGGTATTATACTGAAATTTGTAATTGAATGCTTATTGTTTTAGATATATAATCCTCCGAAATTCGCGATCTGACTCGTTTTCTGAGAATTTCCACCAAAATTCCCGATCTGACTCGTTTTCTATTAGATTATGGCACGTTTCCTCCCATTTTTCAATCTTCCTTTCCAGCAATCGATTTCGTACTTGCCGAGCTAGGCTCAGGTATTCCTCCCGGTCAGTTGGGTCTGTAAATCTTTGCAATCATTCCCTATAACCATTTTTAGTATGGATAAAAATTTTCAGGAGATCCGGCGTGGTGTCATATTGGGTGCCTTGGCGGCACTGAACCCGCGGCCGGACTGCATTCTTAGACATTACCCTTCCAGGAGCCGTTTCCAGCGCGGTCCGCACATTTGACGAAGGTCCGGAACATTATTATTATTACTATTATTATTATTATTATTATTATTATTATTATTATTATTATTACTATTATGTGTTGCTGGAATGAATGATGCCAGGCAAAACCGGAGTATCCGGAGAAAAACCTGTCCCGCCTCCGTTTTATCCAGCACGAATGTCACATGGAGTGACCGGGATTTCAACCACGGAACCCAGCGGTGAGAGGCCGGCGCGCTGCCCCCTGAGCAACGCAGGATCCTTATAAGTACATTAAGAACAGTAAAATCAATTGGTCTCACCTCCTTTTACACCCTACCGCCGTTAAGTTTATTTACCGCCACCTCCCTCCCCCCCAAAAAGAAATTAAAAGAAGGCGTGTTTCTTTATGTTTAAAGGAGATTCCAAACACCAATGTTCAAGTCTATTACCTTCAGTTTTTAGATATAAGTATCACCATAAAAATAATTTACCTTTTTCACTTCATTTCACACTACTTCCACCCCCCAAGTGAAATTTCCCGCAAAAAATGCTTCTTTCTTTAATAGTTAAGGATCTTATAAATACCAATTATCACAACTCTAACTTCTTCAGTTTTTGATTTATGTGTCTTCATGAAAGGAATTCAGCTCCTTTACACTCCCGCCCCCCAATGTCTTTCCCCCCCAAAACGCGTTTTTCTTTGTTTTTAAAGGAGATCAAAATACAAATTTTCACGTCTGTAACAACTTTAGATTTTTATTAGATGTATGTATTCTCATACAATTAAGTCAATTTTTCAATTCTTTCACCCCCCCCCCCACTTCATTGGATTTTCCGAGAAGACGTATTTCTTTACTTTTAAAGCAGATTGCAAATATCAAATTTCACGTCTGTAACATCTTCATTTTTGAGATAACAGTGGCCTAATTAAAAGAATTCAACACCATTTTCAGTCATTTTCACCCCCCCTCCACCCAAGTGATATTTCCAAAAATTAAAAATACATGTTTCATTATGTTTAATAGAGATAAAAAATACCATTTTTCACTTCTGTAACATGTTAAGTTTTTTAGATATACTGCAAAATACTCATTTTAAAATTTCACCCCTTTTGAGTTCCCCTTAAGTGGAGTTTGCAGAAACAAATCACCTATGTTTCTTTACATTTACAGGAGATTCCAAACACCCACTTTTTACGTCTGTAACATTTTCCGTCTTCAAGATATTCTGTAGATATAGTCTTTCAAAAAATTCACCCCAATTTCACTCCTGTTTAACCGCCATTAATTGGATTTTCCAAAAACTAAAAAACACGTGTTTCTTTATTTTTATAAGAGATCAAAATTACCAATTTTCAGATCTGTAATAAATTCAGTTTCTGAGATATAAGAATCGGAATCCTGATTAAAGGCATTCAACCAATTTTTCACCCTTTTTCACCCCTCCTGTTGGGATTTTCTGAAAACAAAAAAATACGTGTTTCCTTATTTTTAATGAAGATTCTAAATACCAATTTTTACATCTGTAAACTTTTAAAGTTTTGAGATATAGATACACTCATTTTAAAATTTAACCCCCCTTTTCACCCCCTTAGCGACGGAATATCCAAAAACCCTCTCTTAGCGAGCACCTACATCTCAATATGAATATATCCTCTAAATTTCATTTCTTTATGTGCAGTAGTTTTGGCTCGGCGATGATGAATCAGTCAGTCAGTCAGTCAGGACAAGCTATTTTATATATATACAAGCTATTTTATATATATATAGATAGATATATATATAGATTAGTGGTCCTATCGATAAATACTACATAACTAAAGCTATATAGAATTAAATTTTCGATCATTTATGTTTTATACATTTTTAACGTACCGGCAATGGTAAAAGAGATATTCGTGAATTTGTGTTTTTGTTGCTACGTCCATATCAAACCCGAGCCACGAGAAAATGGGTCAACAGAATTTAATAAAAATCGGTATAGGAGAGTCGGGGAATAAGACACTACAGTCTAGGCTACAGAAATTTTTATTCACCCTGGATGAAATTCTAGTTTAGGGGAAAGCACGTAAAACTTTACTTTTAAATAGCTATAAAATTGGTCCAATCGAAAAGTACTACATATCGAAAGTTACAGAGAATACAATTTCTGATTATTTATGTTTGAAATGGAATGTCGTATGGCATTTAGTGCCGAGATATCCCAGGACGGTTTCGGCTCGCCTGGTTCAGGTCTTTTATTTGACTCCCGTAGGCGACCTGCGCGTCGTGATGAGGATGAAAGGATGGTGAAGACAACACATACTCCCAGCCCCCGTGCCAGGGAAATTAACCAATGGTGGTGAATATTCCCGACCCTGCCGAGAATCGAACCCGGGAACCTCTCAACCGAAGTCCATTACCCTGTCCATTCAGCCAACGAGTCGGATATTTATGTTTTATTCAGTTTTACCGTACCGACGGTGATAAGATTGGTATTTCAGAGTCGGAAGAAAACTAAATGTGAAGGCCTAAAATATCGAAAAGGTATGACATTCATCAACAATAACATTATATTGACCATTGTTTGTTGTGATGTGCGTTGTCTCTTACGCTGCGACGCAACTCCGATAGATGGGATTACTGCTGCGTACCGAGTATGACAGCCTGACTGACTGTTGTTGGGAAATAGCTGGGGAGTTAGAAAACTTACTTCTTCAGCATTCCATTCCTCTGGTTCATACATTTCCTGATACTACTGGTACGTAACACACTGGTTCATCATAGTATTGCATTTATTCGCTCCCTACACTGACACGCAGTTTGAATGAGCAGTGTGCACATCTAAGGCAGAGGCTCACTTAGTAGTCGTAATGGTAGTAGTATGAACTGGTCTAGAATTACAATTTAGGCCTATTCCGAATTATAGCATCACAATTCACTAAATAACTCAACATTCAACCCTGAAAAGAGCCGTTTCTTAAGAATATCATCTTCCTCTTCACTTTTATTAAATTCTACATTCATTTTATTCCAAATCGTCAGTGAAGCGGGGGTTTCTCCTCTGGCTTGGAGGAAGAATTTGCCTCCAAGTCCGATAGTTCATTCTGCCGCTAGTGTAGTGAGTGAATTGAGATTTTCCGATTTATCGGCTGCTCCTCGGAAAGAGATTAGTAAAAGGGCATAGTTTTCCCCGGGACTCTCCACTATTCGACCCCCTCCCCCCCCCCACCTCGCAGCAAAAAGACGAAGAGTATTCAAGGATGACGGCTCTCTGCGGCCTGGTCATTCCAGCGCTGGAACTTTGGATTGTTAGACCGGAAGCGTAGTACTGTTCGTCAAAAGTGAGAAAATGCGTGGTTTTTAATTTGATCGAGTGTTTCACATGAAAGCATTGCTTTTAATCGTGTCATTCCTACTGACGTCATTATAATGACCTAAAATTAGTGTGGCCTTCATTGTTCGTGACAAGTTGTGAAAGGAAAACTTTCATTCTTTCCATTCTTAGAAAATTTCATAGACGAAAATGGAATTGTGCTTCGTAATTCCAAGTTTAGCGACATAAGAGAACATTGTGTACGTCTGATGGCAGACTTTGGCGAGTAAATTCCTCTGAATTCGGATTTGTGGCATTTTTCCACTGTGAGAGACTTCAAGCCAGCTGATTCCTTTTAATGATTCCATTGGACTGTCCTCAGAGCCATATGCACCTCCGGAAGTGGAAATCTCGTTTCTTAAATTTTAGGACCTCCTGACGGAGATTCGAACCCACATCCTTCCGGGCGAACCGAGCACGCCTTTACCGCCTCGGCCAGGCAGCCCCTTGTACGTTAATATGTTTTTCATTATGTTTTAAGATTTTTAAATGTTTGGATAGAAACTTTAAGGGGATATAGAATCGGTTTTTTCTTCATCTTTGACAAACTTCTGGTTAGAGAGACAAGTTAAACTTCCTAACTTCGTCGCCTGCTATGCAATAAATTTCATGATGCCTTTCTCAAATACGTACCTATGTGAGAGTGCCTTTTCATCCCCTGTGTACCTGAGAAATAAGTACCGCAACAGGTTAAATGTAGAGCCGAACTTCCTCTTGAAAGTCTCGCCTGTTCAAGTGGGCATCGGAGAGCTGTGTCAGATATGCATGCACAGCCTTTCCATTGAAAGACATTTCATTAATTAACAACAATTTTGAATTTTAAAATTCTAAATACATTTCGAGATAAGGAAGTGTACGCTAATATAGCAAAAGCAAGCAAAGTCACCTACGTACAGGCCATGAAGGCCCTTGAAGGAGTGGAAGGTAAAGGCTTCCACCATTGTTAACCTCGGCACGTGATGGGGTAGAGTGGTTAGCTCTACGCCCGGCCGCATTTGCCCTCAGGAATTAACCTGGTACTCATTTTTGCTGTAGGCTGAGTGAACCTCAGAGCAATATGCACCTCCGGAAGTGGAAAACTCGTTTCTTAAATTTTACGACTTGCTGACGGAGATTCGAACCCACATCCTTCCGAGCGAACCGAGCACGCCTTTACCGCCTCGGCCAGGCAGCCGCTTGTACGTTAATATGTTTTTTCATTATTTTTTTAGATTTTTAAATGTTTGGATAGAATCTTTAACTATAAAACATTTTTAAACTGAACTTAACGGTACTAAAACACATTATGTTAAACTACAATATCTTAATGATTTCATTATAAATACTTGGTCACATTCGTAACTAAAATTTGGTATGTCATTAAACTTTAAAACCTTAAGCTGTGAAAAAATTTATTGTGGGGGTGAAACCGAAATCTAGTCATGACTTAGGGGTCCAGTTTTTAAAATGTTTGAGAATCCCTGCTATAGATATATATTTGCTGGATGTATTATGGTATATGAGATTGAGAACTTCCGTTTAAAATTGTCACTTGTTGCATTAGTAAGTAAATATTAAGGTGCAAAATAGTGTGGAGATTATATTATCGGATAATTACCATGGAATTCAATGCAGTGCATTTGCTTATCCTTATCAGTATATTTAAAATTATACTTACCACTGTACACAGTGAAGAGAAAAGCATTGTTACCTTAACAACTAACTTATTTAACAGAGATCGCAAATACCACAAGACAACATTCGATTATCTGCTGAAAATACGAGTATGTCAGGAAGAATTCAGTTGTTTATTCTAAGAATTTTACTTTGATAATGTATAATTCACGTTATGTACGTAATATGTAGTTAAACAATACAAAACCTTATATGTTCACTTCTGTGACAACACTCGTCTATATCAGTTACGAGAATAAAAGGGGACTCAAGAAATTGTTGAAACGAATCACTCAAAAATGTTATGTTATATAGTCTACTTTACGAAGCTAAATTACTCACATTTAATATGACAATATAAAATATGACGTCATCGCATTTGACATGACGTCTAAAAGTCTACTCAATCATGCATAAGAGGACAGTATTCTATTAAATATTGTAGATATTAAGTTAATAAAAATTAAAATATGGAACGGAATAATTCTCTTCTATAAAACATTGTTTGCTCCATACTACGAGAATATAAAAAGTGGAATATCATGTTGTTTGTTCCAATTTTACAATTGAAACACGTGTGACATATCCCTCTTCCCCGCTCACAGTGGACTCATTTGTCAGCCATACAACAGTTTATTACTGGGCATGTTTCAAGTGAACGGTAAATAGCGCCGTTAATTTGGCCAGCTTTTAGAAGTACAATACCTACCCGTTTTTCACTGGGCAGATGGCGTGGAATTACAGTAATATTTCTCCTTTTGATTATTTTCTATTACAAGCATCGAAAGTATACTGTTCCACTTTACACAAAAATCACAATTAGAGTTTTCCCCAACACGATTCTAGGAAGTACTGTTCCAAATGTTGATGTATACTGGAATAATAATAATTTCGTGTGGATATTTCTAGCCGAGTGCAGCCCTTGTTTGGCAGACCCTCCGATGAGGGTGGGCGGCATCTGCCGCGTGTAGGTAACTGCGTGTTATTGTGGTGGAGGATAGTGTTATGTGTGGTATGTGAGTTGCAGGGATGGTGGGGACAGCACAAATACCTAGACCCCGGTCCACTGGAATTAACCAAAGAAGGTTAAAATCCCCGTCCCGACCGGGAATCGAACCCGGGACCCTCTGAACCGAAGGCCAGTACGCTGACCATTCAGCCAACGAGCCGGACATGTATACTGGAGAAGTTATTATAATTAACAAGTTGTATAAGGAACGTACAAGTTAGTATCCTCACGTATTACAAAACATAATCGGGAAGGTAAATTTAATACTGCTCAAAATCGGTCCGTAAAAGGAATTATTTATAGTATACGGCAATACTGCCTTTATGCATATTCGGAGCGCAGACGTTCAGTTAAGAGAAATCCTAAGCTTTTCAGTCTGACGAAAACACAAATCATAACACGCATAACATACCTGTAAATAAACAAAAAGTGACTAGTTTTGTTCTAGAGGAACGTTCTAACAATCAATCACTTTAAATCATACGAAAATATGTAAAATATTGTTTACGTTGCGTAAACCTGTCAAAGTTATGAATTGGTGATGTTATGAACAAGTAAGAAAAATTATGACTCTAAACCCCATCTACTGTCACCTTAGTAATTTTGAAAAAAGTTTTCTGAACTTCATCTAAGCAGGGGCGTGAGGGGAATTCTGTATATAATAACTTCAGCAGTGGAGAGGGAAGAGGAAGTGCTGTTTTGTCATATTATAATGTATTCTTGTGTGTTACGGAGTAAATGCATGATAATTATTTTGATGAAATAAAAGTTCGGAATTGAATTAAGGAGATAATTATGA
This sequence comes from Anabrus simplex, assembly GCF_040414725.1. NCBI lineage: Eukaryota > Metazoa > Arthropoda > Insecta > Orthoptera > Tettigoniidae > Anabrus > Anabrus simplex. Next base: position 596,589,982 of record NC_090266.1, read on the forward strand.
CACATTACTTATAGTGAAACATAATAACTTCATAAAGCGTCTAGAGTGGCGTAAGTTTTGCCAAAATTCTGAGATTTTAGAATAGATAAGAAAAGTGAAACCCACATACCATATGTTTAGCTTCAGAGTAGCCTCCTGTTGGATTCATTATGTTTTATTGCAAAAAGTGTGAAATGTTGTTCGTAAAATTAAATAAGTAGTCCGAAGAGGGGAACTTCTTTAAACGTGTGTGATTGCTGAGATTGGTTTCGTTGGCCTTTCTTGCTATGTGATTTTTATAACTTCTTCATTGTTGAATGATTTGCGTTTGTCTTTCATGTGCACAATTTTTCGATTTGTGCTGATATTCGTGAAATGGTGTGAGTTGTAGTGTACGTGCTCTCCGAGTACTGAATGCCAACTTATCTAATTTCATTTTTGAATTCTTTGCATCTGGTCTGGAAATTGCTTTTTGTCTGTCGCATAATCGTAACGTTGAAGTTCGGTTCTTGACATTTGAGTTCAGAAACTTCTAATTTTGAAAAAAACGGTCTCTATCGCTTAGGTTGCATTTGCTAATGTGTCCTTGCAGTGTGTTTTTCGCTCTAAGGGAAACTTTGAGACCTTCATTTTGAAAATAAAAGTTGTAATATACGTGTTGTTACTCACGTAGCTAAGGACAATTTAATTTGTCTCCCGTGTGTGGTTTCTCTGATGATTTTCCTTTGTTTATTTAATACATTGACTAATATGCCAGGAAGCTAGTTGTTTTCCGCCGTAATTTCATTTATAGTTTGTACTTCATCATTGAATTTGTCGTTTCATTGGTTTGGAAATTACTCTGTGCATCGTTGTATTCAATCCCGCTAATTTTTGTGTATATGGGTGTGTTCAAAAAGTGTTGTGCGCTTGTGATGTCATGATCATATATTACATCATCTATATACGTGCTCCAGTGTACGAAGATTCCTTTAGAATGCAGGTTGTTTATGTTTCCAAAGTTATTTAGGAAAAATTCAAAAGTAACTAACATTTCCGGAAATCAAGCTCTATATTTAGCCATTAGAATGAACAAGACACTGAAAAGACATATCAGCAAACGCAATCTAAAGCAAAATAAATCTTCATAAAATAATAAGTTTATGAACTCAAATGTCAAGTGTCAAACTGCAACGCTGTATAGGCCAAAAAAGTGTAATTTCCACACAACATAAAAAGAACTCAAAAATGTGATTAGACACAAACGGAATTCAGCGTTTGGAGAGAATATATACAACTACTCACATCATTTCACGGATATCAACACAGATTTTAAAATTTTACATATCAAAAATAAAAGTAAATAATTGGACATTAAATAGGATATAGAAATTCACATCCAAAAAGTCCAACCAATAACCATTGTCAATGATCACACACACTTAAAGTTATTTGAGAGAACCTGAGGAAGTTGTTCTTGAAATATAAATGTCATCGCTTGTTTATTAGTGTATTTTCTTTCATGTATTTTCTAGTGTTGTATGTTTACGAATAACTGAGAATGTTTAAAATTACATTATCTTAGTCGACACCGAAATGTACGGCTTCCTCCTTAACGAATACTTTCAAGTTTTCGGTCCATAGTTGTAACGATGGCTCAAATTTCATCAATTCCCCCTTTTGCGCTATTTCATCAGTTTTCTGAACAGCATTGCACACATTTTGTATTAGCGTTTAATGTATCCCAAAGGAGGCTGCTCTGACGCTGAACGTTTTGGGTGAGGTTTACGTTACTTTTACCTGCAATAAATTATCTGAATTTAGGCAGCACTCTGGCCACTCGAGACGTTTTAGTAGGACGTTATTTTACCGTGTGACAAAAATAACGTCATACAATATACCCTCTAAATATATTCCGCACTTTTATATCATCAAAATCATTATCACGCATTTATTCCATAACACAAAAATTTCACTATAATATGACCTAACAGCACTTTCCCTCCCTTCTCCGGTTACCAGATTTATTGCCTACGGCATTCCACTCAGTCTCCTTCTTCCGCTACCCTCGCCAATGAACAGAGATTTTGCCTACAGCGTTCTCCTCACACACCCTTCCCCCTGCATAGTAACCGCGAACGGTGGAAAGGAACTTGGTTTCAGTCAAAACTTAGTCGCTGAAAGTAACGGACGATCAGCAGCTTAGGTGAAGTTCAGAAAACTTTCACAAAATTACTAAAGTCATACAAGATACTCTCTAAATCTATTCCGCACTTTTATATCACCACAACCATTATCACGCATTAACTAAAATTATAATTTACCTCATTTGATCATAACTTCACAAATTCACTAATATTGACAAGTTTACGCAACTTAAACCATATTGTACATATATATGCATGATATCAACCAATTTGCTAGAATCTCAGGACATTCTTGTTGAAGGAAACATGCCATTCTTCGTTCCTTAATGTGTGTTTTTTCAGGTATGTTCCGTGTTACAAGTGTTATAATTAGTGTTTTCGACAGAGTGAAAAACTATATAGTTTCACTGAGTCTACACTGAATAGTATGGCTTCCTTCTTAACAAATACTTTCAAGTTTACAGTCCATAATTGTACTGATGGTTCATAATTTCATTTATATGTAGAGTGAGATTTAACGGGTTGTCAAGACTCTTAACTACAATATTTCCGTGGAAGTCTCCCAAAATTGTAACCATTCACTATTTCACCCACCCAGACGGTCACTGCCGTTAGATCATCAGGGTCGCTTACCGGGTTAATCAAGTAGACATCAGATATAAAATAACTTAGCGGCATAAATGGTAGGAGAAGACGGCTGTCATATAGTTGAATGAGAACAACATTTGCTTTTAAGTTTGAAACAAATCAAAAGGGTTTATTGAATCCTTATGATGATGAAGATTGATACACATATACAAGGCGAGTAATCGCTTCTTACATCGTTGGATACTGTTGAAAAATATATATGTCTGTGGGATAAGACTGAGTACTACCATGATTTACCTATGTCATGACTTAGCATGTACGAAATATTTAGCATAAATCACTGAAGCTATTCCCAATTTTACTGGGCAAAGGAAATCATAATACTCAAATGTAAACAAATCTGAGTGACACCTAACCTAACACAAATTGATTTCCCAATGGAATAACTTTGCGTAATATAATACAGACTCCCAAGGACTCGGGTTTGGATCGAACCCCAACCGTATACACATATTCGCCGCACCAATGGTCAAAAATATTGTCGACGCTGAATGACAAACAATACAATACACGATAAGCACATATGAGAAATACAACATTTATATACACAGTACGTCTGAGACACAAGTCATCTCTCCCAAGATTGCGTGATTGCCGTACATAGGCCCAGAACCGAACTGGCATTCATGATCTCTCCAGGGATCCTGAAAGACCTAATAATCATTTTGAATGCAAGAAAATAATAAATAAAAGAAAGCCCGGTCACATATTTCCGACGTCTATCTAATCAGCTGATAAGGTAAGACAAAGCAAATCTTCCCGCAAGGTCACATAATAGTTTACAAACTTACGGTGCGTGTTCCAAGACACAGACAAATATTAGGAGGCTGGTTCGTAACTGCGAGCTCCCTCATCCACCACCCTCACAGACTGCCACTGTTAGGCGAGAACAATATCGTTCCTTTTAAAATAACACCATCACATCGCAACATAATATAATCTTCTTCTTTACAGTGAGGTGATTACCAGTTCATCTCACAATTCATAAGCATCCGCATGTGCACAGACACGATCTGATATCAATATCTCGCACTGTGAGTCCTGACTTCGAATCATCCTTAACTTCGTCGTCTGACGCAAGTGTCAGCAAACATATCCCTTATCCACGCACACAATCTTACACACGGCTGGTTTGATAGTAATCAAGCAAGCACAGAAATCTGAATATCAAAACACCGGCTTCAATATTCTTCTATTAATATTTTCATTATTATTGTTATTATTTATATTATTATCATTATTATTCTTATTATTTATATTATTATCATGGATCTCTTCACCTGATGTTCTTACGTGACTTACATAGTCATTAATCCATTCCTTAATATTTACGTTATAACAAACACACACGTTAATCGAAACCACAAGCACAATAATAATTTCACACGATTTAAAGCGTAAAGAGTTCTACAGTTATCAAAACACGTTAAATGAATACAAGGAAAATAAATATAGTTCCTAGCAAAATATATAATTGGAGGTCATGGTTCGGTTCTCTAGGCCATTCTCACAGATGCATTTCTTCTTTCACACAGTCGAATCTACACTAATACTACTCAGCATGCATGATAGGTCCACCGGTTAAGTACCAGCTTCCCCTATGCCTTCTATCCCAAAAGCTAATAAAACTACTCATTATATTGAAAACCATATAGAGAAACGTAAAACCCCAAATAAAGTAAAAAGAAGAACACACTTCCCCACAAATTAATTTACCCACATTTACAAGTTAAGTCACTTAGACTTGTTACGAGGAAGAACTCTGGGCCATGCCTTGGTACATGTAAATAAACTAAGATCCATATTAATGGATAGCTACAGCATATAAAAGAATTATCCGTACCCCTACGCCATGCGTAAAAGAATATTATTACCCAGCCTTATTATCCCTGGATAACACCTTGGTCAGCTGGGATGGCCCATCCTGTGGATTTAGTGCTGGCTCATGTCCTTGTTGATTACCGCTGATTCCATCTACTGACTGCGGCGTTTAATATTCTTGGTCCTTGACATTTGATATCTTCAGTTATCTAAGCACAGATACACACAAACAGTTAGTACTCTTTCCAAGATTCAAGATACCCGTCTCCTTTAATCTCGAAAACCATAGATTAGGGAGAGGGTATTATTTATTGTAATCGTTTCATAATTTCATAATTTGCGATACATGCAGTATACAAAATTAGAAGGAGTAACTTTAAATAACTATTGTGAATTGTGTTAATAATTGGTACATGCAATGAAGGTTCATATAAAGCAAGTGATTATACATTGAACAGAGAAAGAATGATATAAACTGAATGTTGGAGTTACGTTCATATATAGAATTATGTCAGAAAAAAATACCAAAACATCTATTTATAGTGATATCTTTTCAGATTATCAAATATAATATTGCTTTTGCAAGCTGCTAAGAAAAAAGAGAAAACGGAAATTATTACTCGACACTACGTGAAAATAGTAGAACTACTGTAACGAGGTAGTTCTATGCTATCCCTTACGCCTATGTACCTAATGGCTCTGGACTTCAACGGAGTTATATTGTCTCGGTTACCTTAGGCACAATTCGGTTCCTGGCTGACATGTATCACATCCTTTCCTTCCTTCAGTTTCCTGCACCACCTTCCCCTAATAATGTTAAATAATTTTGCAATTCTATCCGGATGCATCCATTCTCTGTTCAATAACTTTACAATTGTATACAACTGATTTTCGTTCTCAATTTTCCTTATATCCTCACCTTCTATGATTTTTTCTCGTATTTCATTTGTCATAGGGCAATCTTTTATAAGGTGTGCCCATCCCATCTCTTCAGAGCATATTAAACATTTATTTTCATCCCTATTCCTTCTATATGCTTTATTTTTATGTATCCCCATTAACGACCATATTATACCCCTCATTCTCTTTTTTGTTATAAACTCTACATTTATTCTCATTCTCCCATTTATATTACAAAATTCTTCTAATGACCTCATACTTCTACATTGTGCATCAATGCCTTGTTTTTCAATATCCTTAATTCTTAGGACTATTTTGTTACATATTTTCCACTTCTCTATACATTCTTTTTCCCAGTAATATCCCATTCCAATCGTTTCCAAAATGTTCCGTACCCCATCCACCAGCATCCTTGGTTCTGATGTTTCATTTGGTGTTGATATGCTATCCGTAAAATTTCGGCCCCTTCTCGCAACTTCATTCTCAACCAATACTTTATTATCCTTTTAATAATGTCCACTCGCAGACTTATACCTTTGCACATCATTCTCACTCCACAATTAGCTGTACAGCTGGGTAGACCCATAATTATTTTCCCAAATCTACACGTAATTGTATCAAGTGAGTCAACCCTTCCTTCAACTCCCCAAATTTCCGCTCCGTACAACACTCTAGATTTAACTACTGCATTAGAAACATTTTTATACACTCTGTAGTCTGTGTTGGGCATCTTCTTCTCCAGTATGCTAATGGCTGACAGTGCACTCATGCCTTTTAGGTTTGATCCTTTTATTTGCTATGACCATTTTCCATTTCAACTTAAAATCATACCCAAGTATTCTACTTTCTTGACAACTTCTAACCTCGTCTCGCCCATCCACCATTTTTCATTCTTTGATAATTTATGTGCGTTTTTGTACTCCATTACCTTGGTTTTCTGCACATTGATTTTTAAATTCCATTCTTGAGAGTAATTTACCACCACATTTATACTACCCTGCATACTATTGGGTGTCAAAGTGAGCAGAAGGATATCGTCAGCATAAATGTGGCCCGGAATATCCCGGTTCTCAAGACTTGGGTAAACCCCTGCCTCGAAACCTTTCGATTGAAAGATATCATTTATAAAGAGTAGAAACAGTACTGGTGACAACTTACAACCCTGTTTTAGTCCTACGTTAGAGAATATTTCTCCAAATACTACGCGCTCCTTAGTTTTGATTGCGCACCTTACTTCTGAATATATATTTTCAACCGGTGTTATCATCTTCTGGGACACCCCTATCCCTTTCATCTTGGCCACGACCGCCCCTCTGCTCACAGAATCAAATGCTTTCTCCAAATCAATAGTAGTTATGTATACTTTTCCTCCTTTCTTTTTTACATACTTATCTATTATTGTTTTCACTACTAAAATATTATCTGTTGTCCTCATGCTTTCTCTAAAGCCTGCTTGCAGTCTCTCCAGAATCAATTAACCCTCTGCCCACTTCATTATCCTTTTTGCTAACACACCTGTATATATTTTACTTAAAGTATCTAGCAACGTTATACCCCTATAGCTGTTAGGGTTATTTTTATCTCCCTTCTTATAGATTGGGCTGATCACTCCCTCTTGCGAAGATTTTGGGAACTCACCTCCTTCAAATATTCTGTTAAATAGTTTCGCCATACTTTCTAGGATATCCTTATTCTGCGCCAGCTGCTTCAAAAATTCGTTAGTGATACCCGAAATCGCTCCTGATTTGCGTTTCCTGGCTTTCCCTAGTACCTCCCTTATTTCTTCTTTCGATATTTCCTTATCTAATTCCGGCACAATACACCCTAGCCCTACCGATATACCGGCAGCGTTTAATCTCGGTCTCCACATATCTTCAGCCTCTAAAAGTTTCTTATAATGCTCCACCCAGATAGCCTGACTTATTACCGTCTGCCGCGGCATCTTCCGCATTCCACAAATCCCCTTAATTATACTCCATACTTTTCTACTATCATTCTGTTTTGCATTGCTATTTAATTCGACAACTCTCTGCTCATGCCATTCGGACTTAGTTGCATACAGTAATTCCCTATATTCTCTTCTCAAGTTTCAGAATTCCATCCTATGGTTTCCTCCCCCATGTTTTCGAAACTCCTTCAATGCTTTCATCACTTCATACTTTTCATGCCTGCATTCGTCATTGTACCAGCCTTTTCCTATTATATTCTGCCCCTCCTTTATCCTCATCTTCTCCCCCGCCATCTTTACAGAATTTTCAATTATTTTAACTGCTGTACTCATTTGGTTAATCTCGATCATTGAATCTATTCCAGCTTTCACTATCTGTCCTATTTCTCCATCATAATATTTCATAAACTCCTTTTTCAGCTCCTCTCTCCACCTATATTTAGTGACTATCGTTTCTTTGTATTTTATCATATTGCTTGTTAGTGTCGTACCCTCTCTAACTTTTACACTGACAATAATTGGAAGATGATGTGGCTCACCCCATTCCTTAAACTCCATACTTTTAAACACAGGCAACGCATTCCTGGAGCATAACGCCAAGTCTATGCTACTACCCCCTGTTTCCATTATGTATGTCAGGTTCCCTAATTCGTCGCCATGCCACCATCCATTCAAAATATATAGTTCTATTGTACCACATAGCTCTAGCATTTTTCTCCATTTTTATTACAACACTTATCCTGGCTCACTCTCTTTTTTACATAAACTGCTTCTGTCTCCTTGTCGTACACCGGCTTCTGGTCTGCAACCCTCGCATTGAAATCCCCCATTATTAGAATGCCTGCATCCTCAAAAATATTTTGTACTCTATTGATTTCTAGTGCCAACTCATCAAAGAAAGCGCTTTTCGCAAATGGTGAGGTTTCAGGAGGGTTGTAGACAAAACCAATACATAAGTCTAACTCATTCTCATCATACATCTCTATTCTGACCCACATCATTTCCTCCATTTCTGATTCTATCTGAATTATTCTAGCTTGCAGATCCTCCCTAACCATCACCATTATCCCACCCGGGTATCTGCCCCTTTCGGTTCGTCTCTCTTTTGACTTATAGTAGACTGTGAACTCTCCTATTTCTATAATAATTTTCGGTGGAATCCAGGTTTCCACACATGCGAGAATATGCAAGCTATGTAATAACTCTTTAAGAGCTTCATTCTGTAACTTACTCCTAAGGCTTTCAATATTGATACACCCTACTCATATCTCTAGTTATGTCTTTCTCCCCTGTCCCTCACTCTGACTGATCTTCTTGGACCTCGTAATCCTTGTTACACCTCGATCTTCAGAGTTCTCATCTAGAGTGTTAACACCTTCTCTATCAAGGCCACCCTCATTTTCTGAGCAAGAAGTCCTTGATACTCACACGTCTGCGTTTCGCTGTTGCTTCTTTCATAGAGTCCTCACTCAGCTGCCGCTGAAGGTCGCCTGGACTGCCTTCGCTATTCGTTGTCTCAGCATCTGTTCCTTCCTCTCTCTGTCCTTGTCGCTTCGCTAGCTGGTTGTCACTCACTGCTCCGCAATCTGCTGTTCTCGGCTGCCTCGTACGTTCACCTTCCTCCTCGGCCAATGTACTCGCTGTATTGTACATATTCTGTAGCTGCTCTACCCCCCAAGTTCTCGTCCAGTTGCTGTCCCCCACCACTAATTTGTTGCGCCTTATGTAGGCCCTTAATCCTTCACGTCTAGCTTTCCCTAGGTGAAACTGTAGCGTTTTCTGGTTCCTGAGGGCTTCTTTTTCCATCTCCTGTTTGACCCATATGTTCTCACCTTTCAACCGGCTTGTTCTATGCAGAATCTTTCTCACTAGTAAGTTTGATACGAACCTCACTCTCAGTGGTCTCTTGCCTTTTGTTTTCCCCATTCTCTGTAACTCTTCTATATCGGCCTCTCTGCAGCTAATCTTCATCCTCTCGTTAATTAGCTCCAGCACTTTGAATACCAGGTCTTCTTTACTGTTCTCGGGTAGCCCATATATAAAAATATTTTTCTTTCGGGTTTCCTCTTGTCTTTTTTTCTCCTGCCATCTCAACTCTTTTATCTCTTCCTCCATTCTCCTCACCTTATCCCTCAAACTTGATATTTCTTTATTATTTTGGGCCGCCCTTTCTGTCACTTTTCCTATCTCCTCCTTCACCATTTCTCGTAGATCACTAGATTGCTCTCGTAATAGCTCTTGCATTTTTTCAGTTTGGGCCTTACTAAATTCCCTTATCTTCTCCATGTCTTCCCAACCAACCACATTCTCATGATCAGGTCCAGGGTCCAATAACCAACAACACTGCCATCACTGATGCAGCCATCAAAATTGAAATCAGACTCACCTGCTGTCCGGTTCTGCCACTCATATTGCGTCTCGTATTCCTGCCTTTACCGTGCCAACGACCTATCGTCGCCCGGTACAATTCTATTGACATCCCTATGTCAGCACTCACTCACTCAACAACCTCCCTCTTCGCTTGCACGATTACAACTGATCAGTACTCTTTCCGATCGACTGCGTCACTGCGCACAAACCGATCCGATCTCTGATTGTAAAGTCCCCGAATCAACGAATATTAATACAGGGCATTACGACACGACCCGCACAAATTATTCGCTACTCAACCGTGTATCCTAGACCGTAGTAGCCCTTGTATTATTACACGTCCCCTTTGTTATCTCGGGTGATCGTTGTAATAACTATTATTATAATAACTAAGTTACGAGCACGAATTATGTGTTCCAAGACTTGTCACAGTTTAATCACGCACTTAGTTGTATCTCGCTTATTAATTCACTTCACATTTCACTCGAATTAAGCTGGTTTCATATTTTCTGTTTTTAACAGTACACCAGACAAAGGAACACGGAGCTCGTTTAGGACATAGGTCCGTCTCTCGGGAGAAGAAAATCCGAAGTGACTGGGCTGACGCTTCTACAACCTTATATTAACTAAGAGACTACCCCCTCTCAAAATTCGTATACAGCCTGTTCTTGGCATATCAGAGGCCTAATAGTGCAACAATCAGGTGACGAATTATCAGATATACCCGTGCGAAATCCAGTCGTGTAATGTCTCGTAATGAATATATATCTTTCTCCAACTTCCCCTTCGCTCACACGATCCCCCTTGTAAAGTGAGTGTCAGGACATAACCAAATGCACCCAGTATCTTTCCGTTGTTACGTAACCATCTATTCTTTCTTTTAGCAGAGGCTTATTACCAAACAGGACGTCACACAGTCTAAATAAATTACCAAATCACGACAGCTCTTTTGAATCATAATGCGGTGCCGTATTATAAATTTTCATAATTATTTCATTATAGGGGACAAAGTTGGTCATGCTGATTTAAATATGGGTCCAACATTTCGATGCTAAAAATGTACCTCTCCCACTCGCCAACATACTGAGGTGGGGATGACTTCTCCTATGTTTAGCTTCGGATTTCCCTGGATCAGCCACACCCGTGGCGTCCCAAGCCATGAGTTCCGCGAACTCACTGCCTGACAAAGGAATGCCCGTCTCCATAATTACCAGTCCTCGGTTCATGTCCCCGTCGGCTACACTATTAAAATTCGTAGTTACTCTTCTGTGGATTCCTTACTTTTTATTTTATTTATTTATTTAAGATATAAGGTATCTAAATGCGAAATGTCAATTTGGATATCTGGGGTGTAGTTTAAGTTATATCAATCTCTGCTTCATCCGTCTTATGACTGTGGCAAAATCTTAAATTATTATCATCGTGGAACGCGAAATTAAGTACACTGGTTGTATGGACGCAGTGAAATTCTACTTGTACTTCCCTTGAATTTAACTATCGCAACCAGCAATGTGAGTATGTCATGAAATGCACAAAGGAATGTAGTATGGACAAGATACACTTTTATGCAGAATGGATGTCTGACAAGAAATCAGAATTAGGTGGGACTTCTCGTGCTGTCTGGTTACGTTCTTCTAATGTGTCTCCATATCGAGTTGAAATGAGTAGAGGAGTACAAAAGCTAACGACATTATTTCACAGAAGTAGCGGATAAAATGAGAAGTATTTTTTTCAAAATTATGTAGCGGTTAATAGTCTTTTTCCTGAAGAATGAAGTCGTTCCTGCTAATCACATACTAGAACAGCGGTCCAGTAAGCGCTTTCAATTCCTCTTAGCTTCCAAATCTTCCCCACATTTACCAATCACCTTCGTAAATCATTCACCTCTACTTCCAAAACTTGTACTGAAATAGCCTATTACTGCTATCATTTCTTTGCTGTTGACACTGACTACGATGTCATTACTGCTTCATAGAACATGTCTAGTTTATCCTCTTCTGCTCCCTCACATGGCGAATACACATATGATTCTCGTCCTAATTCTTACAAACGCAGAATCTATCATCATGCACACATTCCCGTGCCTAATGAACGACCACCGCCTCCACTTTTGACACTTGTTAAGAACAAATGAAAATCTCCTATCTCTTTCTCGTTCTTTCCCGTTTTCCGAACATCAGTAACTCCTAACCAATCCACGCCCATCACCTGCGTGGTTCAATTAGTTCCACTTATTCTTCCATAAATCACATCAATATTCGTAGCTCCCCACTGATTTTATTAATTTCGCCAAGTTGTTTCCAATGAGTCCCTCGCATGCCAAACGTGGATGTGGGACTCCGTCACTCCTACAGAATATGTCTGAGGCTTGCTTCAAAACACTTTGAGCGTGCTTGGTAAAATTTCTGTGAAATAGAATTCTGCCCTATTTACACATAGTCTCAGCGAGTATTTTCGTTCTAATGGGCTAGGTGCAACCGGTGGATTGCGTAGTCCAAGCCACCTGAGTACAAAGACGGTCACGACTCAGATTATGTGTGAGTTGCCTTCTCCTGTTCCATAGCAGCTGCCGTCGAGGCTCTAAGGACCACTTACTAGGCTACTTAGCCGTTGCCCGTTATTCACGAACTAGAACATGACTACGGTAGCCCACACTACGAACCATATTCGAAGCAAGTATTTAATGACTTGCAGAACGTGTCTGGCAAATGGAGCATATATATGTCAGTAGAGGAGGTGTATCATTGCCGATTGGTATTGTCAGTAGTTTTCAACCAAGGTGGCCTTGGTTCAAAGCCGACCAATGAATTTGGGTTTTATGTCTAGGCGTCTTTTTAAATGGGTGTACGTTTTCTGATTCTGGCCACAAAGTACTGTATCGGAGATACAAAAACTCTGCCAACAAAACTATGGAGTATTTTACTTCAATCTGCTAGCGTTTTACGGCAGCTGAATGACAAGAAAAATTCTAGCGGGACATTCAAGTGAAGCAATCATACAGAGCCAATGGGGGAAGTAAATAAAGTAAACATTCTCAATTTATTTGCATATTAGTATTGAACGAACATACAGTATATACTGTTACAATTTTACACATAACATTGACGAACGGGAGTTCTGCACATTGGTCTACGGTTGGTTAGAATGATTTCAATGAATTCTGAGCAGCATTCAGAAAATTTTCAACGTGCATTCAGATGGACGTTAGGTCATACTCTCATAGTTGTCACCTTCACCATAATCATAGTTTTGAAACTTATAATTGTTCCTTGATTGTGTATGGGATCTTCTTACCAAGAGTCGTAGAGAAATCTTTGTTCCGTTCGATTTTCAAATTAGTCTCGACCGTCCCATGGCAATGCAAACAGCGTCATCTGCTACGGAACTAACTTACCGGTAGACCAGGCGTGTTACGGTGACTAACGGGATACGCGTGTGCGGTGAGATTTGGAGGTAATAAACGTACGAAGAGGTCGTCGTCTCAATCGAAACGAAGTGAAGTATACAGTGTCATTTATTCGTTAGGTACACAATTATATATCTTGTAAATAAAATAAATAATCTGTGTTAAAATGCCGAGTGTAGCAAGAATGGTTAGTGCAATTCTGAAAATGATTAAACGTCATTATGTGGCCAGCGAGCTGGGGAGATGGCGCAAGGACATCCCTGATTTAATGTCTGTCAGGAAAAGTTTTTATTACTGTCGAGTGACACTTTGTCCTTGTTAACGTTGCCATTCAAGGCAATTTGACGCCATAAATTTAATGTATCGTATATCTTCTGAGTGGGATATTAAGGTTTGCGTGTGGACTGTTTGGAATACTTGGTATTTTTATGGAGAATGAGAGCTAAACGCAGCTATGTCCAGAAAGTAATATGTGTCCCAGTCTTTTGTCCAGTGTTATTAGAAATTGGTAATAACTACAATAATAAGAGAGTTTGTCCCTAAAAGAATGACTACTCATGAAGAAAGTGACATATCAACTGATTCGGTAAATTCAGGCGTGAACTGATTTGGATTTGATATCATCCAGGATAAATTTGAGGGCCGTGTCCAGGCGTAGATGTTAGAATTTTAGTCATCATTTGTGGAGTGTGATGCACTTTTCCTGACTGCGGGTGATATTCAGATGATGATTGTTGTTCCATTTGAGTGGATATCGTCCATGGCTAGTTTGTGAGCCTATTTGATTCCATTAAGTTTATGCACAAGTTTGTGATTCAAGGTGTAATCTTTGAACACCTGAGATACTGTTTTGCGTTATGTGCTGTAGGAAAATCCTCCAAGGAGATACTTGAGCGCCACATGTTCTATTAATATAGAAGTGATGCTTATTCAGAGTGATTATGATTCCACATTGCGGATTATTATTACTATTAGTCCAGAAGTTCCGTGGTACAGATGTTCCATTTATGTAATAGTGAAGCTTGTTGAAAATAGTGTGTTCCCTAGGCCTCAAAGATAATTGAATTTTAAAAAATTGGAAGTGTAAGATTTCTTTAGAACATTTGGTCAAGTTACTGTGTCACTTTTAGAACATCATGTTGAGCTTCTGTTCCATCTTTAGAACGTCATGTCTGGTCGTAGTACCCGCGTGAGATGGTAGATTATCAGCAAGGTTGGGATATTATAATTTTACCACATACAGTCAAGCTTCCAATTTTATGATGGATTTATTAGAACGTGTTTGGGTAGCGAAGGTCGTTTGAATCTTCACTAGTGAAGGTTGTTTGAATTGTCACTATGGCTCATCCATACTGCAGCTTGTTTGAATCTTCAATAATGACCACTCTTAATTTAGGTACCGAGCTCGATAGCTGCAGTCGCTTAAGTGCGGCCATTATCCAGTATTCGGGAGATAGTAGGTTCGAACCGCACTGTCGGCAGCCCTGAAAATGGTTTTCCGTGGTTTCCCATTTTCACACCAGGAAAATGCTGGGGCTGTACCTTAATTAAGGCCACGGCCGCTTCCTACCCACTCCTAGCCCTTTCCTGTCCCATTGTCGCCGTAAGACCTATCTGTGTCGGTGCGACGTAAAACAACTAGCTTATTTTAGGTGATGCAACCCATCCCTTCGGGTTGTATCCGGCTCCATGGTTAGCGTGCTGGACTTTCTTTACAAGAGTCCCGGATTCGATTCCCGGCGGGATGGGGAATTTTAACTGTAATTGGTTAATTTCACTGAGAGGGGGCTGGGTGTATGTGTCGTCTTCATCATCGTTTCGTCCTCATCACGACGCGCAGGTCGCCTACGGACGTCAAGTCAAAAGAATTGCACTGGGCGAGTCGAACATGTCCTCGGACACTCCCGGCACTAAAAGTCATAAGCCATTTCATTTCTACGGGATGTATGAAAATGTTGGACATAGAATGTGATATTGGTTGCATGATATTCAAGTGTTGTAAATATTGAAAAAATATTAAACTAGTTGTTCTCATTATAAGTGTATTGTTCATTTCTAAAAGTGTGGTTTAGTTTCGAGGTAGCGTTGCGTAGACTATCTAGAGGTTAAGTAGATTCACGCTGTGAAACCCCATTTAACAGTCAGTGTTGAACCACGGCTATGGTCCCCGTGAATATCTTGCAAATTCAGTCTGATTTTGCATCATTTACGGTCACCTGTTTGTCATTCAATAATGGCTGCTACTCTATCAAATGAAAGACTTGGGAACTTAACTTGACCCGATGCTAGCAGATAGCGCCTCATGCGAGATCTGTCGTCGGAAGCACTTCTTTCTTGCCCTAAGTAGGATTTTACTTTTTTGGACCTCCTCTGGGTTATGTGTTGAGATGGAGGAGATAGAGATATCTATGGCTTTCCTCTCATATAGGAGGAGTTTCAGCACCTTTAAACGTATTGAACCAGGAAGGCATAGGCCCCGGCACATCAGTGTTATAAAAAAAATATCATTAAAGAACGGCTGAGTTGCAACAGCGGAAACAGCTGTACGAGGGAATGTTCTCGTCTCTACTGCTCCGTGCAAGTGTGAAGGAGACAGCGAGAAAAGGGAACAAGGCCAAGTGACGTCAGCGCCACATGTATTTCACCTGCCCATGGAAACGTCCAGAAATTATTGTTGTAAATTCTAAACGGCTTGACAGATAAAAATTCGGCAATCATCAACACGTAGCCCACATTTCAAATGTACAATAATAAAAATTTGAGATCAATCCATCTATTAGTTTAGAAGATATGACAAGTAGAAGTTTGTGATACGTGACCACTCCTCTGTTGCTTGACCCAGTGAGCTTGCTTCCAGCAGAATATAAAAATGTCAACGACTCGAGGGGATAGTCAGTTGAAATCTACAACTCGATCAAGACTGAAGGCCATGCTGCTTCGTCGCGAGATACGAGTAAGTCGGATTGTGAGACTTTGAATTTGTGCTAGATCGTAATAAGTAAAACTTCAACCACGTCGTGGACGTGTGGAATATTATAAAGTATTATACAACTGAGTTTCGTCGTATAAGATTTACGAATTACTTGAACATGTGATATTACGATATAGACTGTGTATTTAGGTAGAACTGAGAATACCAGTGTTTAATTTGCCATTCGACAGTATTATGGACTTTGTTAATTCCTCATATATTTGAACTCTGTCGTGATCACTTACGGTGACAAGCATATTAGGAAATTGTGCTTGATAGATTAAACATTGAACTAGTGACAATTTCATGAGCTTTGAGACATATTTCCCGTTTACAATTAGGATTGTGAACTATTTGAAGTATTGTTCCACTCGAATATTCAGTGATTAATAGAACTGAGTGTAGCTAATTTCACGTATTTTCTTGAAAATTTGATCAGTGTCGTCAGAAAAGAACTGAATATTAAGGACATTTTATGGTGATGTTAGAACATACGAACCCCTATCATGAAAAATCACTCATAAAATCCACTTAAGCAGTGAATATTAGGATTCTAGAGACTGCTGTAGAAGTTGTGTTCATTGCATTTACTCGAGTATTTAATGGACTGTGATAGTCATTCTAATACTGAATTTACGACATAATTTGTGGATATTACGAACTGTGCCAGTGTCTAATTTCATGTCTTACAAGCGGTGTAGTAAAAGACTGTGCTTTCGACTTCAGAAGTGATCTCATTTTATTATCACAGAAACTTGA
This sequence comes from Anabrus simplex, assembly GCF_040414725.1. Classification (NCBI taxonomy): domain Eukaryota; kingdom Metazoa; phylum Arthropoda; class Insecta; order Orthoptera; family Tettigoniidae; genus Anabrus; species Anabrus simplex. The sequence continues at coordinate 596,606,910 of NC_090266.1, forward strand.
CGTGTAATTCAAACTGTGGCGTAGACTGTGCTATTCCAAGTCGCGTATTCAATGCCATAGTATGAAAGTGCGAGTACAAACTGTGCATTCGGACTTATTTCAGTAGTAAATGCAACTCATTAATGATAATTAACAGTGCTACGACTTGCTGTATAGTGCCAATTGAACTTTCGCGTGTTAGTAAATTTCTTTTTAAAACACCGGAAATGTAGGCGAAGTGTCGTAATCTCACACTACCTTGAAGGTCGTATCCAGCATGGGATTATTCCTGGTGTCTTCGAGGGATATTCGTAGTATACAGCGAGGGATTAATCGTGGTATCGACGAGGGATTAAAACGTGGTGTCTTCGTGGGATGGAACGTGGTACTTTGCTGGTGCTGAGTTCGAGTTCAGGCTGTTCACTGCAGAAGTTCCCGTCATCAAGCTGCAGAGCCGTACTTCATCCATTCTTATGAGCAGAACACAGGTGATATAAGTGTATTTTACATTTTTTTGAGTGAGTAATTACACTTAGACAATAACTGACTTTTTAAGAAAGCACTCAGTCAATCGCAATATTCAACAGTGCTACGTTTATGAAATGAAAAGTGCCTCTTCTAACAAACTAATTTTTGACCGTGTGAATTCTAATCCTACTACTTGTAGAAATTGTAGGAGGTCATTCAACAAGACTTCAAATCATATTTAAGTGAAATGTAGGTTTCTCTTCAAAGCAAGCATTATTGAAGATCCATTTTTAAATGAAGTTTAGGATGTTATTTTCGAAGTTTGTGTAATCTGAAGTCATTTCATAGCGACCTAATTGAACTCTAGGGCTTGTTCTATAACAAGTGCAAAATTTAAAAATCTTATTTAATTTATTTAGATGAACTGTAGGATTTCTTCAGCAAGTATAAAAATTGCGTATGGCTATTACTAGCCGAGAGCAGCCCTTGTAAGGCAGACCCTCCGATGAGGGTGGGCGGGATCTGCCATGTGTAGGTAACTGAGTGTTATTGTGGTGGAGGATAGTGTTATGTGTGTTGTGTGAGTTGCAGGGATGTTGGAGACAGCACAGACACCCAGCCCCCGGGCCAGTGGAATTAACCAATGAAGGTTAAAATTCCCGACCCGGCGGGGAATCGAACCTGGGACCCTCTGAACCGAAGGCCAGTACGCTGATCATTCAGCCTACGAGTCGGACTCTTCAGCAAGTGATTTAAAATATTTAATTGGAACTATAGGATTGCTAAAGCAAGTGCAAGTGCAAGTTAATATTATGTTTAATAATTTCAGACACACTTTATGTTTGCACCAAAAGTGATTGATTTAATTTTCTTTGCAGTCTAAAAATCTTGGTCACTTGACAAAGTGGTTGAATGAAGGTCTATGATCAAAGTGTTATTTTGAATCTGAGGCTATGTATGAAATCTTGGATGAACTGTAGGGTGTACTGAGATCTTTAAAAGGCGATATTTATTCTGAACATTATTAACATCGATTGGATGTATAGGACAAAACTCTATTTACTTCAATCATAACAGTGTATATATTTCAGTCATTTATTTGTATTCTTAAGATATCAATTGAAGATTTAATTTTCGATAAATGAGAAGCAGGGTGATTTGCTTGAGATTATTAATAAATATTGTCAAAAATTTCAATTACCATCTATTATTCGCCCTGCGAAATCATCCTTCTCTGTACCTGCTCAATAGCAACCGTACAAAACTTGAGATACTTCCCATGCTCTTACCCAATAACTATTTCCCGGTACAGTATGCTACGGGACTCTCGTTCATTGCGGGAGTGTTAAATGATTTATCTCCTCTAGCAATTTGAGGTAACAGTATCCTTTCACTCTTTCCCTTTGTTTTGACGTGTTTGCCATGGATATCCAAAAGATGTGTCTTGATTTCCATTTTGATTGTCGTTGTGTGGCTCGAGCCTAGTTTTAACTTTCTTTCGTGTGTGTGTTTTTGGTGTTTTCCACTGTCACGGGAATGATGAGGGTTAGAAGCTCATACGTCCTTTTTTGAGTTGTGTGTGTGTGTGTGTGTGTGTGTGTGTTATGGCTGAATATCCGCGATGGAGACCGTTGTTCTGTTTGCATTATGGGCATGCGGAACATTGTTCGATCCTGAACGTCTTGACTGTAATTGCGATTGTTTGCTGGGCAAAATTCATGTCCACATGAGATACAAATTCATGTGGTATGAAAACGTTTTGGCAGCGAGGGCGTATAACTACGTGACATGTTTGGTTTAGGAGAGAATGGCTTCCTATTGTAAACCGTGCACATCGATTTATTTTCTCGACTAGGCAATGAGTTTAACTGATCGACGACCGCTTGGGTAAACCTTGCCAGCATTCTCCTTTGGTTATGATAGTGATATTATGCTTCTCTGTATGTGTGCGAGTGTAGCTTGGAAACGGGGCGCATCACCTGTTCAAACACTTCTTCTGCCTTTAACACTCCTGTCCTTCTTGCAGGTTTGTGTGCCGTTGATTTACTTGTCTCATTTTAGGCATATTATGCATTACAGGTACTTCTTTATATGTTTAATTAGAAGGTAGCCATGGCAACCCATTTACTATGGTATTCTTAGATTTTCATGCTCTGTGACATCAGCGCATGACTTTTTGTTTGGACCCTCCTCCTCTTTTTACGTCAGCAATTTACCTCTTACTTTTACTGTTTGATCTGTGGAGATTGCAGTAAAAAGAGATGAGAGGTTTTTTCGTAGTTGAGCGTGAGTGGAAGATGTTTTTACCTTGATATGATATCGGTGTTTTTAAGAAGAGAAAGAAATACTCATGTATCGTTTTGGGTCAAACTTGACATATCGCAAGTGTGAAGAAAAAGAGTCAAGTCAAAATATTGTATTGATGATAAAGATTGGTTTTGAGTAGAGAGAAACGTATTGTTTTGAGATACCTCTTGACTAATGTTGAAGAGGATCTAAGTGTTTCGCAATGTGAGTAAAAACATTTTAAATCTTATTTCTTTTGGCTCATGAGGGTCACTTTATTTGGTTTATTTTTCCACTTGCTTAATTCTAATAAACCTTTGCTTTTCCTTGTATCGCTGTTTTGATGTTATTTTTTGCGATATCCTCTAACCTTGATGACTTTGGTTTTGGGAGGCACCAATCCAGCTCCTGACCGTTCTCTGTTAGTTTCGGTCGGATCCGATATTCAGCACTGTTAAGATTGTATTTGGGCCTTTTGCGTTTCCACTGTGTCTATTATACTATATAAGTCTAATATAAAAATCGGAGGTGGTGCAGATGGTAAGCAGAAGCGTCGTTCAGGCCAAAATAACTCACCGGAAAGTAGAATTCGGGTTAAGAAGAGCTGGGTTTTGTAGTGTACCGTATCAATATATGACGGTCAAAGTATCATCGTTTTACGTTAAGGGAATATCTGAATATAGCACCAATCAGGGACAGAATTCCGTGCTTTGGTGGGAGGTGAACCACGGAGCAAAAGCTGTAGTCCCTGCGGTTACTCATGTGAGTCCGAACGAGAAGCAAGCTTTATTTTGTACTTATTCGTGGAGACCCCGGTTATCGCGTTCCGAAGCGAGACAGAGAAGGTGAAGGGAGATTGGGAGATGTAGACTAAGACGTTTTTGAATTTTTCACGTGAAGCCAGTGGAGCCAATAGCACGTAGCCAATTCCGAGCAATCCAGGTCAGGTAGCGTGCAAATTCGAGACGTTAATTCCACACGAGTTCTAGTTTCAATGAAAGTAAAACAATTGGCAATATTGGTTGTAATTATGACGCACTATTTACTCCATGGCGGTTATAAATAAGCGTGTTAAATGTTTTCTTTGGTTAAGTTCGAATAGCCATTGGATGGACGCGACCGGCCCACAAAACCGAACTATTGAGAGCGCGGGGATGTACTGAAGTCTGACGGAATATACCAGCACTATAAAGGGAAGGTCTGCGGGGCAGCTTGAGGCTAGTATAGTTGTTGACAGACCAGTGCGTAGTAAGTGTCGCTCGTATCAAACCTCTCGAAAAAATGAATTTAATAGTGTAATTAGAAAGTCTCATTTATGTATTAGACTAGCTCGCCTGAGCATTTATATTGAGTAAATAATAAAGTAACTAGAAGGATATCTCTAATTTAGCTAGGCACGTGTCGATTAACTGCCAGAAAAACTTGTTGCGATCGGGTATCATACCCGTAATAGGCGCTACTCGTGGTCGGACTGATGCCATAAGTAGCAGATATAGCCAGTTGTATCTCGTCTAGGTCGCGGCATTGTATGCAAATACAAACATGGCAGTAAAGAGGAGTGTCATACTTCATAATCCAGTTTTCAGGAGTTCGAGGGCAAAGGAAAGTGACGGCATCTGTAATGGCGTTCCAAGGAATCGAGTACCGGAGTTTAGGATCCAGAGTGCACAGCGCCAGGATGTGTTGAGTCTACACACGCCGCCCTAGATGGGTGTGCTGTGGCAATGATGGAAGGTTTCAGATAATTTTAACTGCATATGAGCATGATTTGTAGCTATAGACTCGACTCAGGGCCTTTTCGGTAAATATTAAATATGTAAATATCAGTGTCATAGTCATGTATATTTCAATCAGAGGTTAGATAATTTAACTTGGGGATGATCGCCTGTGCCAGCGGTGATTTTGTTAGCTTTGCTTTAGATGGTCTGTGTGTAATGTCATAGTTTATTGGTTAATTCGTGATATTGAATGTAGGTTTCTTATGCGCCATGTAGTGACGCAAGTTTTATGTTGATGTCAGAGTTTTAAGAAGGAGTTGGAGGTCAGCTTACCTCTAGAGGTTCGATCGGGGAATCCGGTATCGATGACGATCTAGTTGACAACGTTATGATGTGCATAATTACGCACAGATAATGTATTTCAGGTTGCAGCGAGAGCAGAGGGACATTTACACCTTTGTAACTCAGAGAGGGTCTTTTATACTATCGCGACAGACTAAACCATAGCCGTGTGTGGTATACGAACCGGGATAAGTTAGATGGAAGTTCGTGAAGAGCCGCAATGAGTGTGTATTATCGCAGTGCGATATTTGTAAAAATGGGCCGAGGAGGCTTAGATGTGGGAATAGGCCGAGTGAGAGCCTGGATGCGAACATGGATGTTTTAGATGCGAGGCCGTGAAGAGCCTTAAAGGTATATGCCATCCTCATGAGATATGAGATATATATTTGAGTACATGTCGATGAGTAGGCTAGATTCGGAATAATATGGGGCATAATTTAGTGTGCCATAACAAGACTCGTGAGAGATTTACGTCAGTGAGCCTCCTGCCTGACCATGTGTTGAAAGGCGACACTTCTTTCTGAAATCCACAAAGATGCATGGGCTGTTTCACCCAGTGACGTGTTTACGCAGGTATAGACTCTCTGTGAGGGGTGACTGAGCCAAAATGAATGAAATTGCTGTACACACGAAAACCGGTATCCCGGCCATGGCATGTTGGTCTGTTCGCACGTAAAATATTTACTAATTACTCTCTCTCCAGAGTTGACCAGAAGTTGCTAATTTTAACTTGCTACATTCCGTTGTGCGTATACATGGCTATAGAAGTGTAGAGCCATAGAGGTCTTGGGTTCGAGAACAAAACCCAGACAATGACATCAAGTGCATATATATTTGTTTTCTCCTTCATGTGGTGTTTATTTTTACCTTTCAGCGGTTGTCTTGTGTGTTTATTCTCTGTTGTTGTTGCTTGCGTCGTTGATTAAAGGGATCACAGCACGTGCTGATTTTGGGTTGTGAGGTTCTTTTCATCTTCAATTTGTTCCGGGTATGGACCCGTTTTGTATATTCAGTGTCTTTTGGAGGGTAAATTCCAGTTATAAGCAGGTGTGTAATGTATTTATTTACTGACTAATTCGGACTTGTCTAATCACGCACGGATGTGCGAATCTATATTGAGACGATTCAGTTCGAAGCTACGTACCATGCAAAGTTTAATTTCTTTGAACCCCCGTAAAAACTCAATAACCCCACCGTATTCCACACAATGACTTGAAAGGTAAATTCGAGACCCGTGTATACGTGTGTACGAGGTTTTGAACCATTGACGGAAAACTTATATTGTAATGTTTTCTGTAAATTTAATTTGGGAATATTGCTATTCTTACCTCATGTTTAATTATTAAAGGAGATAGAGAAGTGAAACATAACAGATTATACACATATATATTTTACAGAGATTGATTTTCACGCTATCACCCAAAGAAAAGAGGTGACATTCACGCAAGTATATGAAAAAGGCTTGATTTGAGGTGACGTGGTTTCGAAACATTTCTTGGTTCTACTCTGCTCTATCAAAACCCGCTGTCGCAGACAGAATAATCAGGGATTTGAAAATTGACATTAGAATTAATGAATGATACTGAAGTATCTGAAGAACGAAGGCATCAAGGCAAGTTAAGGAAGGACAGATATTCCCTTAATATGTTTAGGTAGTGCTCCTCACAATTGCCAAGGTTGATTATAGTAGCTGTAAATGAACTGATGGTCCCCTTCACAGTCTTTTGTGGAGTGAATCAATGTGCACAAGGAATGCCCAATCTTCAAGGCCTAAATAATTTTGTAATAGCTGCACCGACAGGCCCGGTTTCAGATTTCGAAGTATATCAGGGTAAGGGTGCATTTCGTTAGACACGTGAGGATACTGCGTGTTCGAAAAAATAGGTGTAGAAGGTGTTGCTGTCATCAGACTTGCAGAAACAATTTCAGAGTGGTCTCAAATATTTTTACAAATATTTTACTAGTACGGCTATTTTAGTGTAAATGAGCATGAACACTACTGGAACTATACGACGAAATCCCATATTACCCCAGCTACCCATTGAACTGATGGAAAATTAATGGAAAAATGGAGAAAACTTGCGGTTTATCAGTTAAGCAAGATGGGCAGATGAGAATTTTGAAATGTTATGATCAAAAATTATTCACTTCAGCAGTAACTAAATCAAGTATCTAGCCAAAAGCTGTATCCAGGTGATGAAATAAGAGGAAGAAAAAGAACGTTGCAGTCATAATACCTGCGGTGGGAAAGAAATACAATGAATCAACGAGTCCAGGTTGAAAGTCGGAACGGTAGGGACATTTTGACTTGGCTGATAATAGTTAAAGGATTCTTTACCGATAGGACAAACTATTTTTCCAGTATTTTGGAAAGAGTATTTTTCAATTCCTGGATTTCAAAACTTCAGTAGCAGATACGTTTCTGATAGCATCCGATGGACAATCAAGATACCTGTGATGATGAAGTGAACGATGGTCGCCTGCGGTCAACTACGAATGAACGAAAACGGCATCAACCTGTGGAAATAGACACAACGTCACCGCAACGGAGAGAACAAAAGAAGTCCGGAAAACACCTTCCGGAATTTAAAGAAATAGAAAATTAATTACAGTCCGTGATATTTTAGCTCTTGAAAGTTAAGAGTATAGTGAATCAGGTAACATATTTAATTCCTAGCCAGGATGATTTTTTCTTGTAGTAGAATAAATATATAGAATTGAACTGAATTATAATGATATTACTAATTTTACACCCCACTAACTACTTTTTCGGCTTTAGGGGCGCTGAGGTGCCGAAACCTCGTAGTGAAGAAGTTCTTTAACTTGCCTGTAAATTGACTGGTAGGAGGCTGACGGATGTGAGCACCGTAACTACCCCGGATGTGATAGCGATTGAACCCATCAAATTGTGGTCCGAAGGCATGAAAATCGGCAATAGCTTGGGCAATAATCCAGGAGGCACATTAGTCGACATAGCACATTTTGTCAATATTCCAGCAGACTGATCATCTCTACCGCAAGTAAAAGTGATCTGATGAAATTATGTTGTTTAAACATCGAAAATGACTGTAGCTATACAGAGTAAGACTTTTGCTTGCCCCCTTCACTCTTGTTGCACTAAATTATAGAATAGTACTCTGAATAGAATTTCCAGGTATCTCTCCCAAACTAAGACATAAAATATTATATTTATTCACAAACGAAACTGAAGTACACACAAAAACACACGTAATTAGCTAGGTTTACGCCGAGAAATAGACCCAGGTGATAATGAATTATATTCAAAGGGCTGTAATAGATCACCCACACCAAGATAAACGTTCCCAACGCTCTAGTGGTAGTAATAATAGTAGTCCTAAGGCACAAGAATTTGGAGGTTCTCGTGCATTATAGCCATGATCAATAGCACCTATATGTTCACATGTTACTTCTACTACACGGGCAGGGATTCCCGTGATTTTATAAGAAGCATTTCGTGAATGCCACTGACATACTTCAATAGATTTTTATGATAGTGATTATTATTATTATTATTATTATTATTATTATTATTATTATTATTATTATTATTATCATTATTATTTACGCTAAGAAATCATGTGTTTTAAACATCGAAATTGACTGTGGCCATCGAGAGTATGATTTTTGTGTGTCTCCTTCACTGTTGTTGCACTAAATTCTAGAATAGTACTCTGAATGGAATTTCGAGGCATCTCTCCCTAACCTAGACACAAAATATTATATTTATTCATAATCAAAACTGAAGTACACGTAAGAACACAAGATTGTCCCTTTTCAAGCTCTAAGGCGTGCTTAGTTCACCCGGTAAGGCGTGGAATCGATTAACTATCATGAATTCGAAAAAATTCCAAAAGAGACTTCGACTTCTGAAGAGTTAGATGGAACTAAAGTACTCTCGACCTCCACAGAAATCAGTACCTGGTTAATTCCTGGGGGCAACGGGCAACCATAGAACTAAATCTGCGACCACTGAATTAGGTGAGTGAGGAACAATGCGTGGTTGTCAGATATGGAAACGGTGAAGCGGCAAATGGTCGAGAGGCGCTTACCTGTGAGCACGGATTAGGGACGCTGACCGTGGAGTGCTGTCTAGTCGAAGGTGGTCCACTTCAGGTCCACGTATTCTTTTCCATATTATACAGTCCAATATACAGTATTCAAGTATCTATAGCTATATTGCAAACCCCCAAATAAATAAATATATTTTAATAAAACTGGTACGTAATCCGAAAGTATCCTGTGTCCTGGGCTGCAAGATGTGCCCCGGCGAACTCGGCTAGCGGCATCAGGCCTCTTTCCGGCCCATTTTCCAGGAAAACGAAATGACCCATAGAAACGTGTTCCAGGTAATACATTTAAGTTAGACGATTTTCTACTTTGTTCCTGCATGCAACATTTTATTGGCTGAAAAAACCAAAACGTGGCAGCTTACTGAAAATTTCAATACATTTTTTATTCTTCTTCTTCTGTATCTGTTTACCCTCCAGGGTCCGTTTTTCCCTCGGACTCAGCGAGGGATCCTACCTCTACCGCCTCAAGGGCCGTGTCCAGGAGCTTCAGACTCTGGGTCGGGTGATACAACTGGGGAGGATGACCAGTACCTCGCCTAGGCGGAATCACCTGCTATGCTAAACAGCGGCTTTGCGGGGGTTTTGAAGATTGGAAGGGATAGAGAAGGAAGAGGGAAGGAAACGGCCGTGGCATTATATTAGGTACTATCCCGGCATTTGCCCGGCGGAGAAAACCACTTCCAGGATGGCTGAGGTGGGAATCGGTCCCACCTCTACTCAGTTGACCTCTCGAGGGTGAGTGGACCCGGTTTCAGTCCTCGTACCGCTTTTCAAATTTCGTGTCAGATCCGGGAATCGAACCTGGGTCTCCGGGGATGGCAGCTAATCACACTAACCACAACAGCACAGAGGTGGACAATACATTATTTTATGGATTTAAATTTACATGGTCAGGATTTTTCTTTGTAATTATTATATTAATTTGTTGATGTGGAAAATGGGTACACCGCTGATTTCAGCGGTGTTTTCGACATTGTCGGAGGAGCTTGGGAGAGAACAAACTGCCCCGCGTTCCGAAATGATGTACACAAATATTTATTCGCCCATTGCTACTTAACCGTGGTAATTTCTCTGACCCGCCTTATTTGTTGGCCGCGACAATAGCCATTCTGTCCCACTTATTTCTGCGATTAATGTTAATAATGTTATTTGCTTTACGTCCCACTAACTACTTTTTAAGGTCTTCGGAGACACCGAGGTGCCGGAATTTAGTCCCGCAGGAGTTCTTTTACGTGCCAGTAAATCTACCGACACGGGGCTGTCGTATTTGAGCACCTTCAAATACCACCGGATTGAGCCAGGATCGAACCTGCCAAGTTGGGGTTAGAAGGCCAGCGCCTTAACCGTCTGAGCCACTCAGCCCGGCATTTCTGGGATTAGGGATTACCTTCCACTTTCCCAAGGGCCTTCGTGGTACTGCATGTGCGAAGACGAATTTGTCATTGTATTATTATAATTACATGAAAATCCGGTGTACATATTTACAAACGATTTATGCTGTTTTAACGAAGGCAATATAGCCATCTACAATATATTGTGGTGTTTTGAATTACTTTTAGGCACTGTGAATGGTTAACATTGGAGTAGCTGCTCCACCACACCACGTTGTGCCACCTATTTGTCGCCACAGTGACAAATGGCAGAAATCACAACGAGGCCAAGCGGCAAACATTATAAATAACAGTGGGCTGACGGATAGTGGCTTGTAATGCGAGTTGCTGAGCGTTAGGGGCGCAGTCCACTGGCGACACACATGACGCCACCAAGCCTACTCTGGCGCCTCTTGAAACTAAAATGGAATCAATTGGTATTCTCAGTCTGTGCAATGCGACCATATAAAAGTAATGTAATTCTACATAACAAAATGGTGTAATGCAACAGTATAATGAAATACCATGACGTCACAATGAAATAAAATCATATTTCTATTTTTATTTTTCATTTTTTGCTATAAGCTACCGTCACAGGTAGATCCTGTGGTGACGATGCGACAGAACAGTGCCAAAAGTGGGAAGGAAGGGGCCGTGGCCTTAATTGAAGTACATCCTGGTGATAGTGGGTTCGAATCCCACAGTCGGCAACCCTGAAGATGGTTGTCCGTGGTTTTCCATTTTCACACCAGGCAAATGCTGGGGCTGCACCTTAATTAAGGCCACGGCCGCTCAGTTCCCACTCCTAGGCCTTCCCTTTGCCATTTTTGCCATAAGACCTATCTGCGTCGGTGCGTCGTAAAGCAAATAGTAAATAAAAAACAAGTTACAGTCCCAAAATTTGCCTGGTGTGAAAATGGCAAACCATAGAAAACCATCTTCAGGGGCTGCCAAGAGTGGAGTTGGAACCCACTATCTACCGAATGCAAGCTTATAGCTACGTGATACCAACCGCACAGCCACTTACTTTAGAAATGTAGAATTTTTAGAAGGAAATGGCATTCCAATGTGGACGGATTCTGCGTAAAGCTGGAAATCCCGTGACCAAGGTAACAACAGACATAAAATTACAAGTCTGCTTTAGCTTACACACAAACCAAAACTAAGAAATCCTTTTGCGTATAATAGTTCATCATGTCAGTGACATCCTCAACCTCATTGCTCGGCGTTCTGACATGAATGTGTGTCTTAGGACTGGTGGTCACCCAAAGATTTGCATGACGTGACGTGAAGTGACGCGGCAAATTGTGTAACGGAAGTGACGTCACAAAACGTTACTTAGCAACTGTGACCTTGAAAGGTGCGCGGGCTGTATATTTGTACAAGTAGAGTGTGTTAAAATAGAAGGTACTAATTTAAGATACCTTGTGTAGTACCACTACTGACTGGTTGGCTCAATGGTCAACGTACTGGCCTTCGTTTCACAGGGTACCGGGATCGATTCCCTGCCGAGTCGGGGATTTTAATCGCTTTTGATTAATTCTTCTGGCTCGGAGACTGGGTGTATGTGTCCGTCCCAACACTCTCCTCATCATATTCAGACAATATGTCACACTACCATCCACGACAGAAATACGCAATAGGTTTGACGCCAGGAAGGTCATCCGGCTGTAAAACAGGGCCAAATCCACATGTGCGACGCAGTTCGAAACCGTGACCCCACAGGTGTGGGAAAAAGCTGCAGAAAAGGAATAACAACAAGAAGAAGAGTGTAGTACCACTGTCAATTATATCTACGCTGCATCAAGTCGGCCACGGTAGTACTAACATTCAGATCAATGACCTTACGGTACGCACTGTAGAACTAATATGTAAATTCACAGCCTCCTGTTTAGGCTATGTCTGATGGCTGGCGATCATCTGAAATTAGCAGCTGTTGATGGACGGCCATGAACGAGAAACATCTTCAAGATCTAAAAGCATTAAGCTCTTTAGACATTTTATCAATCGTAAAATTATCAGCGTACCGCATCAGTGTTGCAGTGGGCTCATCAGCTGGATTGCTACACCTAGGTGCCGCCCCAGTGTAGCAATGGGCTCATCAGTTGGATTGCTACACGTAGATACCGCCCCAGTGTAGCAGTGGGCTCATCAGCTGGACTGCTACACCTAGGTGCCGACCCAGTGTAGCAGTGGGCTCATCAGTTGGATTGCTACACCTAGGTGCCGACCCAGTGTAGCAGTGGGGCGAAACTCTGGTAATTTCACTATTGAAAAATGCTAAAGAGCTTAATGTTTTTAACATTTGCAATCGATGAAATTAAATTATGGTTTCCTTCTAGGATCCTCAGTTTTTATATTCAAGATTATTTGATTTTCGCGAAAGGAAAAGTGCTTTGTGTTGTGTTCTGTTGCTGGTTCGGCCGCCTCTCATATCAGGCATCTGCTGAGTTAATTCCACGCAGGTGAGTTAAACCCTTCCAGCACCCAATCCACTATAACTCCATAACTTTAATTTCGTTAGGACTAACCCGGGCTCAGTAGCACAGACGGCAAAATGCTGGCTTTCTCAGCCCAATATGGTGAGTTCGATTCCTGCTCAGTCCGTGCCATTGCTTAGATATATCATCCGGGCGTCGGTAGATCTATCGACACAAAGAAAATACTCTGCCAGAAACATTTCTGGCCCCCCCGGCTTCTCCGAAAACCATCAGTGTAGTTAATAGGACGTAAAATTAACGACTAATGACATGCTTCAATGTTTGGCTGTCAATAAGTCGATCGAACAAGTTTGAACCTGCACATCATAGCATAAAGAAATAATTCTTACACCCCTTTTAATATTTCTTGTCGATTACCTTCTTGGAACCTGGGATATATTCAACTCTATTTCCCACGCCTTAAATATTATTACACAGGGCGAGTTGGCCGTCCGGTTAGAGGCGCGAGGCTGTGAGCTTGGATCCGGGAGGTAATGGATTCGAATCCCACTGTCGGCAGCCCTGAAGATGGTTTTCCGTGGTTTACCATTTTCACTCCACGGAAATGCTGGGGCTGTACCTTAATTAAGGCCACTGCCGCTTCCTTCCAACTCCTAGGTATTTCCTATCCCATCGTAGCCATAAGACCTACGATCTGTGTCGGTGCGACGTAAAACAACTAGCAACCAAAAACATTATTACATGTGGTATTTTAGACCGGTATTGTATCGTGTGTGTTTGTGTGTGTGTGTCTGTGTGAATAATTTATTTAGGATAATGAACTTAATATAAGTTATTTCTATTATTATGAATGTAAAATAACTCAGAATATTCAGTATCTACACTAGGTTTCCAATCTCGCTTACTTGATGCGCATAAAGTTGCAATTTACCAGTATTACGTGCATTAACGCATTTAGCAATGATATTTGGTTATAAATTCAAGATTTCATTTAAGATATAATTATGTTTCAATATAGATATTCAGGCTATAAAACTATTAATAATAATAATAATAATAATAATAATAATAATAATAATAATAATAATAAGATGGGCTTAGTGTCTCAGAGTGTAGAAGGCCTTCTGAGCCCATCTTGGAGGGTTTGATCCCGACTCAGCCTAGCGATACATGAAGGTGAAAAATGCGTCAGTTTCGTGTCGGTAAATTTATCGACACATAAATGAACTCCGGCTGGAAAAATTATGGTACCTCGGCGTCTTTCGGAAACCGCGAAGAACATAAAACGTACAACACGATTAAAATTAGAATCAGTGGAACGCAAAATCAAATAACTTGATTAACATTAGTATTAGTAGTAGAGCCTGAATTTTTAAGTAGCCTATTAATTGGTTGTATGCAGGTTTATTTGGCAAGCAGAAAATGGTGCCCAGCCTGTTCTACAATATAGAAGAGTTGCATAAAGTTTTGTAATTCCAATAGGGCTTATGCAAATTTCACATCAGAACCGCAGCGCAGGCTAAAAGGTACTTGCTATTCACAAAAGTTCGCATTTTAACCCATAAAGGGATAAAATCCGGATGTTTTTCTTCTCATTATTTTTATTATTATTATTGTTATTATTATTATTGTTATTATTATTATTATTATTATTATTATTATTATTATTATTATTATTATTATTGTTGTTTTTGTTGTTGTGCCGGAGGTACACTTACACCGTACATTAAAACTGAGCGCCTTTCAGAAGGTCATTTGTAATATGAACTTCGAACAGTGTATCAGAAGAAGTTTATGTTAAGATTTCCCTACTGTCGGCTTATGTTTTTTTTTTTTTGCTAGGGGCTTTACGTCGCACCGACACAGATAGGTCTTATGGCGACGATGGGATAGGAAAGGCCTAGGAGTTGGAAGGTACAGCCACAGCATTTGCCTGGTGTGAAAATGGGAAACCACGGAAAACCATCTTCAGGGCTGCCGATAGTGGGATTCGAACCTACTATCTCCCGGATGCAAGCTCACAGCCGCGCGCCTCTACGCGCACGGCCAACTCGCCCGGTGTCGGCTTATGTGCCCCCGCTGGTGTGAAAATAGACAATTAGCCTTCAGAAAAAAATTGTACTTTCTAGGTTTACAAAACTGAAATATTGGTAGATTTTATTTGTGTTCTAAGTTTACTAGCACTGCTATCTCTTCCTTCTTCGTGAAATCATCGACCAGCCAAAAATTTTGGATATGTATTAAATGAGCCAATCAAAATTAGGGGTTTGTACAGGCCTTGTGCCTAGAGAGTTCTGGAACCTTCCCCTCTACTATAAAAGCTGGAATTTTATGGGCCATAATGTCTTTCCCATCGCTCCAGTCAAGAGGTTTAGAGTGCGTAAGTAGTGGAGACATGGGACAAGCCTCGCCCGGCGTCGGAAGGCCCACCAGATCAAGGAAATTACAGACATCTTTTAATTACGTGATAGTTTCAGAAAGCTGTCAGACTCGTTGGCTGAATGGTCAGCATAATGGCCTTCGGTTCAGAGGGTCCCAGGTACGATTCCCGGCCGCGTCCGTGATTTTAATCGCTTCTGATTAATTCGTCTGGCTCGGGGACCTCATCATATTCAGACAACATATGACACTAGCAACCTTCACAGAAACACACAATTTTGATTACATCCCTTCATGTAGGGTTGCGTCTGGAAGGGCATCCGGCCGAAAAAACAGGGCCAAATCCATATGTGCTACTCAGTTAGCACCCGCTACCCCACAGTGTGTGTGAAAAAGCAGTAGCAAAAGAGGAAGATAGTTTCAGAAAACTGACTTGAGGGGAAGGTTTCGAAATTCTTTCTCATTGTGTACGGACTTTATTTTAACTTAGGGAATAAGGAGTGTTCACCGTGTTTTATTCCCATTCAACCTGTTATGGGGCTGACGATGATTTTGTGAAATTTTAAAATGTATCTCTTCTTTTGGACTTTATACTTTTCTCCATCTAGTCACCCTCCGTAGTAGAGGCTTAGCCTCTGTAATTTAGGGCAATGAGCCCAGATAGTGTTTTAGTGCTACAAGTGTATTTCCAAAGGAGTGCAAGTGTTCGCCTCCTAGCATTTTGGTTTATGGCCGATATTATGAACCTATTTTTATCACTAATGGCCATGTAGAATGGGCACTTATTGCCTCTGTTTTATTTTATCTATTCCTATTCGAGTGTAAATCAGACTGTCGAGCGGTTAAGATAATAACTGTTTTTATTGATCTGAAGTGAAATTTAGATTAGGAAATTGTGCCTCGGGAAGGCAAGACTGTAATAACATTTGGAGCGCAGTCTCCTTGAGTATTGATTGAATGGAGCAATGGTGATCTTTGAATATTGTAACTGTGGAGCTACAAGCCCAATTCTACAACTTATTGTGTACCTGAACTTTGTTCTTTCTCGTTATTTGAGCCAACGATCTCCTAGTGTTTTGTTGTTTACCAAAGTTTAAAATCTGAAAGGGAAATGAAAGGAAAGAAATAAAATTTCCAAAGTTGGTGTTTCATATTACGCTTTGAGCTTTTATCTGTCCACCTATTCGCACCACACCTTCTTACACCTCTGCGTTCCACGGTATCCCCGTAACAAGTTGTAGCAGAGCGTTGTCAAATGGTTCTGGACGAAGCCCCTTTTTAACGGCTTTACATAGAATTTGATATGGAACTCTAAAAATGTTTCTGTTTCCGTATTTTTCGAATTTTTTCAAATTCTCCTTCATTATGTCTGGTTCTAGAGAAGTCCTTACACCGTGGTATCTGCGCAAGGAAGAACTAATTTACGAATTCTTAATTAGAAATGTCCAGTCTGGTGGCATGGTTGCAACAGACGCAGCTAAACTTCGAGAATCTTTAGAGTTTCCCATCTGTGTTCCTGTGTATGGCGAGAAAGAAATTGGTGAGGCTCTATCCCCTTCACTGCCGATATTACTGATCTTTCCTATGTTCCGAGCTTTACTGAAGTAAGTGAAACCTCAGGAAATCAACTTAAGCGGATTCATGCTGGGTTATTCCAGTTCTATACGAGAGCTAAGGACCTATCTTCTCTGAAAATTGATGATGATCATACTAGTATGCCTAACACTCTAGTTGAACATATTTCTGAGTTGTCAGATCAGGTCAATCGATTGTTGTCCGGAGCCGCTAGTGCTAAGGGTGACTATCTTCCACCAGTAAATGTACAAACTGAAGAGGACCATAATAAGTCTTCTGAGAGTAGGGAATCTGTTGACCGAAAACAAATTTCTGCCCCATCTGAACAAGTTGTAAATCATCCACCACTACTTCAACCCTTCATCATCAGTAATGCAGCTTTCGAACCCCCTCAAACTCTAGCGCAGTTTTCGATAATATCACCCGGTTTCAGTAGTTTTCCTTATCCATGTTGCTTCAGGGCATTTAAAAGCTTTCAGTCAACTATACTAATGATTTAATTGCATTTCTAATGTTTCTAGTGGAATTTCAGGGTCATGCATTAGTGGTTTATCTCTCACATTCCCAAATTTTACATATCATCCACCCATACTCCGTTGGTGTCCTCTGCAACAAAATTGTAAAGGCCATAGCGTATAGAAGTTCTATAGAACTTTCCCATGCCCATCTCTTACCTAATTTCAATCTTTCAAGAGCCATGTCATCGCTAGTACAAACGTTCTGCTTCCGAATCCAAGGACTAGACGAGAATCTAGCCGAATTTTTCCAGGGCATCAAGTTTTATACAAGGGTGTTGGCCTTCCACTACGCTGAAGGGCAAATTGTGAAGACCATTGTCTAAGGGTTTTCTCCATCTTAGAGGTCGTATTTGTGTTTTACTTCTCGGCCCTACACATTTTCATAACTAGAGCCTATGGCAGTATCCGCGGAAAGAGTTAGGTACGCAGAAAATTTACAAGTCGCCAGAGAGCCTCCTCCTCCATCATCTAATAGTTCTCGGCCACCACCTCGCCGAACTTTCCCTCCCAGCAAGTGTTATGCGAGCGGATCGGTGGACCACCTTCGAGATAAGTGTCCTTTCGTGAAATCTAATGGAACTAGGAATGGAGCAGGGCCGTCCCTTGGATGTTTTAAGTGCGAATCATTTTCACTCATTGCTAAAAACTGTACTTCCCATAGCAGCACATCTTCCTATTCTACTTCTGGTCTTGCCTCCACCAACTTAGGAAATAGGATATGAATACCAGGCCCGGCTGAGTCACCACATTCTGCTTCTCGTGGCTCAGCCCAAGTCAGGTCGGTCACCAAAATCTCTGAGGAGCGAAGAAATACTAATTTATCTTTTGAAGGTCCGAGGGAATGTCTCAAGTTGCAACTGAGACCCCAGGATTTGTGCCCTTTCTCAAAATTGAGATAAATTATGAACCTGTCACGGCACCGTTATATTCTGGATGTGTTAGCTCTATTATTTTTGGAAATTGGTATTCTAAACTGGAAGATTTGTTGTACATTTCCTGACTATAGTTTTCTTCTGTTAAATTTATGTCTGTGAATTCTTCACCTTTAGAAATTCTAGGAAATATTCGTGTTAAAATTCCCATTTATAAATTCACTTGGAAGTTTTAGTTCTTCCTTGCCAAACATTTATCATGCCCTGTGATATTAGGGGCGGATTTCATGTCACATTCTGGTCCAGTGCTCGATATTCAGAGCAAGTCTTGCACGTTCAAATTTGAAAGCAATTTCCACGTTCCCCTTTTAAAATGTAACTCTGCATCATCTTCCTCAATTTCGCCTATCCAGAGTGACATGCCATAAGACCTTAGATCCCTGTAAAGTTTCGTCCATATAGGCTATCTCCACCTAAACTTAAGATTCTTTAGGAAATTATTGATCAAATGTTGAAGGATGGCATCATTCCGCCTCCAAAGTCGTCGTATTCATTGCCCATCTTTCTTGTACCGAAAACTCAAGACGCTTCAGGCCAGTCATTCATTACAAGGCGTTAAGCCGTAAGGTTGCATTGCAGTCAGTTCCCCTTTCGGATATGCATTCATGTTTCTCTTGTTTTCGGAAGACTAAGTTCTTCAAAATACTAGATCTTAACCAAGCATATAACCAGGCACCTCTTCAGGAATAATCAAAACATATCACTGCTTTCGCTACCGACTGCAACTTGTACGAATATAATCGCGTGTCTTTCGGGATGTAAGCTTTGGGAAGGCATTCTTTCTGATTATATTAGACATGTTTGTGAAATTAATAACTGGTTCGATAGCAGGCAATTCGGTTTTAGGAAAGGTTATTCCACTGAAGCTCAACTTGTAGGATTCCAGCAAGATATAGCAGATATCTTGGATTCTGGAGGTCAAATGGACTGTATCGCGATTGACCCGTCTAAAGCATTTGATAGGGTGGATTATGGGAGACTACTGGAAAAAATGATTGCAATTGGACTAGACAAAAGAGTGACTGAATGGGTTGCTATATTTCTAGAAAATAGATCTCAGAGAATTAGAGTAGGTGAAGCTTTATCTGACCCTGTAAAAGTTAAGAGGGGAATTCCTCAAGGCAGTATTATCGGACCTTTATGTTTTCTTATATATATAAATGATATGAGTAAAGGAGTGGAATCGGAGGCAAGGCTTTTTGCGGATGATGTTATTCTCTATAGAGTGATAAATAAGTTACAAGATTGTGAGCAACTGCAACGTGACCTCGAAAATGTTGTGAGATGGACAGCAGGCAATGGTATGTTGATAAACGGGGTTAAAAGTCAGGTTGTGAGTTCCACAAATAGGAAAAGTCCTCTCAGTTTTAATTACTTCGTTTATGGGGTGAAAGTTCCTTTTGTGGATCATTGTAAGTATCTGGGTGTTAATATACGGAAAGATCTTCATTGGGGTAATCACATAAATGGGATTGTAAATAAAGGGTACAGATCTCTGCACATGGTTATGAGGGTGTTTAGGGTTTGTAGTAAGGATGTAAAGGAGAGTGCATATAAGTCTCTGGTAAGACCCCAACTAGAGTATGGTTCCAGTGTATGCGACCCTCACCAGGATTACCTGATTCAAGAACTGGAAAAAATCCAAAGAAAAGCAGCTCGATTTGTTCTGGGTGATTTCCGACAAAAGAGTAGCGTTACAAAAATGTTGCAATGTTTGGGTTGGGAAGAATTGAGAGAAAGAAGAAGAGCTGCTCGACTAAGTGGTATGTTCCGAGCTGTCAGCGGAGAGATGGCGTGGAATGACATTAGTAGACGAATAAGTTTGAATGGTGTTTATAAAAGTAGGAAAGATCACAATATGAAGATAAAGTTGGAATTCAAGAGGACAAACTAGGGCAAATATTCATTTATAGGAAGGGGAGTTAGGGATTGGAATAACTTACCAAGGGAGATGTTCAATAAATTTCCAATTTCTCTGAAATCATTTAGTAAAAGGCTACGAAAGCAACAGATACGGAATCTGCCACCTGGGCGACTGCCCTAAATGCAGATCAGTATTGATTGATTGATTGATTGATTGATTGAGTGATTGATTGATTGATTGATTGATTGATTGATTGATTGATTGATTGATTGATTGATTGATTGATTGATTGATTGATTGATTGATTGATTGATTGATTGATTGATTGATTGATTGATTGATTGATTGATTGATTGATTGATTGATTGATTGATTGAAACACCCACAAGCGTGGCTGTTCTTACTAGACTGCTAGATACGGTCTTCTCGGACATCAAACCCGAATGTCTGTACCACTATCTAGATGATGGCCTCTTTTCCTCTGAAACATTTGAAGAACGCTTACCTCATCCAGAGGAATTCCTAAAGCGCCTTCGTAAGGCTGGATTAAAAGTCAAGTTATCAAAGGTGTCTTTCGCGAAGTTAACTATGTCTTTCTTAGGGCATATAGTGTCTCCCGGTGGAGTTTCAATCGATCTTTCCAGAACGCAGGCAATTCGTAACTTTAAGTCTCGTTAAGAAGATATAGGAATTGCTAGATTCATCGGCATGGTGAATTACTTCATGAAATTTATTCCCAACTTTTAATAGGGCGGCGCCCATAAACCCACTTCGTAGGAAAGGTGTCAAGTTCGATTGGGGGCCACCGCAGCAAGCTGCGTTCGAAGACTTGAAGTTAGCTCCCTGTAACGCCCCAGTCTTAGCAATACCGGATTTTTCTAAAAAGGTCATCGTTCAGGCAGACGCCTCGTCATCTGCGGTCACTGCTGTCCTTCTCCAAAAATCTGAACTCGGAAGGTGGCCAATTGCTCATGCGTGTAGGACCTTATCTGCTCAAGAAGCCAAGTACTCCTTATATGAGTTAGAAGTAGTGGCTATACTGTCAAAAATTCCGCCTGCAAATTGAACATGTTAAGTTCGAATTAGAGACCGACAATCAAGCTCCAAGCTGGGTTTTGGCTAGGCTCCGGTGTACAGGACGTGTCGCCCGTTGGGAAATCGGCATTTCGGCGTTTCAGTTTGACGTGCGACACATTCGGGTATCCGAGAATGTGGTCGCGGATGGGTTAAGCCCTATGATTTCTGGCGGGGTTGATTCCATTGACCAGGAAGACTCTTTCTATTTCCATGCTTCCTACTGTAAGTGCCATTTTGACTGATGCCCGTATGCTATTCCGTGACATCGAAAAATATAAACGTGAAGATCCAGTGCTGGCTCCTATTATGGGTACCCTTCCTTCTGGGGAACATGTCCCTTATGTTCTGAGGAACCTTTCGAGGCATGATCAAAAGATGAAAGTTGTAGTCCCCATTATTCTTGTGCCCATGACCTTCAAGTATTATCATGAAACCCCATTAGGGGGACATCTAATCCTCTTCAAAACTGGCGAAAAATTAGAGAGATGTTCATCTGGAAGGGTATGTGCGGCGAAATTAGGGAAATGGTTTAAGCTTGTAAACCTTGTTTGGTTAGCAAGCCCACGTTGTCTACTAATCTAGGGCATTTGTCATCTCATCAAGCATCTTGCCCTATGGGGCGATTATACATATACTATGTCGGACCCTTCCCTCAATCTAAGGGGAACGGGAATAAATTCATCCTTGTGTGTGTAGATGGTTTCGCACGGTTTTCATGGCTATTTCCTACTAAGCTGGCCACCGCTCAATCTACCATTTCTTGCCTTAATACTATTTTTGTTTCTTTTGGACCTTGTCAATACATTGTCTCGGATAATGCCAAAGCATTCACCTCTAATATATTTGGCAAATTCTGCTTTGATCTATCCATCTCACATGTTACAACGTCAGCCTATCACCCACAACCATTTCTAGCTGAGCGTGTTATCCATAATCTTCGATCTACCTTGATCGCTTTTCACCATGAAGAGCATTCTCGGTGGGATACTTCATTACATTGGCTATCTTTTACATTCAAATCGGCGGTTCACGATTCACACAAATTTTCACCTGCATCTCTTATGTTAAGTTCGTTCCTAACACACCGTCATCCAATTTATGTTCAATTATTGACATTTTGCCAGAGACAATAGACCGCGATAATATTAGGGATCTGTGGAGAAAGGCCAAAAGTAAACTTAAAGCTTCTCATTAGAAAGTGAAAAAGAGATATGATCGTGGACCGAGACCCACTAATTCGAAGATTGGAGACCAAGTCATGGTGAAAAATGTCGATCCTGCAGGCAAGTTTTCCCCCAGATTTCATGGACCGTGTATAATTCTTGTTTTCCAAACACCGTTCACCCCCTTGGTGAGCATTCCAGATACTGAGAGTATTTTAGGGCTTATCTGTCCCAGGAACAACCGGAATAAAATCTGTGCCTTTCAGTATAGGCAACCAAGTGAGTGTATTATCAATTTAATTATTCTTCATTCCTTAACAGCTTAGAGTCTTTAGTTGTTCATAAATAAGTTTAAAAGAGGAGGCTTCTGCCCGTGTTAACAGTGACAAATATTTTATTTATGCAAATGTGAATTTTTTCGGTTTTCTACCTTTGGTAAAAACCTTCCATTCAGTAATTGCTTTCCCTGTCTGCCATAACCTTGCTCCTGCCTCCAATCCTTAGCCTGGATTCCACGCACTCCCTATATGCCACCTGCCTTAACTGCCAACGCACACAAGTAGAGGAATACTGTCCATAAAACAATTCACTCTTGCCAAGGAATTAATTGTTGCAGCGCACTGATGTCATCGGAAGCCGCATGGTAACAACTGGCGAGGGGTGCCGGCAGGGGGTAAGAGCCCGCCTCATTCTGGGCCAGTCTCCTTCTCAACGGCGAACTTGGGCACCATCATTAGTGGTAATGGCTGGGATGCGGTACCACAACCGCCCAGTTCTACATTGGGCAGAACTACGATATTTGGTCCGTAGTGCCTAACACTCAAGGTAGCGGGAGAGACGTATCTGAGGGTACTTTGGGGGTCCGGAGGTCCCCACCCGAGCTTCGACAGTGGCGGCCAATTTTGCCGTCAACCTTGGACATAATAACCGACCGGCCTTCTACAACTTCATAAACACTTCATGAATTATAGACATTATTGAAATGCTTTTCGTGGTAAAAAATGTCATCTTCTATCTGAAGTGTACTATTTAATTTTAAAATAGTACAGTCAGCACGTTTCTACGGGTCATTCTAAACATCATGAAGTAACTGCTCCATGCCCGTTAGCTATTCTTCATGAATTAATAATAACACTGTCTTTGGTTTCATGGCAGAATGACTATCATGAAAATACTTTTCTAGGGAGTCCGTTGTCTGTAATGTTCGCCAAATTTTGATATATTTATACGTTTCAGGTCAATTCAAGATCGTATCAGTAGTTTATAGCTTTCGTATCTGTCGGTCTGTCTGTTTGTTTGTTTGTTTGTTTGTTTATTAGTTTGTTTGTTTGTATGTTTGTTTGTTTGTTTGTTTGTCGTTTCCTTGTTTGTTTCTTGCACCATCACGGATAAACGGCTGAATAGATCTGACCAAACTTCATATTTAGTGTTTACTCATCCAGGAGGAGGTTTCAATATGCATATCATTCAGGTTTCGATATGCATACAATTTCAAAATCACTGAATAGACTTTGGCTGTATAGAAAGATCAGAAGAGATTTTTCAATATTCTTCTACACAGTTCAAACTTCATAGTTCGAGTCTACTCACCCAGGGCCAGGTTGGGATATGCATATCATTTAAGGATCACTGAACAGACTAGGGGGGGGGGTTTATACAAAAATCAGAAGAGATTTTTAAATTTTCTCCTACACTACAGATTATATCTCAACCAAACCTCACATTTACAGCGTACTTATCCAGGAGCAGGTTTTTATATGTATATCATTTGACATCACTGAACAGATCAAAAGGTTTTATCAATTTTATCTTACACTATCGACTGTATCTCGACCAAACTTCGTATTCGGCGTCTAATCATCTAGGAGTAGATGTCAATATGCATATCACTTAAAAATCACTGAATAGACTGGTAGTTACAGAAATGAAAGACGAGTTTTTACATTTTTGTCACCGTATTGCTTATATCTCGACCAAACTTCGTATTTGGATTCTGCTCTTCCAAGTACAAGTTTTGACATGCATATCATTAAAAATCACCTAATAGAAAGAATAAAGGTGTTTTTTCAATATTCTCTTACACTATTGATTATATGTAAAATCTGTTGACTATATGTGAAACGCCCATTCATTTTTAAATACATTTTGCTATATACATAATTTCCCTAACTCTTCAAATGATGGAGAAAAATACTATGTTCTACCAGTTTCACGCTCTGCAGGTCGTGACGGACACCCTCGCAGACCTACAGTTATTTGAAGGATCCATAACTGAAAAAATCAGGGGGTTCATAACATTTCTCTAGGTTGAAAATTAACCCCATTTAATGAAACTGAACACCGAGAAAACATGACGTAAGACTTTTCCTTCTGATGTCTGTCTGTCTGTTTGTCTGAGTATCTATCGGTTTGTATTCCCCTAAAAGTGGAAACATGGCTGGATTTAATTCAACCAAACTATTTATTTGGAATCTTCTCACTCAGGATTGTGTTATCGGGTGCATATGATATCATGGCGATCACATGTAGTTGGTATTTATAGGAAGATATTTCTCAAATATTTTCGTTACTTTTAGGAATATCAAACGACTGTATATAACAAACGTTTAATAATATGATATTTCCGTTCCTTTATGCCATGTATTTATTTATCGTACGACAGATAATAACACAGATGATTATGAAAAATAAGATTTTTAGTCCAAGTCCTGCGGGACATGTCTTGCATGTCACTTCATGGTGGGTAATGGGAAACACTAAAAGAGCCTAAGCAACCTGAGAACCACGGACAATTTCGCAAAAATTTGGACCAAGAACTCTACCGTACAATAAATTCGGAAATCGTCCTCATTCTCACTCGACTTTGTTCATCTTCATCGCGTTTCACGGTACTGCTACGCGATTCCGTACGAAAATATAATTTTAACATGTCGCATTAAACGTGTTAATAGATATATGTTACTTCGCTCAGTTCCTAAAGGCTACATGTAATACACTGCAAAATACCGTAGGAAGAACGGGTACAAATGCTAGTTATCGGTAAATTTAGGATAGGTTAATAGATCATTCTCCAATATTTCATCAAATCTGCTGGTCCAACCCAAAAATTCCCTTATAGAAAATATGTTTTCGACTGGTCCAAACGTTTTCGGGAAGGACAGAAAAACTCTTGATGATGTGCCATATCCGGGTCAACCATCAAAAATCAAAAGTGCAGAAAACAGCGAACAAGTGCGGCAGATGCTGGAAAAAATTGGTGACTGTCACTGAGAAGGATATGAGAGGAATTGCGGATTAGCAAGGACAGTGTGAACACGATCCTCAACAGCACCTTAAGTAAGCGGACGATCTGTTCTGCGTTTGTGCCGTGCACACTGACTAACGAAACACGGGTAGATATTGCTTGAAATTTCATTGATATGCATGACCGTGATCCATCCTTCACGAAAACCATTAGCACAGACGATGAGAGCTGGAGATATCAGTTTGATCCGGAGATCAAGCTATAATCAATGACACGATGTTCACCGGGTTCCGCTCGTCCCAAAAAGAGTTGCCTCCAAACGTTGAGGTTCAAGAAACACCAGATCATCTCTTTTCGTCAGGAATACCACGATACACCAGAAATTCGTACCGGAAGATCAAACTGTCACGGTCGCATTCTACGAGAACGTTTTGGAACGGTTGCTGCTACGGATTATGCGTGATCGATCAGAGTTGTACAGGACTGAAAAGTGGAGTCACCTTTACCACAACGCTAGTCCACACACCGTGAACCGTGTGTTTACCTTCTTGGCTAAGTACTTATAACTGTTCTCGTTCGTCCACTGTACTTTCCGCAGATGGCGCCTGCATAATTCTTTATATTCCTCGACATCACAGTAATCCCGAAAGGCGCACATTGTGCTAACATACCGGACATCAATGACGTGTGGCAAGACGCTTTTGCTGCTAGTTTCCAGCAAGTGTTATACAGGTTACCCAAAGTGTACTGTGGACAATGCAGAGTAATTCGGAGGCAACTAAAGGCATTTTGTGTGTAACTTCTGATTTCATTGTGTATATATATCCAGTGCTAGTGATATTGGTGCGATGATTGAGAATGAGCAGCACGCATCGAGGCAGCAAATCATCAGCTGTACGATCCGTTAAATGTTGTGCAATCTGTTACAGCATATATTTTTCAATAGCAAGAGTCGTTTGGTGATGCTGTTAAACTAAAATGAGAAATAGTAAATAGATATCAGCAGGGTATTGTACGTCACTTTAAGTAAACATAATTCGGTTAACTTACACCTGACATCACTAACTCAAACATTTGTACAATAGCGTTTAGACAACATCATGCGATGAAGATCGATAATTTTCAGACTTCAAATATATCCTCTTGGATAACAACACGTGAATAATGAAAGTCTTGAAGAATTCTTAGCCGTATTTTGGTGGCCGTGATCGTTAAAGCATCTGATACCGTGGTTAGCCGTTTGGAGTTCCGATGGTGGAAAGAAAATCAATATCAGAATGTTGATCGGTACGGTAGGAGAGGTGGCGGCATGCAATGTACAATCACTAGATTCTGTGCCAAAATTCTGGATTCAAACAGAAACATTTCCGCTGTGTTCGTATGGAGTAAGGGAACATGCCGCTCTTGATGGTGATTCGTCGGTCGGATGCATTTTTTAAGCATTGAATATACCCCTTGGAGCTATTCGACAGGAGTAGGCTAAGTGCCAGGGCCGGGTTTCACCCTCTCCCGTTCTACTATCGTATATCATCTCGTCAAATACTCTGATGAGGTTGACGTCAGAAAGTGGATCCGTTCGTAAAAGCTGACTACGAAGATTCGTCTCACTCCTTTACCAGTCCCGTACGGAAACGGTATACGGTTGGACACACGTATTATGTATACAGGAAAGGTATGTTAACATAGATGAAACTATCAAAAATACGGAATGCATTAAGAAAATTCAGTTATTCTTAACTTGTTACCAAGAAAAATTTCAGAATTTTTCTCTGCGTGACTTTCTATTTCTGGTTTAGTTTTGAACAGTTTAGAAATTATGACGCAGGTAAATCCTAGAGATAATCGTCATCGTCTTCATCATCATTGTCATTATGTTTATATCATTAAAAAGTAAAATATACACTCACCTAC
Organism: Anabrus simplex; assembly: GCF_040414725.1. Classification (NCBI taxonomy): domain Eukaryota; kingdom Metazoa; phylum Arthropoda; class Insecta; order Orthoptera; family Tettigoniidae; genus Anabrus; species Anabrus simplex. Next base: position 596,634,268 of record NC_090266.1, read on the forward strand.
AAACCATGGATTACGTGATGTCTGTCTGTTAGGTCATAAGCTCAGAGGCTGGTTGCATCCTCAAATAGCATCACCAGAGGCTATGTAGTTATAGGGAAACAGCATAAAACCAATTGCAGATCCCAGATGGGGCGTATTAGGCAAGATGACGAGTGAGGTAGTTTGCCATTGCTTTCCTTACTGGACCAGAAGGTACTACTGCAGCACAACTGACCCTATGAGCAACACCTTTCATAACGCTCAAACGCACTGACCGTATTCTAGATGTCATTACTCAGCACTACCTCTACCCCAGCAGCTTCCATATTGTCACAGCCATGGATGTGACTGGGACTTCAGTGGAAGCTACACTTTGCTCTGGCCTGTGCCAAGAGACGGATACAAAAATACTGCATCCGTCATGAAATGGCAACAGACGGGAGATTACGTGATATGCACGTATTTTTTCCTTTCCCTCTCCAGCAAACTTTCATAGCGGACCATCCCAATTGCGGCTGTTCCTTTTTCCTCCTAAATCTGCATTTCATCTTCAGGTACTTGAAAAACCTTGTCTTGAAGGTGTTAAGCCACGTTATGTAGTATAGCACAGCAGATGCCAACCGAAGACACTTTTTCTACAGGTAATGCTTGTTATTTACGGATTGAGAAACGTTGTTTCTGCTGCTCGAAGCACCTTCCTATAATAAAATTTATTATACACTCTCTGTTGCGGACTATTAGCGTTATGAGAAGGTGTAATAAGCAATGGCGCTACCCCATACCCTTCATCGTCGAGAATAAGTGGATTTGCTCGATTGCCAGTCGTAATTGGGCATGTAGTAGAATTCCTCCATGTCCTCGTATCCCGAATGGATACTTCTTCCCTGACTTTGCACGTAGCTTGCACGTTCATGTTAATATAGTCACTGTTCTGTTCAGCTCTGTCCATATACTCACCTCCAAGAGTGCAATCAATTGCTCATACAGCATTAGGATGTACACTGGTGTGCAATATGCAAGGACGAGATAGATAAAGCAACAAAACATATCAACTACTCGGTGGAAATGAACGAAAGTGCGGTAACATGTTGCTAGAGGTCTCCCACACACGCACAGAAACCTGGCGTGAGTTCAGCGGGACTACAGTGCCAAATGGGTCTCGTCACACAAAAGGAGGCCGTTGAAGGAACGGGACATGACAGTGTGAGTCAGTTAGTGAGCTGTTTCGGTGAACTGCGGTGGTGTTATTCACTACAATATTGCCCGGGGACAACATATGGATGACTTCGCACGGGGAAGAATCACCAGAAAGCTGGAAGAAGGACGAAGTGTGACGAGTGTAGCCAAGGAGTTTATTTGTCACAGCAGCATTGTTTCGCGCACATGGAGAGCATTCCGACCCACAGACACTGTGCCCGAAGAGGAGGAGGGGCTCGACCACGGTCAACTAGAGCATCAGGTTTCCGCTACATTGTGCAACGGACGGAAAGGTATTCACGTCAAACAGCGGGTCCAATTGCAACCACATTTAACAAGACTGCATGGCTCCCAATCTCACGCTACACACTGGCAACTGTATGGGGGTGGTATGTTTACCCGACCACAATTGCGTTGTGTTCCTTTGACACCCGCATATCGGCGGCACCGTTTGCGATGGTGCCAAGAGCATCGGGTCTGGAGCGACAAGGAGTGGGATCGCGTGCTCTTCTCAGATGAGAGCAGATTCAGTCTGAGTAGTGACTCTAGACGTATCCTCATCTGTCAAGAGGTGGAACACGTAATGCACCCAGGAACATTGTCGAATATGCTAATTTCGTAGTCCAAGTGTTCTGGTGTGGGGAGGCATAATGTTGCATGGGCATACCGTTCTCCAAATCTTTGAACGGGGTACACTCTCCGATCAGCGTTATTGTGACAGCGTTCTCCTTCCCCATGTGCGTCTTTTCGGGGCAGCATTGGGCCCTGACTTCATTTTTATGGATGACAATGCACGACCGCATCGAACAGCGCAGGTGGAGGAGCTCCTGGAACGAGAGGACATTCGGCATGCCCGTCCCCCAGACTTAAAGCACATCGAGAACATGTGGGACATGTTGGGCAGGAATATTGCAGCACGTCCATCCAGCAGTTGCGAACCAGGCTGGTGGAGGAATGGAAAGCCCTACCATAAGAAATCTTTACCAATCTTGTGGTCGGCATGGGAACACTGTCGCAGAGCATGCATCGCTCTTCGCGGTGATCACACACCCTTTTAGACACCATGTCCCTTTTTTGTGATGTCTAGGGTACCAACACGAGTCGCTGTGACTTACGTGTAATTTATTGACTCAGTTTAAAAGTGCCATTTCTGCTCGTCTCATCGCATATTCCTTTCAGTTGCCTACCGTACCATACTGTAGCAGTTTTCCCATGTATGGTTCAAGTTTCATCGAGCTATGTACTTGGCAGTGACACAACGTGCGAAAGTTACTTTCTTATTTGAGTTTACACACCAATGTGTTTTTCTTTCTCGCTGCTGGATCTTTGGATATTCTGATGTTTGAGCAGTTGCTGGAAATTTTACTCAGGCTGCTGCGTGTAATATTATTTATTTATTTATTTATTTATTTATTTATTTATTTATTTATTTATTTATTTATTTATTTATTTATTTATTTATTTATTTATTTATTTATTTATTTATTTATTTATTTATTTATTTATTTATTTTATTTGAAATATACATGAAAAATCCAGGGATGCTGGATAGAGAAGGGTAAGTCCCACATTGCACCCGTCTGGAGAACATTCTGAGTTCGAATATCGTCTGGCTACTGACTAACTGGAGACGCAGTAAGACTATCTTAAAGGTTATATGGTAGTACGGACAAGTGGGTGCACATAGACAAAGGTCGTTCGAAATTATATATATGAGCGGCAGAATCGATCATTTTTTCCCTGTCCATTATTTATCTGTATATATAAAATAACTTGTCCTGACTGACAGATTCATCATCGCCGACTCAAAACTACTGGACATAAAGAAATTACGTTTTGCGGATACATTCATATTAACATGTAGGTGCTCGCTAACGGAGGAATTTTGGATAATCTGTCGATGAGGGAATGAAAAGGGGGGTGAATTTTTAAAATGACGATATCTATATCTCAAAAACCTGAAGGATTACAGGCGTAAATTTGGTATATGAATCTCCTTTAAAAATGAAGGAACACGTATTTTTTGGTAAAATACTATTAAGGGGGTGAGAAAAGGGGGAAAATGTTTGAACACCTTTTAATAGGAGACATATATCTCAAAAACTGAAGATGTTACGCACAAAAAAAATGTAATTTGGAATCTCCTTTGTAAATAAAGAAACACGTATTTTTGTGTTTTTGATAATACGATGAATAGGGGGTGAATAGGAGTGAGAGACGGGGTGAATTTTAAAAACACTATATCTGCAAATTATCTGAGACACGTAACATATTACAGATTTGAAAACTGGTATTTGGAATTTCCTGTAAATGTAAAGAAACATATTTCATTGGAAAATCCACTTAAGGGGACCTAGGAAAAAGGGGATGAATACTTAAAGTTAGCGTGTCTACAGCATATTTCAAAAACTTAACATATTGCAGGCGTGAAAATTTGCATTTGGAATCTCTTTTAAAAATAAGGAAACACGCATTCTTTGGTTTGCGGAAAAAATCGTTAACGAGGAGGGAGAATAATTGATAAATTAGTTGAATTATTTGTATGAGAATATATATATGTAAACATCTAAAGATGTGACAAAAGTGAAAACTGGTATTTGGAATCTCCTTTAAAAATTAAGAAACACGCACTTTTGGGATGGGGGAATCAACTTAACGGGTGGGAATTGGAGGGGTGGGGGTTGGAAAGGAAGTTGAATGACTTTTATGAGTATACTTATATCTCAAAACTGGAGATGTTGCAAACGTGAAAATTAGTATTTGAAATCTCCTTTCAAATGAAGAAACACGCATTAGTTTTCTTCGGAAAATCGACGTAAGAGGTGTGGGGTTGCAATATGTTCATGAGGATACTTTATCTTAAAAACTGAAGCTGTTACAGACGTGAAAGTTGGTATTTTGAATTTCCCTACAAAACAATGAAACACGTTTTTTTTTTGCGGAAAGTCCACTCAAGGCGGGACAGGGGTGAAAAGAAGTGAAGAAGTAGAAGTTGAATTATTTTTATGAGTATACTTTTACCTCAAAAACTGAAGGTGATACAGACGTACAGGCATGAAAACTGGTAATTGGAATCTGCTTTAAAATTAATGAAATACGTATTTTGTTTTTGTTTTCGGAAAGTCGAGTTAAGGGGCTGAAAAGAATTGGAAAAGCGGGTAAATTTATTAAATGAGTAACGGTATATCTACATTATATGACAAGAACTTAACATGTTAGAGACAAGAAACTTGGTACTTGGAAAGTCCTTTAAAATACAGGAATCTGTACTTTTTTGTTTTCGGAAAAGGCACTTAGCAGGGTTGAAAGGAAGTGAAAAATAGTAGAATTATTTTTATGTGGATACTTATATCTTAAAAATGAGAATGTTACAGACGTGAAAATTTTTATTCGGAATCTCCTTTGAAATTAAAGTAACATGTATATTTGTTTTTGGAAAATACACTTTCGTGATGGTTAGGGTGGGGGAAGGGCTGATCAAGGGGTTGAATTCTTGGTTTGCTTTCATTTTCCCATCATTTATAATTTTTCATATTCCCATTTTTCTCCCGTAATGTTCTGCTAAATGTAACAAAATTTGTATGATATACGTACCATAGCTATATTAGAAAACTTGTGTATGGAATTTTTGATTGCAGAATTGATGCTTATGTATATCTCAAAAACTGAAGACGTTACAGATGTGGGAATATTTATTTGGAAGCAACTTAAAAAATTAAGAAAAATGTATTTATTTTTTGACTTGAGAGCATACTGTTTCTGACATGTACAGTTTTATGTCGCATGGTCGTCTTAGCCCCGAAGGGTAACACCACGAACATGGTTTACAAAAAATTTCTGGGGTAAATGAAACTCAATTTTTGGGTGAGTTTTTATTCTTTAGGAATTTTCAGATAATGTCTTAGTACAATGCCGAGGAACGATTTATTGAACAAATTACGAAATCCACGCGAGCGAAGCCGCGGGTAATTGCTAGTATGGAGAACATTCAAATGCAGCCGACATGGAGTATTTAATCATATACCTCAGGTGATTTATAAGTCCCTGACTAATACTTAAATGACAACACAAATGTTCTTTTTATGTCCCTCTGTTCTTTACTAAGGTAAGATAATGTTTAAAGGCATCAATTAATGAGTTTACTACAGATGATGGAGAAGAATACGAGTTTGGTGGACAAGAATCAAGACTAAAGTAAACAAATCGTTATAAATGTTCTCTTGCACTGGTTAAGAATTGCTTCTCATTGACAAAGCCGTCTCTCAGTTCACGTTATTGCTAAATACACATGCTCCGAAAAGTGGGTCATCTGACCTCCAACCTTCGCAGTCAAAGATTCAGATTATCAAATCACCTCGTAAATTTTCAAACTAAATAAAATTTTGTGTCTATGGTCTGAAAAGCATCAGGAATTTCATCAAGTCCAATATTATGATGTTAACTCACTGTTAGCAAAACATGTTCAAATATCAGAAATATCAACATGAAAACTATTAACTTGACTAATAACAACCTGGAAAAAATATCACATGAGAAAAGGTCGAAAACAATTAACCCTTAGAAATTCAGCGCTTTTCGAAAAGTATCACGCTTGTATTCACTTAGTTTCAAATTTAACACTGTTGCTCTTCCGGCGACAAAAATCCGATTCTGTTCCTCTTAGTATAAATTTATCAGCACAACAGCAACAAAAATTAAATAAGATTACTGTCCGGTATTGGTCTAGCAAAGCTTGAGTAGAGGTATTTTACCGTATATACAAAGCGGACACGAACAACGCTGGTAACCTGTAACAGCCATAAATATTTGTTGACCAAAAAAAGAACTGAGATAGAAATAACATCTCGTAGCAATTCCTGAAAAAGGAACATGACCATACTTCAAACTAATCCAAATAAGAGACGTTTGCCTAAAACTGAAACAAAGGACAAAGATATATGTACACGTAAACCACGCTGAACAGGTATTCCACAACTAACAGAGCTGGGCGCCTGGTAGTCCACTTATCCCCCATGGTCTCACTCCGATGTTCAAAGATATGACTACGCATAGATCGTACCCAAAATGTAGGCATATTATGAGGTAAAAAATGGTAAATAAACAGGCTGATAACCCACTGCACAATTCTGATCATCGCAAATGAATATTGTACTGGTTCATTCGGCAATCCGTTTTACATAAGCAACTGCCCCTCCTGCGATAGCCCGTCTCATGCCATGTTAGTAACAGATGAATCCAAAATATAAGTTATAATTTGCCTCAGTTTAAGAATGGCACATTACATCTCTAACTAGACATTCAATGGCAATAAATTACCCTGTAACGTCGCGACATAGTACCTCTGACTCTTTATAATCACATTCCCGAAGATCCCTGGCGAGCATATCAATACTTCCCGTTATATTCCTACGACTTGTCACCTCTAATGTGACCGTAGTACAATGAATATCATTCTCGTGATGTCATTTATTGACTTACTGTATATTCACCGAAAGCAGTACATTTGTCGTACCCTCAATTAATTACCGTTCACATATCAAGGACATATTCTATATTAATATCACATCCCTATATTATCACTTATTATTGAACATGTCTGACATTTCTAAGACAATTAAATCACGCGCGCTCGTAGTTCTGAACAATGGAGTCGGGCCTAAAAGTACGTTTGCCTACAGGTGCCTCACCATATCTCGCTTTCTACATGTGTGGGAATGAAACATACATATATGATGAATTACAATTATTCTAAAGAAAATCACGTTGCTCGGGATGGTCAATAAACTAATCTATTCTTTGTTCATCTTAGAACAACTATCACACTCACACTCTTCTCTTGGTGACATTATGAAGATTCTTTCCACCTCCTTATCAACGTTATTCTTATCTCCGGAAACGTTCGAAGATTAAACTTTTCCAAAAAACATGTTCACATGATCGTCGTCGTAAGAAATATTCAAAACTAAGATTCATATCAACTCAAATGGATACTCCAAACATGAGACCACCGCTCAAGTTTTGTATTTACAGGAAATCTATTATGGGAAAATACTAAGTGGAATCGTTACGGTACGTCAAGGATTGATATTGACAAGGAAAACAGTGGTGTTACTGATCATTCATCGTGTTCATGCCCTTTTATTTAGCATTGATTTGGCCTAAGGCCTCAGGTAATGGCATCAGACACGACCTCCCGTCTCCTCAACATGTTAGAACTCCATGTTATCTGGCATAATATCAGCGTACATCATTCCACTTGGAGTACCTGTAACTAAAAGGAACATATGAGATATTGAACAACACCTTTTGCAAACCACATAAATATTTTGTTTGGCCACATTTGCCTTATTGCTTTGAAGCCACTTTTAATTTAAAATGAACATTCATCTTAGCTATGAATAAAATACATAATTTCACATATAATGATATTGTTTCATTAATTGCTAATACAAATATTACACATTTCTTCCTTTACACAATACCAACGTATCACGCTTGCATTTAACACTTCGTTCCTTTGGCAGATTAAAACGCTCTGATAAACTGACTGGTGTTCCATTAAACAATGCGCATTCTTGTTTGAATGCAGGATGTTTTCCACAATGCAATTCCCAACAGTATTCCTCGGCGTTTCCAATTCGAGTGAGTCTTTAAAGGAGAAGGAGGTCCTATCCAGGAAACATCTGGAGTCGTTGACATTTAATTTACCGAGCTCGACAGCTGCAGTAGCTTAAGTGCGGCCAATATCCAGTATTCTGGAGATAGTAGGTTCGAACCCCACTGTCGGCAGCCCTAAAAATTTTCACACCAGGCAAATGCTGGGGCTGTACCTTAATTAAGGCCACGGCCGCTTCCTTCCCACTCCTAGCCCTTCCCTGTCCCATCGTCGCCATAAGACCTATCTGTGTCGGTGCGACGTAAAGCAACTAACTAGACATATAATTTCATGTGAGATCGTCGAGTTATGTTCACAATACATTGCTGTAATGCTCTCAGATTCGTACTTAAAACATCATCCAATAAAACTACGTTTAAATTTTCTTTGCCTTTAAATACATTTGCCATTTACTTCAGAGAAATAAGAGCTTGTCTAAACTATTTCAATGAATATTATCAACGAACAAATCTTTCTCGTTCACAAGCACACGCCGCTGCTCGCCTCATGTGGACGACAAGAATAGGAAATTCATCCGCCCTCGTTCTCCTGGCTTCAATCATATAATTTTAACTAATATGAAAGGTGACAATATACAAGGAGTTCCTCCATCCCTACCTGTGTACGTTTACATAAACTCTACTGAGCATCGACAAATGTACAGAAAATTTTAAATTTACGTACTTGCACCCCAAACACTCTAGTGTTAGAATAAAAATTATCTTAATATATGCTATATATATTAAAAGTAACAAGATTCAGTCACCGTACCCTCATTCACACCCCTCTTCCCATCTCATAGTCGCTCATAACCACTCTCACATGCTTACGCATACACATTCGCCCACATTCAAACGTACTTGCACGCATCATCCTTTAAGTACTAATGTATACTAGTTATTTATATCAAGGGGTTTATATTTACGTGCACTCTCCTTTATTGCATGCAGGAAGTGAGGAAGAGATAGCAGTTTTGCTCCATGTGGTAGAAGGTTCGATAGCCGAGCACTACATGCGTAAAATCTATTCAAAATATGACATTGTCCTGGCGGTGTGAGAAGGGCGGACGGGAGAGGGGACACATGAGTAACTCCTGGGAAACAGAGATGTTGTGAAGCTGCAGGCGGTAGAAAGGGGAGAGATGTGTGTGACATGTCAAGAATTTCTTAAGAAATGCTACGTATTTGTTTACACAATGAGTTCACTTGTAGCAATGATCTGGCTGTGTTTAAGGGGTTGCGTTTATTTATTATACGTTTTTCTCAGTTCTGGACAGCTACAATTTTTCTCATATTTACCATTGTCCTTGGGTGCCAGGAAGAAAGACCATTCAACAGTATAGGCCCCGGCAGGGAAATGTTTACCGTTCGCAGGGCTTTACTTTTTCCTACAGAGAGGCATGTACGGACAAAACCTAGCTAGCACTCTGTATGCCTTACACCTCACTTCCCCTATGTGCCTATCCCATTTTGGATTGTCCGTAATGTGAATGCGGAGCAGCTCGTTGGTGTTGGAGGGCGGTATTTTGTTTCCACATACTGTACACTAGAGTGGTCTGATTCCGTAGTGGTTGTCTAACTCCGCCTAGTCGTATATAAATATTTACACTTCTTAACATTTAAACACATTTTATTTACGTCACACCGCAAAGCTACATTGTCCAGATCTAAGTGGAATTGTACAATACCATATTTATTTTTCACGGCTCTGTAAATGATTGTGTCATCGACATATTGTGCCATGGTCGAATTTATACAATCCGGTCAGTCGAGAGCTTTAACTGTTTACTGAAGAGGCCCATTCACACTAACCTGAATTACTATAGAAGTAATTGTGGTTTGGTCTGATTTGGCTCTTCCATAGAGAAGACAATGCGTTCGGCCAACCATAGAACACTTCAACCATGCCAACAGATTACCTTCAAACCGTACTCAGTGGCAGTTCGTGGGGCTCAAGACAGATGGCGCACAATGGTTTAGGACTTACACTAAATAATGAACTACACTGGCGGAAAATGAAATTTTGACACCAAGAAGACATAAGTTTCAAGGAATGCAATTTAGGCCAAGCAATTGGCTAGATAACATATTTGTTTAAAGTATCCATGTCACAGTTCAAGTAGAGAATGCGAGAGAAGATATGTTATATGGTACATTAATAACCGCTGTAGTTGCCGCGATTTTGCATTCAGTCATACAAACGGGGATGCAATGTGACGTACAGGTGTCGTATGTCATTTTTTGACATGGAGTTCCACGCGTGTTTCACTTGGTCATTCAAATTAGCAACAGTTAATGCTGGTATTGGATGACGCTGGATTTGTCGTCCAATAATGTCCCATACGTGATCAATGGGCGAAAGGTCTGGTGATTTTGCAGGCCAAGGCAATTGGTCGACACCATGTAGAGCACGTTGGGTGAAAACAGCGGTGTAAGGACGAGTGTTATCCTGCTGGAAAACACACCCTTTAATAATGCGAATTAACGGCAGCACAACCGGTTCAGTCACCAAAACCTAAGTCGCACAAAAAAATCCACTGTCAGGATTATTGGGTAACGACGAGAGTGCTCCAGCTGTCACAGGAAATCACTCCTTACACCGTAACTCCTGCTGTAAGTCCAGTTTCTCGACGCCGCAGAAAGATGAGTTCCATGTACTCAGCTGGCATCTTTCCTAACAATACACAGTCATTACTGGCACCAAGACAGAAACGGCTTTCATCTGAGAACACAACACATCTCCACTCCGCCCCCCAGTGAGCTCTAGCTTGACACAACTGAAGTCGCAGATGGCAGTGATTCGAAGTTAGTGGCCTGGACGCTGCAGGACGTCTGGCTTGGAGCTGCCCCTCACGTGATCTATTTGTTACAGTTCGTTGAGTCACTTTGCTGCCAACTGAAACTCAAATAGCTGATGCAGATGCATTACTATCCATCAAACCCTTACGGCGAATACGGCGGTCTTTCCTCTCTGTAGTGGGCTATGTGCGGCCGGACCTAGGTCTTCTTGAGAGAGTTTCTTCCCGTGACCATTGTTGCCATCACAGATGCACTCTGGAATCATGCACGTCAAGACTTCCTGTAATATCACGGATAGCATATGCACCTTCTCGTAGCCCTACTATACGGCCTCGTTCAAACTCAGTATGCTCCTGATACCACCTTATATGTCTCCTTATAGGCATACTTGACTCACACCTAACTCACAACCTCAAGACTGGACGATGACTAACTCTCACGACAAGTGCAGCGAGTATTTAAAGTAAATTTGCTTTTCAAAGTCATAGTGGTGCCTACTACCACCCCTCGTCATTGACTAGCGCGCAAGTTTGAATAGACGTCATCCTTCAGATGTGAAAACATTCCTCCTGAATTTCGCTTTTCTATCAAAACTCCTTCTTGCTGTTCGGATTTCATTCTCCATCAATGTAGTTAATTCACACCCACACATCCAATCCCATGTTTGTATTTTTAAATGTTCCTATTATATGCTTATTTTTTACCTATACACGTGAGTTATACAAAATTCGGGTTGTGGTGTACCTAATCCTATTACAAGTAATCAGTCATCGTAATTTAGAGCGCTAGTTTATAAATATATCACCTGTTTCATTTCAGTTATTATAGCTGACAAATCACACAAAAGTAACACATTATATTAAAAACCGCATCGAATTGCGACATGCACCATAACCACACATTAGAATAAACAGTAACCTTGTATTTACTGCCTTGTTATCATTTGTGTTGTCCCGCTGCATGGCTGAATGGTTGGCGTGCTGGCCTTTGGACCAGAAGGTCCCGGTTTCGATTCCCGGCCGAGACGGGGATTTTAACCCTAAGTGGTTAATTGCCTTGGCTCGGGGACTGGGTGGTTGTGCTGTCCCCAACATCCCTGAAACTCACACACCATACGCAGTTACCTACAAATGGCATATGACGCTCACCATCGTCGGATGATCCGCCTTACAAGTTCTGCACTCGACTAGAAATAGCCACAAGAAATTACTTATATCACTTGTGTTTGGTTGGCCAATCCAATTGCATGGAAAACCGACCAGATCGAAACAAAATATGCTAAATTCCTTTATCATAATTTTTAAAAATATTTCTATGTCGCTAGATGAATTTGAAATAGCTTCTAAATCATTACATAGACATATATATTTTATTAGCCCTGCTAGAAATATCTCAAATCCGCTAGATCTAGTGGAAATATTGCTACATTGGCAACACTGGTGTTGGTCACTCAAAAACAATGAATGCTAATGGTGCAGGAACATTTCTCTTTTCGATTTCGATTTTTCCTCATATTATTTTTATTTATAGTGTCATAAATTTTATATCTTAAAAAATATTTTCTTCGTTTAAGTAAAGGGACTGAAACATTCTAGGGGAAAGAAAGGACATTTTCTTCTACCCTCCAGACTGTCCTAAAAAGTTTTAAAAGTTTTTCCTGTCCCCATCTTGTGGACAGAATATCAACTATGTGAAAAGTTTTTATTACACTGCTGATTTGTCTGGACTCATAATATGTTTGACTTTTGTCAGTGGATTTCACCGTATCCCCCCCTCATCCTCCATAGCTGTGACTGACAGTATAGAACAGCCAGTCATCAATGACTCGTGTTAGAAATGTCGTGCAGGATTTTCCAGGATGAAGGCCGTGGTAGTTTGAGTTCAACAGTTGATCTCTTCGAGAAAATACATAATATACTGTATATTATACAAGGAATACTGTTCTAAGTTAGAGTCCCCGATGTGTGAAGTTATGTTGCGCGCCGAGCGAGCTCATCCAGCAGCCTGCAAGCATGCCAGCTGAGAGCGACGAGGAGTTGTGACTTCACGAAATATGGAACGCGGTCAAGGCCACGTTGCGTCAGCCGATAGAATGTTCGATTTTTCCATCGTTGATATCTTTTGAGTAGATTAAGGTACGAAGAGATGAACTTCGTCGTCGTATAGCCCAAATTTGTATGACTACGACTCCCAAGTTTGAAAGAAATATATCAAGAATTAAGGGAGATATTACAAGAAATAAAACAGTCACAATTTCTCGGGGATCCCGCATAAAAAGGCAGGCATTACGCCTGTCAACTCAGTCTACTTTGTGCCACAGTCGAGGCCGGCCGGTCGGCTGTTGGTCATTCTGCTGCGTGATGTAAGTCGCCAGTTCGACTCTCCGATTAAAGTTTAAGTCCGCATACTATTGAACTCTGCTTCTACAACGCATCCACAAGATTTAGAATTACAGTATAATTTGCGTGTGGTAATAGAAGTTCTGTATGAGTTGAGACTTGAACAGTTAAGGTGTTTAACTATTTACAGAAACAGTGTGATCCGAACTTATATTTCCTCACTAGTACGATACTACGCTACCAAGTACTTAAACAAAATTTGATGTTTGAATTACAAGAGATGATAGAATTTGAATGACAGTGTTTAAACTTTACAAAGTGATTTAGCATTGAATGCTAAAAGTGATAAAAATTTGTCGTTAGTGAAACGTCTAAACTGTACAAAATGTTGTATTTAACTCTAACAAGTTATAAAACTGTGCTAATAAGGAAACGTAATTCAGTATTTCAAACTGTACAGGTGATTGCATTTTGTGATAGTAAAACGTCAAATTGCACGATTACTCTACCAAGGTGTTAGAACATTTCGTCAAATTATGCGTTTATGTTACAAGCTACTGGCACAAGCAGTTGAATTTAACAGTGCAATCGAACTTAGGATTTATTTTCCAAGTGACCAGATTCACGATAGAACATAGCCTTAGGACTGTGGTTTAAGAAACTGGTGCAGTTAACAATTCTTAATTTTCCAGATAGGACTTGGGTTGAATCCAGGACAGTTCTAGAAAGGGCAATGTTTTCTTTTTCGCCATTATTTAATCGTGAACGGGACTAAATTCACAGAACAAATTATTTGGTTTCATTTCATTTCAAGAATGAATTCGAACTTGAACTGTGTAAAGTTTGAAGGTGGAATATCTTATTTTCTACGTCATTATTCAGCCGAAGTTCTCATATTTAACTTTGATAAAGTGACTTATTTATTTCCCGTTTGCTGATACATCACAGATGTAATTATGAGTTCAATTTCATTTATTTCTTAACTCAATCCAGAAGTAATGACTGTGTACGTCAAGTTCGGTGATATTACATCGCAATTATTCGGTGTCATCAGACTGTGAGGACAGTTTATCGCCACTTGTGTTTTGTTTAAAATCGCCATTAACAATAACTTTCTTTGTGCAGATCAAACATTTTACGAGTCCATTTCGAACCTTAGTGCAGTGTTATAACCAATAACACGAATGCTCCTACATCATCTAGATCTTCTAGATATTCAAGACCTTCTAGAAATTCGAGATATTCGAGACCTTCTCGGAAGATGGTGCCACAGTGAACGAACATTGCGATCCCGCAGTGTACCAGGAGCAGCTCTATCCCAGGAGAAATACTCGTTGTAACTGCTGTGCTGAGTTGATGTTGAATACTGATTTTATTTTATGAATAAAATTTTGAGCAAAATTAAAAACATTCCATTATACTTGTTTTACTTCCCTCTCCTCTGTAACAAATCAGATAGAGAGCGTACATCCCTGCGTTGAGCCACGTGTTCAGTTAGCCGACGTAATCAACATTTACTGTTAGAATATTTAACAACTAGACTTCCATACATTTACAGACGCCTGACGTAATTGAAACTGGGCGGTTGTCGTCTACGTTTTTTTTGTCTCCAAATTTCTAAACCGGGTCAACATTGGCTTTTTCCCCTTCCGCAGGTACAGTTCCAGTATTCATGGACGGGATGAAGAGCGCGAAAGGGGAAGATGCCAAGGCGGGTACACATTTTTTTTCAGAATTCTCGCTAGAACTCGATCTGGCCCGGTTGCAACATTTAGTCTTGTTTTAAGAACGCTCTCCTTGACTTCACTCGTTGAGAAGCACTGGTAGGTTAGAGGGAATAGAGGGGTATTTGACCTTTAATAGAACGTATTCTCCTCCTCAACTGGGGAGGGGGAGTTATTTTTAAATTTGCTGTTAATAGTGTCTACAATTTCTTGTGATGTGGAAATTGTCGTACCGTTATGTTTAAATACCGATGAAGCTCTACTGTAACATATAACCCAGAGAAAAGTCTACATTTCCCTGGAGATAGTGCTGGGGCAAAGAATATGAGAATTGTAGGAATTTCTGACAGAATATTTAGTCTTGCTCCTAGCCATTCTGTACTTCTCCCACTCACAGTCGGTTAGGTCTGGTTTCTTTTGCATTTTCGGAACAGGTGGTCCCTCCTTCGAACCTCTCGTAGTATCTCCTCGGTGATCCATGGGGATTTCAGTTTTTTGGTTATATTTTCTATTGTGTGGCTCCGTCTATACATTTAAAGACAATTCTCTACCAGTCTTGCCATATCTTGTTTATATCAATAACGCTGGTGAATTCTGAGGGGAGAACTGAGGAAGTGGTTTGATATTGGAGAGGGATGATCGTTCCAGTCCGATCGGGAAAATGATTAGCTTTTCTGGTATGGAATTCTGGTGATGGTTTTATTTGTGTCATTGTTGCAAGAATTGCTTGATGGTCTCAAAATCCAGGAATAACATTAAGCGAGTGAATGTTACTTCGGAAAAGATCAGAGATTGAGTGCGTTGTTTGCGTAATACGCGTCGCTTCGAATACTAATTGATGAAGACATAAATAATAAAATGCGGATAGGAATCTATTGCCGAGGGGGTTATTTGTAACAGGGACAGCATTTCTGCACCACTTAATTTCTAGGTTTAAATTACCGACAAAATAAAGGGCATGGTAATTTTGTTGTACATGTTGCACATGCACGACAAAGAGATATTCATCTCCGGGGAAGATTTAGGGACGCGATAAATTGATCCAATAAGTCATGCGTATTTGTTGCATGCAACTTCTACCCACAGTGCATAGGCTGTTCTTTCCAGGTGACGAATTCGAGTCGGATGACATTCTGGCTTGGCAGCAATTAGAACTCCATCTGCAGAGACATGGAACAGGTCCTTACAGAACAATATCAGCGAATTAATAATTAATGCTATTTGCTTTTACGTCCCACTAACTACTTTTACGGTCTTCGGAGACGCCAAGGTGCCGAAATTTAGTCCCACAGGAGTTCTTTTACGTGCCAGTAAATCTACCGACACGAGGCTGTCGTATTTGAGCACCATCAAATACCACCGGACCGAGCCAGGATCGAACCTGCCAAGTTGGGGTTAGAAGGCCAGCGCCTTAACCGTCTGAGCCGCTCAGCCCGGCAATATCAGGGAATTAGGAAACACTTAAGAGTCATAAATTTTACTGTGCAACCACATCGCACTGACATATACAATGGTGGGGTCGAAGCTTTAGAACGATGCTTCGATACGTTTTAACTGTCAATATCGCTTTATACTGCACGCACGGATGGTGAAAAGTGACAGACTTGTATTTATATATTTAGAATTACAATTATTTACTAGTCACTGAGCGTATCAATGATATCTGTAATGAATGAGTTTGATAACGGCATCATTTCACACTGCTAGCATTACTATGTCAGGGAACCGGTCTTATATTTCTGGAGTCAGACGTTGAGTTTTGCGCAGGTTCTATTGTCATATAGCGAGCAGTGATTGCAATGGACAAATAACTGGTTCCATTTACCAATATTTCCGCAAATTATGCACTGTTGAGGACCCAGGTCTTGCCAAGGCCGCACTAGATAGACAGGCCACAAGGCTCGGACCGTGACGTCACGCTAGTGGCTGGCGTTCAGCATGGCAGTGTAGGGCCCGCTCTCACTTTCACCATGATATTGTTCATTTATTCAACCTTAACGATAAAATTGAACACTACTTCAATTGTGGCTTCACTTAGGCTTGTAAACTACACGAGTTTTATGCGGGGAGAAAACTGGAAGGGCAGTACATGTACATTTCTTTACGTAAAATTATGATGACATCTGTCACTTGTAACTCAACACGGTATCTTTAAAAGATTAGAACGCATAATACGTATACAAAAAGTTTTAATGTTACTAGGAAAATGCATGATGGCAATTCACAACAAAAGTCTGAAACCTTTCTTAGAAATTAAGCTGCAACTTAAAACTTACCTAAGAATTCCTAAGGTTTCAGTTTGTACATTTTTATTTTCCTGAGGATTTCTTCTTCTCAGCGATGAGTTTATCTACGGTAACTTTTCTATTGTTATTCAATAATATATTACAAAAGATGTATATACATCTGTCAACGAAATGTTTAAAACTATTTATTAAATCACAGCATGTTTAAACATTTTCGTTTTCCAGAACATTGTTGACAAGCGAAGTCAGAATTTTTCTCTGAGAATCCTCATTAAAAACATTAGTATACAGGTTTACGTTTTGTAGCTCTAAAAGAGTCTGGTACAACACCTTTTGGTAACAGGGCAGGAGCAAGCCAAGGCCGCACTAGATAGACTCAGACATTTTTTTGTCTGACTCAGAGTTGTCAAAGTCAGGATAAGTTTTCAGCTTGATTAAGCCAGTTATTTATTAAGATTTTAAATAAATGACCAGTATCAAACGATTTTGTGTGTGTGTGTGTGTGTGTGTTTCGTCAAATGGATTTTGAAAAGTGGTTTGTAAATTGCTTTTGCACAGCTTTTCAAACATTTTCCTGTTATTATTAGAAATTATGCATGCTACTTTATAAGCTATAGGACTATCTGTTAATACTTTAAAGACTTGCAAAGTTAGTTCTTCTAAGAAATGTCACATTAGGTTCTTACATGGAAACAAATCAACAACGTCTTTATTTTTTTAAAGACTGGATAACAACATAAAAGTTTGTGCAGTTGTAGCTAATGTAGTGTTATTTTCTCCGCTTTTACTATTAAAAGCAACTCCCTCTACCTTTCCTCCTAGCGGGCGATCTGGCCGTGCGGTTAGGGGCGTGCGGCTGTGAACGTGCATCGGGAGATAGTGGGTTCGAATCCCACTGTCGGCAGCCCTGAAGAAGGTTTTCCATAGTTTCCCCATTTTCACACCAGGCAAATGCTGGGGCTGTACCTTAATTAAGGCCACGGCCGCTTCCCTCCAGCTGTTATGCCTCTCCTATCCCATCGTCGCCATAAGACCTATCTGTGTCGGTGCGACGTAAAGCCACTGGCAAAAACAAAAATAAAACCTTTCCTCCTTTATAGTTCAGCTCACGTTTTATGTAGACTCCATTCAACAAGTTACAAAATATTTCATGCTCCTTTAACAATTTTAGTTTCTTTTTTCAAGTAATTCCAATGTGAATCATCAATACCCGAATTTCCCGTGCCTAGTTTTGCAGTAAAAGACTGTGAATAACCAAGTGGGGCATTGTAAGAAACGTTGACTGTCTTATCTTCGTTTACGCCCCAGGAAATGCGAAAAATATTGAAGTGAACCATGTTATTAGAATACAGCAGTAAGATACTTTCTTTGCAAAGGCTATATTTAACTGTTCCTTAAAAAAAAATATATCAGTAATGAAACACTCATTAACTTTTGAGTTACGAGCAGGTCTAAACAGGAAGTTATAAATACTTCTCTAATTTGACCATTTTAATATCTTGCCCCATCACCTAATGCACGTATATCAGGGTTATAACTCATGAAAATATCATGCTTAATGGATTTAAAATCAAGAGCCTCGTTTAATGTTAAGGAATACCAATTTTCGGAATATTTTCCTCAGTCACATACATTTTGAAAATACAGACTTTGGCTGTTAAAGTTGACGGAAACTTTGTCCAAATCTAATTTGCGTTTAATACTGAAATTACCCTGAACGTCGTCGAAGTCCTTGATCCTGTCATATTCTTCCTCAGCTTTCTTTCTTTCCTTCCTCTTCCCGTTTTTCAATTTCTTCTTGTCTTTGAATAGGATTTTTGCTCGTTGTTGGAAGATTTTTTATACAGATAGGCAGGCACATTTTAAAACTTAGGAATAGCATCGTTTGAGAGTTTTAAATGGTTAGGTTTTACAGTTAAAAGAGACTCATCAGGTCTTTTAACGGAATCGTCCCTAATTACGAAACTTCGTCGAAGTGTTTTATGCACACAACTGAGCTTGCTGAAGGGATGAATTCGGTTCGATGGATAGCTATGATCCACTTTTGTTTCCGAAACACGCCAGTAGGAAATTTAAACACTGAAATATTAGGCTGTTTTGAACTGTAGTTTATTCTACAACCAGGTATACAACACGACGTGGCCATAATTCACAATGTTCACACACGTTTAAATCATTCAACACCATCGATAGCCTCACTGCTACGAAGTTCAGATCAGCTTATAAGTCACTGGCGAGAAGTGAAGCGGCTGGCGACTAGTGTGACGTAGCGCCCGAAGTGGAGGGGGAGCCTTATGGCCTGTATATCTAGTTGGCCTTGGTCTTGCCCAATGTCCCCACTTAGGGCCAAGGCCAAGCACCACAGTGGCCGATCAGCTACAGGCAGTCTGACAACACTGCTCCCATCTCTTCGCCGTGGGCGACGTATGGCTCTCAGCCTCAGACTTTCAACACCACAACACGATAAATAGGTTAACAGTATATTTTTACTCATCAATAGCTTTTCCAATAGAATTACGTTCTTCAGTCCGGCCCCATGGCTAAGTAGTTAGTGTGGTGGCCTTTGGTCACAGGGTTGCCGGGTTCGATTCCCGGCATGGTCGGGAATATTAATCACAATTTGTTGATTCCCCTGGCACGGGGCTAGTATATGCGTCGTCTTCATCATCATTTCATCCTCACCACATCACGCAGGTCGCCTACGGAGTCAAATCAAAAGACCTGCACCTTGCGAGGCGAACTTGTCCTCGGTCACTCCCGGCACTAAAAGCCATAAGCCGTTTCATTTAATTACGTTCTTCATGTCTTCAGAAGGGTTATCTGAAGCTACCGTAGCACTTTTGGAGTAATGCACTGCACTCTTCACTAGCAAAAGCATAATAATACTCATTATTCTCATAGCATTCAGGGTCATTCATTTCAGCATACGCTGCCACTCTATATGCTATTGCTCTAACTACCTGCCATAACGTCATTAAAACTGTACTCTGGTCGACATCCGATATCTTCGGCAAAACCACATTGAAAACCAGGGTGACCTATGTAACGAAAAAAAGAAAACACATTTTCTCCTCGTTTGTAAAATATCCTCCTTTTGACTCGTGTATTGGCTTCACAAAATTTTATTCTAACCATGCCTTATTTTCTTTCCGGAAATGGTATATATCTTTATAATTATGCTCCAGGTAGTATCTTCGTACGTTATACAGTTTTCTTCTCCGATGTAAAACCATCACAAACTCCGCCATCATGTTTTCAGTCTGGTCTCTATCTCAAAAATTCTGAGATCCATATTTGTTCTGCGAGACGACGCTCTAGTTCATTCATCTGCATTTGGAGACGCATCTCCTAGACAATCGGTTTACGAAATGTATCCTATGGGCTGAAGTTACTTCTGAGACGAAGCGTTTATATTACTCTCTTACACACATACTCTCAATATTTTTGTGACGCAATATAGATCTCAGGCTTATTCACATCACCCAATGCTGGACATGATAGTGCTACTGCCGAAAAGTGGCTGCGCGCTTTGAGTCACGTAGCTATCAGCTTGAATTCGGGGTTAGTAACTCCTCCTCTGCGAAGCATGTGACCTTGCCGCGGTGGGGAGGCTTGCGTGTCCCAATGATGCAGATAGCCGAGCCGCAGGTGCAACCATATCGGATGGGTATCTGTTGAGAGACCAGACTAACGAATGGTTCATCGAAAGGGGGGTAGCAGCCTTTCGGTAGTTGCAAGGGCGGCAGTCTAGATGATTGACTGATACGGCCTTGTAATAATACTCAACATGGCTTAGGTGTGTTGATACTGCTACACGGCTGAAAGCAACGGGAAACTACAGCCGTAACTACCTCCCGAGGTCATGCAGCTCTCTCTGTATGAATGATGTACTGATGATGGCTTCCTCCCGGTTAAAATATTCGGGAGGTTAACTAGTCCTCCATTCGGATCACCGGGTGGGGACTACACGAGAGGGGGCGATCATCAGGAAGATGGATACTGACATTCTGCGAGTCGGAGCGTGGAATGTTAGAAGTTTGAATCGTTGTGGTAGGTTAGAGAATCTGAAAAGGGAGATGGATAGGCTAAAGTTAGATATAGTTGGTATAAGTGAAGTACGTTGGCAGGAAGAACATGATTTATGATCAGGCGAGTACCGAATCTTCAACACAACATCAAACTGGGGAAATGCAGAAGTAGTTTTAATAATGAATAAGAAAATAGGGCAGCGGGTAAGCTACTACGACCAGCATAGTGAAAGAATTATTTTCGTCAAGATAGACACCAAACCAATGCCCACCACAATAGTGCAGGTCTATATGCCTACTAGTTCAGCGGATGATGAACAAATCGAAAGAATATATCAGGAGATAGAAGATTTAATACAATATGTAAAAGGTGACGAGAATCTAATTGTGATGGGAGACTGGAATGCAGTGGTAGGCCAAGGAAGAGAAGATAGTACAGTAGGAGAATTTGGATTGGGACAAAGGAACGAAAGAGGAAGTCGGCTGGTTGAATTCTGCACTGATCATAATTCAGTCCTTGCCATTACTTGGTTCAAACACGAAAAACGACGGCTGTATACGTGGACGAGACCTGGAGACACTGGAAGGCATCAAATAGACTTCATTATGATTAGGCAGAGATTCAGAAACCAGGTGTTGGATTGCAAAACTTTCCCAGGAGCAGACGTGGACTCTGACCACAACTTTTTGGTCATGAAATGCCATCTGAAGTTGAAGAAATTGAAGAAAGGAAAGAATGCAAAAAGATGGGATCTAGACAAGTTGACAGAAAAGAGTGTGAGGGATTGTTTCAAGGAACATGTTGCACAAGGACTAAATGAAAAGGTTGAAGGAAACACTATAGAGGAAGAGTGGAGAGTCATGAAAAATGAAGTCAGTAGGGCTGCTGAAGAAATGTTAGGAAGGAAGAAAAGATCAACTAATAATCTGTGGATAACTCAGGAAATACTAGACCTGATTGATGAACGACAAAAATACAAGAATGCTAGAAATGAAGAGGGCAGAAAAGAATACAGGCGATTAAAGAATCAAGTGGATAGAAAGTGCAAGATAGCTAAGGAAGAATGGCTGAAGGAGAAGTGCAAGGATGTCGAAGGCTGTATGGTCCTGGGAAAGGTAGATGCTCCATACAGAAAAATCAAGGAAACCTTTGGAGAAAGGAAATCTAGGTGTATGAATATTAAGAGCTCAGATGGAAAGCCACTTCTAGGGAAAGAAGACAAAGCAGAAAGATGGCAGGAGCATATCTAACAGTTGTATCAAGGTAAAGATGTAGATAATTTGGTTCTGGAACATGAAGAGGCTGTTGATACTGATGAAATGGGACACCCAGTTTTGAGGCCAGAGTTTGACAGAGCTGTGAGTGACCTAAATAGGAACAAGGCACCTGGAATTGATGACATTCCCTCTGAATTACTGACTGCCTTAGGAGAAAGCAACATGGCAAGGTTATTTCATTTAGTGTGCAAGATGTATGAGACAGGAGAAGTCCCATCCGATTTTGGGCAGAATGTTGTTATACCTATTCCCAAGAAAGCCGGTGCTGACAGGTGTGAAAACTACCGCACCATTAGTTTAGTATCTCATGACTGCAAAATTTTAACACGTATTATTTACAGAAGAATGGGAAACAAGTTGAAGCTGAGTTGGGAGAAGATCAATTTGGCTTCAGAAGAAATGTAGGAACACGTGAAGCAATCCTGACTTTACGTCTGATCTTAGAGTATCAAAGAAGAAAGACAAGGCATTCGTAGATCTAGAAAAGCATTCGATAATGTTGATTGGACCAAGCTATTTATGATTCTGAAGATGATAGGGATCAGATACCGAGAACGAAGAATCATCTACAATCTGTATAAAAATCAGTCTGAAGTTATAAGAATCGAGGGCTTTGAAAAAAAGCAGCAATCCAGAAAGGAGTGAGGCGAAGCTGCAGTTTGTCCCTTCTCCTTTTCAATGTTTACATAGAACAGGCAGTAAAGGAAATCAAAGAGAAATTTGGAAAGGGAATCACAGTCCAAGGAGAGGAAATCAAAACCTTGAGATTTGCCGATGATATTGTTATTTTATCTGAGACTTCAGAAGATCTCGAGAAGTTGATGAATGGTATGGATGAAGTCTTGGGTAAGGAGTACAAGATGAAAATAAGTAAGTCCAAAACAAAAGTAATGGAGTGCAGTCGAACGAAGGCAGGTGATGTAGGAAATATTAGATTAGGAAATGAAGTCTTAAAGGAAGTAGATGAATATTGTTACATGGGTAGTAAAATAACTAACGATTTCAGAAGTAAGGAGGACATACAATGCAGACTAGCACAAGCAAGGAAGAGCATTCTTAAGAAAAGAAATTTGCTCACTTCAAATATTGATATCGGAATTAGAAAGATGTTTTTGAAGACTTTCGTGTGGAGCGTGGCATTGTACAGAAGTGAAACATGGGCGATAAGTAGCTCAGAAAGAAAGAGAATAGAAGCTTTTGTAATGTGGTGTTACAGAAGAATGCTGAAGGTGAGATGGATAGATTGAATCACGAATGAAGAGATACTGAATCGAATTGGTGAGAGGAGATCGATTTGGCTAAATTTGACGAGAAGAAGAGATAGAATGATAGGACACATCTTGAGACACCCAGAACTTGTTCAGTTGGTTTTTGAAGGAAGTGTAGGTGGAAAGAACGGTAGGGGTAGACCAAGGTATGAATATGACAAGCAGATTAGAGCAGATGTAGGATGCAATAGTTTCGTAGAAATGAAAAGGTTAGCACAGGATAGGGTGGCATGGAAAGCTGCATCAAATCAGTCTATGGACTGATGACTCTAACACAACTAGTTCGAATCCTACTGTCGGCAGCCCGAAGAACGTTGTACATGGTTTCCCATGTTCACACCAGGCACATGCTGCGGCTGTAACTTAATTAAAGCCACGGCCGCTACCTTCCGTCTCCTAGCCCTTTCCTATCTCATCGTCGCAATAAGACCTATATGTATCGGTGAGTTGTAGAGTAAATTGTAAAAGAATGCCCTACTACTTATGAACTCATAAAATAATTACAATGAAAGAATTAAATGTCGTATGGCTGTTAGTGCTGGGATATCCCAGGACGGGTTCAAGTTGCCAGGTGCAGGTCCTTCTATTTGACTCCCGTAGGCGACCTGCGAGTCGTGATGAGGATGAAATGATGGTGAGGACAACACATACACCCAGCCCCCGTGCCATCGGAATTAAACAATTAAGGTTAAAATCCCTGACCCGGCCGGAAATCGAACCCGGGACCATCTGAACCGAAAGCCAGTAGGCTGACCGTTCAGCCAACGAGTCGAACAATAAATACAATAATAATCTCTATTACTTTGAGTCACCTACTGGGCAGTCTTTGTTGTTATTATTATTATTATTATTATTATTATTATTATTATTATTATTATTATTATTATTATTATTATTATTATTATTATTATTATTATTATTATTATAAGAACCAGATTCATGTTCATTGCAAGAATTTATTTCTAGCATTCTGCATTGTCCGATGTCCTTTCCAAAATCTAATGGATCTTGAATAACACAATGTATGATAAAACCTACACTCTGTTGGTGGAATGAAAGATGACAGGGAAAACCGCAGTACCCGAAGAAATGCCTCTCCCGCCTCCGCTTTTTCCAGCACAAATCTCACATGGAGTGACCGGGAATTTAACCACGGAACCCAGCGGTGAAAGGCCGACCCGCTGCCGCCTGAGTCACGGAGGTTTACCACCAGAAAAGTCGGTCGGACATAGCGCTAACGACACCTTCAAAACGATTGCCGACGTCACAATTAATGAAAGCCTTCACTTACATTCCGCTTCTCCAAAGGCTTTCATGGCGTTTTAAGAGATTGCTTTGCTGTTTCTTTTCTTTTGCTTTGAGAATTGTTAACTCTGTACTGAGCATTATCATCTCCTGGATAAATCCATTCGTTATATTACGTGGTCATGATTCCAAGGTTTGTGAATTCGTGGGGAAAACTAGATCTAATGAACAACGAAATTTGGAAAGGCGAGAATTTGAGCGAACACATCAATGGCTCAGGGATGAAGTTGACTAACGGAATGTTCAGCCGTATTGATTGAGGTACGTCAGAGTGCTTTTACTCAATTTTCAACACTGAATTATTTAGCATGAGACCAAATATATTGGTAAATGAACTGGCTGTGAGTGCGTTGGAAAGCTTGTGGTTAACTGCTACAGTCTGGTCAGTAGATTCTTTCACCGAGATGTTACATCCTAAATTCCATTTTATCATTTCCCTTCCACGCCTATGATCACAGTAGTATGACTGATAATGCAGTAACGTTTCACACACAAATTAATTCAACTAATATCTCCATGAATTTCATTCACTGGGTATTTTTTCCAATAACTCAATTCCAATTTTCTTCTTTTTCTCCTTAATCTGTTTACCCTCCGGGGTTGGTTTGTCCCTCGGACTTAGTGAGGGATCCCACCCCTTCCGCTTCAAAGGCAGTGTCCTGGAGCGTGAGACGTTGGGTCGTGGGATACAACTGGGGAGAATGACCAGTACCTCATCCAGGCGGCCTGACCTGCTGTGCTGAACAGGGGCCTTGTGGGGGGAGGGAAAGATTGGAAGGGATAGACAAAGAAGAGGGAAGGAAGCGGCCGTGGCCTTCAGTTAGGTACCATCCCGACATTTGCCTGGAGGAGAAGAAGGAAACCACGGAAAACCACTTCCAGGATGGCTGAGGTGGGAATCGAACCCACCTCTACTCATTTGACCCTCCCGAGGCTGAGTGGACCACGTTCCAGCCCTCGTACCACTTTTAAAATTTCGTGGGAGAGCGGGGAATCGAACCCGGGCCTCCGGGAGTGGCAGCTAATCACACTAACCACTACTCCACAGAGGCGGACCAATTCCAACTTTAAAAAGTAAAAATATCCTGTAATGTCAGAAATAGATTCTCCTCCCCTCTAAAAGTAATGTATACTTGTTGTGGTTCTAATTTCACAGATTTGTTATAGCGTAAGCCATTTCTTTTCTGTTTGGACTTCGTTAATCTCTAACTGTTAGACTCCTCAGTCTGTCGATACAAATTTATTATCAAATAACTTTGTTTTTTTCTTTTCTTTTTTTTTTTTTTTTGCTAGTTGCTTTACGTCGCACCGACACAGGTAGGTCTTATGGCGACGATGGGACAGGGAAGGGCTAGGATTGGGAAGGAAGCGGCCGTGGCCTCAATTAAGGTACAGCCCCAGCATTTGCCTGGTGTGAAAATGGGAAACCACGGAAAACCATTTTCAGGGCTGCCGACAGTGGGGTTCGAACCTACTATCCCCCGAATACTGGATACATTTAGTATTTCCATAACATTTAGTAAATACCTGAAAAAGATAACATTTAACAATATAATATACCTGAAAAAGATAAACATTTAGTAAAATTTAGAATGGTATGTTTCATCCTTGAATGAACATCATCAGACCTTATTTTTATTTTAATGAATTGATTAATGCTATTAGCATGTGTAAAATGCATTTACAAGCCGGCCCCTTGGTGTAGGGTAGCGTGCCTTCCTCTTACCCGGAGGCTCCGGGTTCGATTCCCGGCCAGGTCAGGGATTTTTACCTGGATCTGGGGCTAGTTCGAGGTCCGCTCAACCTTCGTGATTAGAATTGAGGAGCTATCTGACGGTGAGATAGCGGCCCCGGTATAGGAAGTCAGGAAAATGATCGAGAGGATTCGTCGTGCTGATCACAAGTCATCTCGTAATCCGCAGTCATTCAGGCTGAGCAGCGGTCACTTGGTAGGCCAAGGCCCTTCAGAGCTGTAATGCCATGCGGTTAGGTTATTTTAAAATGCATTTACCTGTATCCACTCTTATAATATTGAAATGTTATAACTGATATTAATTAAATACTCCTAGTTCGGTCCTTCTCTCCCCACTGGTCCAACTAGGCGTGCGATGTGATGCAATGCGCTGCCACTGGTCCAACTAGGCGTGCGATGTGATGCAATGCGCTGTCACTGGTCCAACTAGGCGTGCGATGTGATGCAATGCGCTGTCACTGGTCCAACTAGGCGTGCGATGTGATGCAATGCGCTGTCACAGGCGTTGCACCAGCTGGCTTCTTTATCGGTAACTTTCCAATACGTCACGCTCCTGTGACGTCTTTCACCTTTATGGTATTGCAATTCTAGTCTATTGTTATTATTAGTAGTAGTAATAATATTTATTATTATCATTGTCGTCGTATTTTACATTGTTTTGAATTATTTAGGTGATGTTTATTGTACATTGAGACTGTCCCGTGGTGTAGGGGTAGCGTGCTTGCCAGATATGTGAGTTTTACCTAGATCTGAGGGCTGGCACGACGTCCACTCAGCCTCCGTGATTACAATTGAGAAGCTATCTGACTGTCAGATGGCGGTACCGGTCTAGAAAGTCAAGAAAAACGGCCAAGAGGATTTCTCGTGCCGACCACATAACACCTCAAAATCTGCAGGCATTTGGGTTGAGCAGCGGTCGCTTGGTGGGCGCTGGCCCTTCGGGGCTGTTGCGCCATGGGGTTTCGTTAGGTTTAATGAACATTAGTGAATTAATTAATTGTGTAATTGAATGGCGTTTGAATTGCTGTGGTTTCCCGTGATGTTTGTCAACTGTTCCTGATAGAATGGACTTCCCACTACCGTGCCACATTCAGTTTTCCTTCATGTTGATTTTGCTGTCTAAGGAGACTTTTACAAGCAATGAATTGAATTACATTCATGCTTCTTCACGATGCACCAGTGCACCATTCGTCATATCAGGAACTGAAAACCGTTTTCTGTCTACAGTTTCAATTTGGATGTTACTGCCAGTTTCCTAAGATGTAAAGAAAAATATATTGGAGAGAATACATCCTGATACGAACTGAAATCTTCAGCGTTTTGGTGGTCTTGGCAGGATGAAATACGGTACCATTGGCCCATTGTCGTTTTCAAAGCTTGGAGTTCAAATTCAAAACCCATAATATTGTTATGTTATAGTAATATTACAGCCCGATATATTGCTTTAGAAGTAGGTTTGTATAAAATGCTTAATATTTGTTAAAAGGTGTCCTATTCAGGAACCTAATTTCGTCACAAAGTTGACTGGTCGATTCGTATTTCATTTCCAGACGAATTCAACTTTTAGTGTGAATAATCATAACCAGAAGAAAAACCAAGAAGCTTAACAAATTGATAGATAGTACAATAAGCCTTATAATTAACGCTATACTTTCCGTAGCAAAGAACAAATCTGACATGCTGCCGATACGATACTATGGGCGATACTAAACTCTGAAACCATACTCGTCACACTCCAGACCTCGTGGAGCTTCTTAGTGATTCTGCGTCGGATAAAATCATCCAGATATTCTTTGCGTACCATTAAGTTGCTTTTAGTACAGGACAAAAAGCGATGTTTTCAGAAAGCGATGTTTTCAGAAAACGATGCTTCTGAAATCTCGCATGGAGTGCTGTATTTGCATCTGAGCAAAGAGCTATTACTTCCTTACGAGCTCTCAGTCTATAAATATCAGCAAGTAAAATGTCCGACTCATTAGCAGAACGGTCTGCGTACTGGTCTACGGTTCATAGGGTCCCGGGTTCGATTCCCGGCCGGGTCGGGGACTTTAACCTTCATTGGTTAATTCCAATGGCTCGGGGGCTGGGTGTTTGTGCTGTCCCTAACATCCCTGCAAATCATACACCACACATAACACTATCCTCCACCACAATAACACACAGTTACCTACACATGGCAGATATCCGCCCACCCTCATCGGAGGGTCTGCTTTACAAGGGCTGCACTCGGCTAGAAATAGCCACACGAAATTAAAAAAATTAAAGCAAGTAAAACTTACGTGCTGTAAGTCCTTGCTGCGGCAATGCTCCGTATAGCCTTTAGTTCGATTGCATCAGTTATCAATCCAAAGCATCGACAGTTATTTTATCAATATCAATTCAATAAGGCGTTAGAACTGAACACTGGAACCTCCATAACAAGGTGTACATGAATGCAATGATCAAATGTGATAAGTAGTGTGCTTTTCTTGACAACCATTCATGTGGGACGTATTCAAATAAGTTAACATCAACGTTATTTGACATAGCTTTTATCAGCTCACGTATAGTAATTTGAAGTGCTTTTAAGCTCTGTGTATGTAGTATTTTAACGTGTATTTTATATTTTTGGACGTTTTTCTTTTCTAGGTTTTAAATGTTTCGTGTATTTTTATTAACTTTCTGATTTTAAATTACATGGCTGAAGATGATCTTACGCAAGGGTAGAAACCGGTCCCATACATATGAAATGGTATTTTATTTCGTTATTCCATTTAATTTTGTATTGATAGGAGGATAATTCCTCTCCTATTTCCTCGGTTATCAACCATGTAGTGGGTTGTTTTACGCTTCCTTCTTAAGTTTTGCTGTATACTCTCTGTGCGGCAGTTATTTCAAATATCCCCCCAACCCACCACAAGAGACTAGTAACGAGACTAAATGAAGACTTCTCCTAATATACCACGATTTTAAAATAAATACAATGTAATTACTGCGAAAAGAGGATGTATTTATTTGGAAAATCAGCGAGAGCATTTATTTAAGTAATTCAGAAATCAAAAAGAGTGAATCTCTCAGTGAATAGTGCAAGATATTGAGGAAATATTAACGTTACTTGAATAATAATAATGAAAATCCACAGCCTGTTTCCAATCATTCGACCGGGTCAGGAATGGAATGAATGAAGCCACCATATAGCGGCGAAGGTAGGAATTATGCCCGCTGCCGAAACCTGTCGCATTCCTCTAGGGCAATGATTAATGATTGACAGAGAAAATGAAATGATTTTGGAGAGTGTTCCTGGAATGAAGTATGACAGGGAAAACCGGAGTACCCGGAGGAAAACCTGTCCCGCCTCCGCTTTGTCCAGCACAAATCTCACGTGGAATGATCGGTATTTGAACCACGGAACCCAGCGATGAGAAGCCAGCGTGCTGCCGCCTTAGCTACGGAGGCTCAATAACAATAATAATAATAATAATAATTTGATGGGTTTTACGTCTCAGTAACTAATTTTGCAGATTTTGGAGAAGAATTGGGGCCACTCAGCTTGACTGATATTATATTGTTCGGTGTACTTCAAGATTATTTTCATACCCTTTCAGATATGCCTATGTTGAGTTGTAAACTAGTAAACTAGGCTGTACCACAGACATTGGTAAACTAATTCGAAATATGTCACTGTACTGAATGTATTTAGGCACCATGCGTTTTTCTGCGTGGTCTCCAGTTTTATCGCAAATCGGGACTGTGAGGGGCCAGCTGATTAATCAACTACGCCTGTGCCGGATTATTCAGAAAAAGACATGTGTTACAATAACTGTTAACAAACCTACACTCATTAATGGATAAGAATCTACAGACCGGGCGAGTTGGCCGTGCGCGTAGAGGCGCACGGCTGTGAGCTTGCATCCGGGAGATAGTAGGTTCGAATCCCACTATCGGCAGCCCTGAAGATGGTTTTCCGTGGTTTCCCATTTTCACACCAGGCAAATGCTGGGGCTGTACCTTAATTAAGGCCACGGCCGCTTCCTTCCAACTCCTAGGCCTTTCCTATCCCATCGTCGCCATAAGACCTATTTGTGTCGGTGCGACGTAAAGCCCATAGCAAAAAAAAAAAGAATCTACAGACTCTCTACAAGATTAAATAACCACATGAACCTGGTCAAAGGAGGGTTAACAAATCATATTAAGTCCAATGCTACCTCTCCTACATCAGTCAGCACTTAGCAGTATCATGCAAACACGTACTTACAGACTCCTTAATGTTCGATGTGTGAGATTTCATGTGAACTGAGTAACCTCTTATGTCCATCACTGTACACTAAGTATCTCATCTCCCAATTTGAGTAACAACAAATGTACTCAAATTAGTATGACTCATTCACTGTCAACGAATGTGCCTCAGATCTCTATCTGTTCCGAGTAACTCTGCTAGTGAATTAGTTGGCGAGTCAGCTGCTGTAACTAAATTGAATGGTCAAGGTTTCCAACTAGCCAGTAGTACTTATCAATAAGTCAGCAAGGGATGACGGTATTTGAGTGCCACAAGGCAAACAACTTGTAAGGTAAACATCCCTTAATACAAGAGAACCAACCAACATGTCACTACACACACAGAGCATACTTCACCTCGATACAATGACCAACAAATATCCCCTTTGAAGAAGAACTTGGTGTATCAGTGTGTGATACTTGTCTCGTTTTATGTGAATTAAGATCATTTTCAATTGGTCACCTAATGGAGAATAGGTAGGGTATATGACTCTCTGGTTAGATTTCTGGCTCGACAACGGATTTAAATTCTGGTCAGTGTTGAAAGGCCATTTCAACAATTTCATGAGGTTTGTTGATGAGATATCGGAAATAATACGTACAATATATAGAGAGAGTTTGCTTTACGTCGCACCAGCACAAATGAGTCCTGTGGCGACGAAGAGATAGGAAAGGGCCAGTAGTGGGAAGGAAGCGATCTCGGCCTTGATTATGGTATACTGTAGCACAAGCTTTTGCTTGGTATGAAAATGGGAAATTACTTCCAGGGCTGCCGACATGCCGAGAGTGGGGTTTGAAGCCACTATCTCCCTAATGCAAACTTACAGCCATGTGAACTGAACCACACAGCCAGTCTCTCGGTAAACTTAAAAAAATTAAATAGAAGTGTAGTAATGTGTAAAGGTGAGTAGTAATATGAATGTAGATATGAATCAATGAGGTACTTCCCGGCATCCTAGAAATTTGAAACTTAGTACCAGATAACCTGGTACTTTTACGGTTGATAGGAAATTCGAAAATTACCAAACAATCCACAGGGGACAAACCAGGAGTTGTTTTAAATTGGCGTCAAGAGCCAAATTTTACAAGTAAGCAAGTGTAAGCATTTTTTCACTCCCTGGTAAACTTCTCTCCAAATCAATGATTGACCGTTTTTGTAGTTTCCGAAGGATTCGAAAAGTACAAGTTATTTTTTGCATCGAACCTCGAGAAATTGTTCAAGGAAATTTTCAAGATATACCTAAAAGTGTAAATGAGACATATTGGAAGTTGAAGTGTAGTGATGTATAAAAATATGCTTGAGTGAATGAGTCACACCCAGGTACCCATGAAATTTAAAGTTTGACAACCTTCAAGATCACAGGAAAAATTTTAAAAAATGAAAACCCTGCGAGTTTCTGAGCTGGAGGGTTGGGGCTCAGGAACAAAACGGCAGAAATACTCAAGCGTAACCTTGTTTGTACCACGGAGGAAGCTATATTTACTGAAACAATGACCAATACTTCACATAGGCTTCGATTAGCAATCTTCTGAAAGTTCACATTAATACTTAATATCGAACTCCGGGAACGTGTTGGTGGGAAACTTCTCAGATGGTAAGGAGGTAAGGGTACATAATTATGCATTAAAGGAAACGTCATTTAAGTTATCCCGTTGGTTGGCAGTAGACTACAGGCCTGGTACAAATTCAGAATGCAATACAGCACAACGTTCATGACGAGTAATTGGGTGTCGTTGCTCTTTGGATCCATAAATATCAGGAAATTTTAAATAACTTACCAACTTGGCATTAGGTACATTGAAAGCACGTGCTCATGAATTGTACTGACACTTTGCGGTACTGACACTGCAAGTACTAAAATATGTGAAGCAACTGTACAGTACACTCATAATGAAATTTGTTTTGTTCCATGTTTGCTTCTCTTTTCTCTGGTGGTTTATAGTCGCACTAACACATCGAAGGTTTTCGCGACGGAAGTTCGGAAGAGAGAAAGGGTTGGCTTTAACCAAGGTGCATCCCCAGCATTCATCTGGTATGAAAATGGTAAAACACAGAAAACCATCTTCTGGGCTGCCGACGGTTGGATACGAATGCTCCATCTACGGAATGCACGCTCTCAGCTACGCCAACCTAACCACACGGTCAACGCGCTCGGTGAAATAAAAAAGTATCAGACACCAAGAAGTAGTTGTTGGAACTGCATAAAACTCATAGGTGATAGTAAAGTTGACGTCAGAAACTGATTACAATATCAGAGCAAAACTGAACACTGAAGGAAGACGCTGGTAACC
Organism: Anabrus simplex; assembly: GCF_040414725.1. Taxonomy (NCBI): domain Eukaryota; kingdom Metazoa; phylum Arthropoda; class Insecta; order Orthoptera; family Tettigoniidae; genus Anabrus; species Anabrus simplex. Next base: position 596,667,384 of record NC_090266.1, read on the forward strand.
TGTGGGTCCACCTCTACCTTGGATACAGTATGGGAAATGAGCAGACGTGGAGGCATACAGGTTCCATATTGTTTCCTGTAGCGTATCTGTCCAGTTTTTCTGTGACTAGTCCTGTAGATAGTGCAAAATTCTGCGATGCTGAATTTGGCACCGCAGATGGTCCCAGACATGGTTGATCGGGCGTATATATGAAGGTTCTACAGTCTATCGAATTATTTAGTTCCTCTTCTGGGTTGAAACAAGTTCTTGTTTTCTGCACCACCCGTACAGTTTGCCGAGGTTTCGAATACATTGCAGTATACTTTGTCAAGGCGACTGAAAGAACGCTACTCGATCCGACGTAACCAATCTCTCTACTCTCGCTAGAAGAAAACATATGGGAGGAGAAACTGACCCTTGCGAAGACAGCGATACTTCCTTACACCACAAACACGACGGACAGGATTGGTAGGATACTAAAGATATTTGACATAAAGACCCTTTATAATGTGCACCGAAAATTAAGTCGTTATCTACCACCAGTAAAAGACATAATAGAATTAGGGGCCCCTCGTGTCTATCACATTCAGTGTAGCTGCAGTTACCTGCAATGTAGGGGCACGAAGAGTTTGATTTCTACCTGAAATAAAGAACATCCGTCACACCAAGAAGTTAGACACAGATATTTCAGCTGTAGCCGAGCATTCCTGCAAAACAAGGCACGAAATTTCATTTTTCAGAACCAACATCTAAGCAGCTATTCCACTCAATCTCCAAAGAAAATTCCGAGAGGCTATTTAAATTAAGAAACATCCGAACACTATGACTTAGAGAGGGGATAAAAGATCAGCAATTCTTCATTGCCTATTATACATATATTACAGTACGCAGCTCACAATATGAACACACGGGATGAACCCTCAAGTTACGTGAAAGCACCGAAAATTTCCGACGTCGGCAGACGCACAGATGGTACAGGAAGCAACCACACGATTAAATCTGGAAGAAGAATTAAATTTTCGATGGGTGATACAGTAAACCTGGTTATCAGGCAAGCCCCGGGTTTGTGCCAAAGTTGCGTACACATTCTAGTGATACCCTTTCTATATGCGACGGAGCATTATCCTGTCAAAAATGCCTAAGGAAACATTTGCTACCTCAGTTCATCACCAGAGCGGGGCATACTGTCTTTCAGCAACAAAATCAGGATTGAGGTGCTCACCACGAGGCCTACAGACACTAACACGACACTCGTCAGTGCACAAAGAGAACCTGAATTCGTCACAAACGACAACCAAGATAGAGTCCGTAGCAGTCCAGGTTTGTCGTTCAGAAAACCAATGAATACGGACATGACATTGTGTGGGTGTCAATTGCTGTGCACATAATGTGCGTCCTGAGACTGAATTTCCTTCAGCAAAGCGCCTGGAAGTTTTTTTTGGGGGGGGGGCAAAAGGGGCTGTAAATATGGTGCTTCTTGTGTCTTGATAGTGGAAACCGCAACAATTGTAACTTCTCGTGCTTGTCGGAGGATCTGACGATCCTCTCTTCTGGTGGTCATGCATATCTTCTTGCATCTATCGGTCTCAACACACCCTAATAATCAGGTCAGAATGGCCTAGGTAATGGACGATTAATCGATACGACTAACTAGCCTCACGCATTTCAGTAATGCTCTCACTCTCAACCTTTTATAAATGGGCGAAGTCTCTTCGAATGCGTCGTAGAGGGATGTCGAGTGGTCACCGAGTCTATCACAACTTTCACAACCGGAAGCAGGGTTTTGCTACGTAGGGGAAGGTTTTCGATATTGGACCACTTTGATATTGTATTACTCTACGTCTCTGTAGTGTATTTAATTGAAGTAAAATATAATGTACAATAATTTACATGTTATACACTTTCATAAGGCGTTGTTACATTTTGAATAGGTATGTATTCCGAAAGTATACAGTTTAAAGTTTAGAAGTATGTAAATGGTACGAATTAGCAAATCGGCCGCTTAATTTGGACCTTCAGTTCCTTCTAGTTCATTATAAGAGGGCATTTCGTCAAGGGAGTGCTCATGATCACCACGTGATGTCTACTATACTATACTCTCTACTTTGCTTCACGTAATCTAAAACTGTATGTAATTTTATTAGGACCTATAACTGAATATTAATTTTCTGAAATTTTGTAACCATCCAAATTCATGCATGTCTTCTAAATTTAAATCTTCTGAAATTCACAAAATCATTGAAGATCTATCAGAAATCTATCCCTCTGATTTGAAAATAATTCACTTAAATGCACAGTCATTAGTTGAAAGCATACATTTCGATGTGTTTTTTAACTGCTTTGTTGATTCAAATATTAATGTTATTGCTGTAAGTGAAACATTTTTCAAGGAGTCCATTCCGGACTCAGAGATTATTATTCCTGGCTTTAATTTATATAGAAACGATAGATTAGGCTAGAGAGGAGGAGGGGTGGCTGTGTACGTGAAGAGCAACATCAAATGTAAAATAGTTCACACCTCCCCTGCAGAATATTGTCGTAAGCCAGAGTATATTTTCCTAGAACTTGAATTACCTATGGCTAAAGTATTATTTTCATGTATCTACCGACCACCCAAAACTGGTTTCATGGAGTCGTTTGTAGAGGCGATGTATAATTATGTTTTTCATTATAAATATGTTATACTTGCAGGTGATATGAATGGGCATTTTGGATCAGGGTCCTCGGAAACTGTAGTAATCGATGATGCACTTGACTCATGCAATTTGACTAGAATACCATTTGATGACACATACTACACTGCATATTGTCATTCTAATCTCGATACCATAGCTTCAAATTGTAATGATACCCTTCTTAAATTTGGGCAGACCCCAGCGAGTGGATTTTCTGGACACGATATGCTATATGCTGTCTTCTCAATATCAACACCCAAATATGAAAGAAAATGGATCACATTTAGGGACTTCCGCAGTTTTAATCCTGAAGATTTTCGAAAAGACGTAATTTCTGCTACCTGGTATGACGTATTTTCTCAGCGTAATATCGATGACAAAGTCATAAAATTTAATAGTTTAATTTCCGCGTTGTACGACAAGCATGCCCCATTAAAACTAATTCGAGCCAAACACCCACCTAACCCGTGGATAACGTCTACAATTAAGAAATTAATCTCTGCGCGGGACAAGGCAAAAATAAAGCACAGCAAAACCAGGAAACCTGAAAACTTTGATACTATACCCTACAGGGCACATCAATACTGCAGGATCATACCTACCTGCTCACCTTCTCTTGCATACGGGCACCAGCACAGCTGCAGTTGGCAGAAGTGGTCGATAGTTGGGTTCTTATGACGAGAGGATCACGGGGAACTCATACAATTACATTAAACTACGAAATGAGGAACACTTTCGCTGTGATCATAATTTTGAGCATAAGTTTGTATTCATAACTCAAATTATTTACAATGATTGCACCTGGAGTGCCCAAATAAGTGCCCCAAAGGCTCACATCTACAAATTAAAAGGAAAACAAAGAAAATACCATCTGGATGATGACGTTATGTTGTCGATCTGTGAACCAAGAAAGACCGGATGTGTTCCCCCACATGGAAAACGCATCCCTATGCCTGCGACATAAAATGATATGATGGTAGAATTAAGGATACCCGCAGAGATTATCGCTGTTATGAAAGTTTCCTCCCATACCGGGATACTTATATACACACAAATAGCAGCACAATAAGTAATAAAAATAATCTCAGATAACCTACTCTAGGGCCCTCAATTTCATATTTACACGGACGTGAACCCACGTCCACCAGGAAGAACTTTGTGGCAACAGATGGACTCTTACAATAATTATATTGTGCAAGATAATTTAAGGGTAAATATGCAACCATAAGAAATGCAGAAACAACAAAAAATAAAGGAAAGGAGATAAACGTTCGAATGAATGAGGTAACAGTGTCCCCAGAAAACATCACTGTTTCAAAGGAAAGATGACCTTCCCGCGGGCTCCACCAAGATGGCTGTGCTACCCCCAGAGTGCGGGCCGTGCATTGACCTGCTTCGTCTAGCCATGAGGGACTCGCCCTAAGCAAAAAAAAATTGTAAACACACCGACCGGCTGTGACCCAGTATCCTTGTCCTCGTGCTCCCAGAGCTAACTTCACAAAGGGGCTTTTATTTATCTACGCTTGACAAAGCAAAATAGCCACAAAAATAAGTGAGGAAATACATCTTACACTATGTATCCGATTTCACTGACAAAAAAACACGGGCCCCAATTATAACATAAAAAGTCTACGATCGTACTACACCCCGATAAATCAAATATCGTCAAATTTACGACGAGGTCACAGTCACCTAAGGTCTGTGGTTCAAGCCCTGTCTGGCGGAGTCGCACAGAGTCAAATAATACTTATGTCTCCACCAGCGTTACAGATCACGTTCATTTAAGTTGCATAAACAGAGCCATGCCTATGATCGAAATACGATTAGCATGCACCCCTAACATCACTCAGATATGTCTGCCCTTCCCCATAAGATGAAAGGATGATTATACAAGTACCCTAATCATACAAGAGAAAAGAAAACGTATCCAACGACCGACACAAAGACATATCCCGTCTACCACCCTCAAGCAACTTATATCCGCATGGCACGCAACATCTTGCCGTGTTATCAAGATTAAATCATTGTCTGCTATACATAAAGATGACCAAAACTAATCTAACTACTCTTACCCTTAGATATATCAAAACAATCTTAATATGCAGCCTGATGGGCCACAATCAAATCCTATATTAATATTTACAAGTTTAATTCTACTATCTCTGCGTGACACCTTAACTCTACCATATATATAGTATCTCATGGTCCACTTATCTCATTATGGTGATCTCCTCCTCTCTCCCTCCGGGTAGGCTAGCATGATTTAGCCCATCACGGTAGAGGTCTCAGCCAGGGTCGATTCTTGGAGTCCGGTCTTCCCGCCCCGCTGGCCCATGGTGCTGTCTTCTTCTTGAGGGATGCCTCGTTCAAGGTAGCGTCTTCGAAGCCACGTTCTGAAGTTCTTGCACCTCACTTCCCTCGGAATGTCTCGACTTCTTACTACAATGAAATATTCACTTGAAACACAACGCAACATTCTGGACTTCATTTAGGTTGAGCTAACATACAGCGCTAACACTTTGCAATATACGTTCCTTGTCCTCCATTCTCGTATAACTGAATACCCGCTAACTTGTGCACTATGCCACAAACGATTGTCTGCTCTAGAGACTATCCACTCGGTTATTGTGTTTTATGCCCGCTTAATTTGGATTCAACAGTCTATCAGAGGATAAATATAGACCCCCTTAGCCTATCGTCCACACTTCCTCGGCACATCGGGAGCTTCGCCCCTACCGCTATTTATCCGAGTATACAAGTACGGCGTTCTTTTGTTACTGATACAATTAACCACACGCGATCTCATTGATAGGTATCTGAACATCGCGCCACCTATAAATCCACCACCTGTAACTCTGTAAGTCACCGATCCACTGGATCAAAGTTATCGCATTGTAATAATTACACACTGTCTTTGTTCTGAACAAAATGTTTCTGGCGCAATCTAGGCAGATGTGCGACGCGTGCTGGCAGCAATATGATCATCAACTGGATGATCTCCCCCCATATCACTCAGCTTTTATATGAGGCAACACACCAAAGGACGCCAGGGAAAGTCCCGAGAAACAACTTGAGTCTGGAATGTGGCCACTACAGAGCTTCCCACGGTGGTACTGCTTGGTACATATTTATTGATCTAATTCTATGTTAATAAACCTAGAGGTATCTATAGCTTCGTAAAATTCTGGCCATCATTTCCATCTTTTTATTTTCCTGAGAAACCTTCAATTACGGGCATTACAACTCAATTTCCGTAATGTGGTGGGCCTGTCTGCTCCCGCTTAAAATCTCTGTTAAGATGGCAGGTCTCTCCCCTAGACAAAATCCCATCTCTCTTTCTCTCTTCCTCACATATTCTTTCTTCGTCACACATGACCACGCCCTGCCTCGGGAAATCACCTTCTCGATTCCCGCGCTCGGTATAGCATCACGCCCTCACAAGCGGCGTCCTACTGCAAAAATTTTACTGCGTTAAATATCCATTCTCGCGGTTAAATATAATGGTACAATACCTTTCGCATCTTGCGTAATAAAACCAAACTCGCGATCCGTGATGCTAATGTCAAACACATGCATTCTTTGAACGGTAAGAGATCAACTCCGTCTGCTCTCTGGGAACTATAAAATCACTAGGTATTGCTAAGAAAAATTCGCAACATATTTCCTCATTCATATCTGCAGAATTGCAAAATGATTATTTCTTAAAAATCTCACCAGTGAACAATTCTCACAGAATATCCGAAATTATTCATAGTTACATGAACACAAATGTACCTCAACATGACCTCTTTCACTTTTCGTACATTTACCCAGAGGATGTAGTCAAAGTATTTAAGAGCATGAATACCAAGGCTGTTGGACCAGATGGTATCTCATATCCCCTCCTAATGAATTGTTTGGATATAATCACTCCGGTTATAGCTCACCTGTATAATTTCTGTTTACAATCAGGAGTCTTTCCAGCTGTATTGAAAATGGCCAATATCAGACCTGTTCCTAAATTTCCTTCTCCTCAAAAATTTGATGATTTCAGGCCAATCTGTATTTTGTCAATATTAGGTAAAGGATTAGAAAGGATTGTTTACCAACAACTCACTTCACATTTAATTACTCATTCTATTCTTAACACATTTCAGTCTGGTTTCAGAACAGGCCATAGTACTACGACGGCACTTCTCAAAGTCACAGATGATATCAAGTTTGCAATGGACAGAAAGGAACTAACACATCTGGTACTATTCGATTTAAGCAAGGCATTTGATAGAGTTCATCATGACCTCCTTCTGACTAAATTACATACAATGGGCATATCTCTATCAGCTCTCCCTTGGTCTGAATCGTCCTTGAAAGGGAGATCTCAGCGTGTAGTATTTGACAAACAAAATTTTCTTAAGTGGTCTAGTGTACATTCTGGCGTCCCTCAGGGGCCGTCTTGGGTCCCGTTTTGTTTTCGCTGTATATTAACGATCGGCCTGGAGTTTTACGCCACACGAGACATCATATGTATGCCGATGATTTACAGATCTATTGCCATTTTCCTGTGAATCATGTTGTCGAAAGTATTAGTAAAATTAAATCTAGATATAGAAAGACTACATCAATATACACTAAGACATAATTTACTATTAAATGAAAACAAAACCTTAGCTATTTTTCTAGGATATCGAAGAAACTTATCAAATCTTTTCAACAGTGGCATTCCTCCAGTAATTGTTAATGGTTCTGTAGTCGAGTATCAGGAATGTGTTAAGAATTTAGGTATTCTAATGGATAACACTCTGTCCTGGACCTGTCATGCCAAGCACTTGGTCAAGAAAGTGTCTGGCATATTGCATCAGGTTTCAACGAAACTTGCCGTATCTTCCTTTCTCGGTGAGAAAGATGTTGATCCAAACTATGGTATTTCCTATTTTAGATTACGGCGCTGTAATTTACAGCGATATCTCCGAGAAATATAATACAGTACCAAACTCCAGCGTATTCAGAATGCCTGTGTTCGATTCGTCTTCAATATTCGTAAAGACTGTCACGTAACATCTTACTACAAAGCCGCAGAGTGGTTGAAACTCAGGGATAGACGATCACACTCAGCTGCTTGTTTAATTCTGAGAATTTTAAATTCTAATGCTCCCTCATATTTGACCAAGTCCTTTGTTCAGATGAGTCAAGTGCATGATCGGGACAATAGGTTTACAGCTAACACCCTTCAGGCTCCACAGCATCGTACGGTAAAGTGCAGTAAGTCGTTCATTGTCACTGCCTCTCAATTATACAACGATCTTAAACTAAATGAAATTCAGCAAAGTAGTGTGGGAACTCAGAAAAAATCTCTTAAATGCCGTTACCTTTCCACTTATTAAGCCATGTAAATGAATTTTCACCAAATTAATAAAATAGTACGAAATATCATAAGCACATAGATACATTTTAGATGCTCAGTTTTACTCTCAGTTCATCCTCGGCTTTAAATTCTTAGGTTTCTCTTTCGTCTTGTCTTCCTTGTTAGTATAGTGTATGTTTATGAAATGTTAAAAGTATTATTGTAATCTCCTAGATGTTTAGTTTTTAATCTTATTATTATATCCTCAGTAGGTAAATGTATCTTTATCGTCGCCATAAGACCTATCTATGTCGGTGCGACGTAAAGCCCCTAGCAAAAAATAAAAAATAACATATAAATGTATCTTACGCTTTTTATGTATCCTTTTATTACATTTTTTATGTTAGGTGATACATTTGAGTTAAAGTGGCAGTTAATTACAGCCAAAGGGACCTCTGGTCCTATTGTAATTAACTTTAAATAAATATATTTCTATTTCTATACCACCGGGAAATTTTCCAGATATGCACCCATCCCGGGAGCTTTATGGACCACCATGTTCTGTACATAATATTTCTTCGACATGTACTGTATACCGCATACTGAACACAATCTATAAGCTGAAAGTTTATATCAACTACTAAACAACTTTATTTACGTATACCAAGCACGCGATCACGTACAGCATCACGCTTAGATGGCAAATGACGTAATGTCGTCTAGAACTATGAATAATGCCTTCGCCTTCGCCACCATAATAATCGTCTCCAACGACGTACCTGGTATAGGGGCCGAACAGATCTAATTATGAAGAGGTACAGAGGGATAACACGGAGCATTATGGTCTGATGGCATATTGGTTTTAATGTGAAAACACAATATCGGTGACTGAACAGTTAGCTTCCAGGACCATATTGTTCTTCCAAATGCTTTGAGCTAGTAAGTTTTTATCGATTATTCCTACATAGAGAACATGCAAGAAAGATGTAAAGTACGGAAAGGAATTATCAGTCGAGCCCGGATCCTTTATATTTACGCTCTGTACTAAACATGTTTTTGGTATGTATGATATGTACGCCCTAATATGAAGTACAATGTGTTCTAGAAAGCTAAATATTCTAACGGAATGGCCCATAGTGAATGGCTAGTTCGTCTGCGGATATGCTGGCCGTAGTACCGTAATTGTAGCTTAGATCCCAGACAATACAATGAAAATGGCAAGGCCGCAGTAGGTCGATGCTAGAACATGGGTAGGACGTATAATAATCACATCAGCGCCCATATCCTCTCTTGCAAGCTTAATTAAGACTTTGAATTCGCAACGTATTCACGGTGTTGGGATTTAATCTTCCCATACGACTTTCATTTTTGATGTCATAGGCGGTATATGAAGATGTATTTTCTGTAAATTATTATGTGAATGCATGTAAATATTATTTTATACTATTTACAATTCATTTCGAATTGTAGCGTACTTTTGTATATTTCTTTCTTTACCATGTGATTTCTTGTTTTGAGTTAATTTTGTAATGATTCGTTTCATGAAATTTCAAGGATTATGTTTTAGGTTTGTGCGGATTTTATGTAAATTATATTTTAAATTGCTTTCGTTTCTAAATTACAGAAAGCTGATATTGCCAACGGAGTATCTCCCAATTGTAATGTATAATAATAACATTAATAATACCGAGCGAATTGGCTGCGTGGCTCAGTCACCTAGCTGTCGATTTGCATTCAGGAGTTAGTGGTGTAACTGTTCGACCTCTCATCAAAACACTTGGGGAGATGAAAGTTATTATCTTGGGACACATGAATATCAAATAAACTATTTGTGGCTTGCCCGCAAATTGCCACGCAAATAGAAACAATTAACATTCCATGGTTTCCCATTTCTCTATGTGATGTTTGGGCGCCAGGGTTACAGTTTTAAACAAAACTGTAAACCAAAATTTATATTTACTAGCATAGAGACTTATACTTATATCACAGGGGTAGGATTTTAAATAATTAACCATTAAGTATCGCTTAAGAAAGAAAATTAACGCAATATAAAATACAAATGAATTTATTATACAAAAAAATGAGATGAATCGGAAAAGTTTCCTTAAAGCGTGGAGGAATTTAGAATTTACTTTACTGAATTGACCAATTGCTTGCTTTATCTAATTGAAGCTCACCAATTGCAGCTTCCGTTGAAGTCATCTGGTTTCCGTGGTTACTCGTTCTCTTCTTCTCGATGTAGAATTTGCTCCATGAACATCCTTCCTTCCTTCTGTGATATGGTACGGGCTATCTGGACTAACACTCCCTACTTGCCTAGTCTTTAAATTAGACATTGGCCCTATACTTGTAAAAACTGATCAGCGTTGACCGTATGTGGAGAAAATTCAGAAATATGAATTTTTCCATATTAGTAGCAATCTCAATCTAACTGAGCTGTACTATAGATACGGTACAGACTTGTACCAAATTTCGTAGACTTGAACTAAACATAGTTCTTCGTCCAGATGATTTACTGAATATAACACAAGCCATAAGCTTGTTTCGTCTCACGCAGATCCGATAACATTACCGCACCTAAGTACTGTATCGAAGCGACAACACATTGTACAAAAATAACTATGTCGCGGAGCGACCACACACTGTTTCAAAAATCAAATCACGTCGTTCAAAGTAGATGTTCACAGTAGAAGTAGTAGTGATGGAGTATCCCCCAGTATCTCGCTCCGCACTTGATAATATCACCGGGCTCCCCCACTCTTGGTAACAGCTTACTCTCAGATCTCTATATAACGAAACACCTGATTCGTAGATCGCATTATCATCTCCCCTTCTCTTCTTTCCTGTCGAGTCCAGTAGGCGTGGCGATGATGTACTCTGCTGGTATGCAAGCCTCGCGCGCGGGTCGCTGTTTACTGCCTTCGCCAAACCAATGAGTTACGCAAAATCCCAGCTTTAAGAATAACCCTCCGTATACACAAACATGAGATGAAATGAAAACAACTATGTCTCAACATATTGACCGTATTTACAGTACAACATAATGAATTCCTATCCTACATAATATAATAATTTACATAATAAAACGATGTTATCATATATACAATATGATTCCAAAAGGCCATGATTACAAATGATTGACGTTGAATAAATATGTTATTACGAAAAATTGCCGATGGCGGATAAACTTGATATCAAATGATATCGCGTAAAATGATATTATATTAAATTAGTAGGGCTGGAGGAGCCTGGACGGTTACAGTGGACTCGAACCTGACTTTCAGCAGCCTGTAATAAAGTAGTTCATGTTTACCCATTTTCACACTAGGCAAATTATACGGCTGTATATTAATTAAAACCACGGTCCCTTCCTTCCCATTCATAGCCATTTCCTGTCAATTATTCACCATCAGTTCTGTTTGTGTTGTGCGAAGTAAAACGAACAGCAATAATAATAATAATTATAATAATAATAATAATAATAATAATAATAATAATAATAATAATAATAATAATAATAATAATAATAATAATAATAATCCCATGCGAACCACATGACCTTACAGTGGTGGGGAGGATTGCGCGTCCCAGTCGAGTCGTAGGTGCAACCGTATCGGATGGGTATCTGTTGAGACATCAGACTAACGAATGGTTCATCGAAAGGGTGGGGGAGGGGCGGTAGCAAAATTCGGAAGCTGCAATGGCGGCAGTCCAGATGATTGACTGATATGGCCTTGTAATAATACTTAACATGGCTTAGCTATGCTGCTACTCCGACACGGCTGAAAGCAACGAGAAATTACAGCAGTAACGATCTCCCAAGGACATGAAGCTCTCGCTGTATGAATGATGTACTGATAATGCCTCCCTTCCTCTTAAAATATTCCGCAGGTAATGGGACTACATGAGAGGGGGCAATCAACAGGAAGATGGATACTGAACTTCTGCGAGTCGAATCATGCAATGTTAGAAGTTGTGACAAGTTATAGAATCTGAAAGGGATACTGGACATACTAAAGTAAGATATAGATGGTGTATGTGAGGTACGTTGGCAGGAAAAGCTATAATTTTGGTCAGGAGACTTCAGAATTAACAACACAAACTCAAACAGTGGAGATGCAAGAGTCGGTTTCATAAAGAATAAGAAAACAGAGCAGCGGGTAAGCTACTATGACCAGCATAGTGAAAGGATTATTGATGTCAAGAAAGAATGATGTCAAGGAAGAAAACAAGCCAGTGCCCACCACTGCAGTTTAGGACTATATGCCTACTAATTCAGTGGATAATGAAGAAATCGAAGGAATATATTGTACCCGAAATGGTCACATTTATTAATCCATCCCGATGTTTCCCTGGCGCATGTGTGTCATCTCCACGATGTATTCTTTGAACCACATGGTAATACTAGGAAGTGCTACATCTTTCCGCTCGACGTCTTTCGACAACATGGAGGGGGATAACACGGTCGCAGAGAAGAACTTTGTTCTCTTTACATTATGGAACACCGTCCTTACTACAGCGATGTGTCTGTACGTTGTCAGTTGTTCGAAATCTTGAGAATGTTGTCGTAATGGAGTTAGATAAGATTTAAACATGTGTTCATGAACTTTACTTTGTTCGAGGTAGCAGTTTCTACCACGTTAATTTGGGCCCTTGGTTTCTGAACACCAATACGAGCATGCAAGCGCTATAGTTGTATAATTGTGTAGTTGGAGTATTCGTTAAGTTCTTTAATTGAACAGTAATCTTGAAGTAGAAGCCAATGCAAATTTGGATTGGGCATCTTGGAACATTAATGTGGGTTATTTAGAAATGAACTGCCAAACGCAGAGAAGTAACACAAAATTAGTGTAAATATCCAGTGATTTTGTTAACGAAAAAATGTCCACGTGTTTTAAAAACTGTGACATGAGCACGATAAACCTTAACCTGTAGTCAGGCTACAATTTTTTTTATGTGCATTCATTCTACAAAGTGTGACATGTACGCGTCAATCCTTGACACATTGTCAAGCTACATTTCCTTTTATGTGGATCATCGTATTGAACTTGAGTGTGCTTATACATGAATAGTTTATAATGCAAAGTGGAAATCAGATGTACATAATTATTTTTCACAATGACGTCCACATCCCTTTTCACCCGGGTTCCACTTTTATAGGAGGTCGATGACGAATAACCAACCAACAACCCTTTTCAATCCCAAGATGGGAGCTTGAATCTTGGAGGAGAGCTGAGGAGTAACGCACATGCTGTAAAGGTCTTACAAACGGGACAGCAATGAGGTACGAATCGTGGAGACCTCAATGAACTCATGGCGGGGAGCAGAAGATCAAATAAGGTGAGTTTTCTATCCTGCTTGTTTATCCCTTAAGTGAAATCACGTCGTAGTAAATTGCCACAATTCCAGCATAACATTTGTTTATGTGATGTCAGGGATAAGGTTACATTATTGTATGAGTTTTTTGGACTCAAATGGACATGTTGATAAAATTGATACTTTAGACTTCAAGCGAAAACCAAACCATGTTTCAAGCTTTATCATGAGTGTGAAGTTTAGATTCAGAATTTTTAGACTAGTATGCACAGTTCTCAATGTGTGTACATTGCTAACAGTACATTTAAATCAATGCAAGCTTATTTTGGACTGGTAAAGTAACATTTAAATATTTACGAATTACCTGGATGAGTGTAATATCTGTAATTTAAATATCGTTGACCTAATTTTCATAAGATGGCTATGGAGTCATAAAATAAATGGTTTGAAGGTACTGAAGCCAAACTATAAAGAGAAGTGACTATGAGTGTTAATAAAATAAAGAATTTAATAGTTGAATTGTAATAGAAGAGGAAGTAAAGCCACAGCTGATTACGAAGTTTGCGTTCTGTTGTTCAGTTGGAATATAAGGTCAAGGTAAGTTCTTACTCATTGATTATGCCATAACAAAATTTTGGTTTATTAGTAATGTAACTTGCCAACAGGAAAAATTAGGGAAAAGGACAATGTGAATGAAACGTCATTCTATTTCAAATCTCTTAGTTTCTTAAATTTTAAATTGAAGTTTACCTGAATTTTGTCAGAACGATTATGACAGACTGATATCTGTTATATTTGGTATCTAGCTGGATTTGTGATGTAAAGTTATTTTTCCAAATTTTGTCTTTAATAATATATACATATATTCTTGAATGTTGTTTTTCCTTCTTATTTAACTACATCCTTCTCTTTGTGAATCTAACCATACCACAGCACTCATTGTTCCATACTGACCCACACCAAACCGAGATTTCCATGCTCATTTCTATCCCTAATTCCTTCTCAGAGCACAGTATGAAGAGATATAAGATTTATTACAGTACGTAAAGGGTGACGAGTATCTACTTGTGATGAGAGTCTGACATGCAGTGATATTATTATTATTATTATTATTATTATTATTATTATTATTATTATTATTATTATTATTATTATTTTATCTGTATTGTAAGTCATCTCCGTACAGGCCATGAAGGCCCTTGGAGGGGTGGAAGGTAATGACTTCCACTATTGTTAACCTCGGCACTTGATGGGGTAGAGTGGTTAGCTCTACGCCCAGCCGCCTTTGCTCCCAGGAATTAACCTGGTACTCATTTTCGGTGTAGGCTGAGTGAACCTCAGAGCCATATGCACCTCCGTAATTGGAAATCTCGTTTCTTAAAATTTACGACTTCCTGACGGGGATTCGAACCCACGTCCTTCCGAGCGAACCAAGCACGCCTTTACCGCCTCGGCCTGGCATCCCCTATTATTAACAGAAATTGGAAATAATTTATTTAGGCAATTGACTACAGCGAGAATTGATGAAAAAAGAGTTCTTGGTTCAAAAGGTTGCAGGGTTTATACACTGCTGTCATCTTTCACTTTTGCTGTTGAATGTTTGCATGGATCATGTGCAGAACGGTATAAATTGGCAGGAGGGTATTCATTTAGGTGGAAACGTTGTAAGCAATTTGGCCTATGCCGACGAGTTAGTCTTATTGGCAGACTAATGAAAGCCTGTAATCCATTATCTTAGAACTTGAATATAGGTGCAGTGCGTATGATATGAACGTCAGCATTTCCCACAGTAATGTGATGTTGGTAAGAATAAAAAGGGAACACGCAGTAATTTCAATTATTTTGGTTGTGTGTTATCCTATGATAGTAGTATAACAAGTGAGATTGGATCAAGGAGAAGCAAAGCTAATACAGTGATCCCCAACTATCTTGGAAAGCTTCATTGCCGCAGCACTATGCATCCTCATCACTCGCATACTTGACCATCTCTCGCAAGGTGATTCACAGACTGAACGAGGTGTTCAAACGTCCACGTAACCGGTGACGTCACGCTTACCATGAGGTTCCAGAATATGTAATTTCCCATCGGTGTTCCATGAGGTTCTATGAATATTGGTATCAGTAGGCCGATCCACCACCTAGCAAGTCAGCCCAATTTCATAGTCGGTGTATTTGGAGAGTGGTCCTCACCAGCTAACATCCCCATACATGTAAGACATTTAATAATGAATTTCAACATGTGGTGAAGTAAGGAGACATTGTTTATTGAGACCTTGCACACTGAACTTTGTGTCGGACAAGTTCCAGTCTTGTTGTACTCTTAACTACGAAATTTTCCGTTCAATAGCCTGAAGGGGTAAGGCGGCCCTCTTAGTGGGTAACCACTCAGGCCCGGGAGATTTGGAGCAGTGAAGGTGAAGGTGGAGAAGTTGAGAGAGGTGGCTGCTGTGACCTACATTGTGAACTGTTGAGGCATTCGCATTAGTGCAGGAGAATAGAAAACCATGGCAAACAAATCTCAGGACAGTTGACCAGTCCCTGTCCGTCTACCGAATGTAGAGGCGTAGAAGCACCGTAGAGACATGGCCACCACTCCTCTTCTCGGTTTGTTGGTCGGAGTGCATAGATGTCGGCCACTTGGGAGTTTTCAAAGAGGTATAATATTGCAACAGGTATTCCAAAATTTAATTGAAAGGATTTACACATACGGAAATGACATCAGGTAGCTACACACGTCACGGGCAAAGGGATATTCCAGAAAGTCTATGTGGGTGGTAGGCGAACATTACCGTTTACTACTGTCCTTGTGCTGGAAGATTTGAATGTGGCAACGCCCGTACACTTAAGTTAGCGTCGGACGCTACTTGTTGGCGGTAAATTTCCATCTATGAATAAGAGGCTACTTGGCATGATTTGATGGAGGGACCGATCCAAGAAGTAAAGGCAGACAGAACTTCTGGAAAGCGTGACAATCTACCAAGTGGGAATCATTATGGTGTTTCAGTTGTAGTGTGTTTGCTTTAATTCCGCACATATAAATCTTGTATTTTCTGATTAGATGGAAGAGATGGCCTAATGGCCAAAATAATGCGTGACAAAATACAACCTGTGACAATAAAGTTCGGTGAATGAAGTCAGAACGGTCGATCCAGCAACACTGGCGACACACAACGCTGCGCCTGCGTAGCAACAGGTTTTGACCAACTGCTCCCAACGTTCTTCAGTTGAGCATCGTGTGTGTGCCGTGTGAGACCTGTTTGACATAGTGCGTGTTTAGTGCGTTGGTTCTGAACTGTGAATAGGGACTTGAACGACCAAAAGGTCAATGTAGACTTATGTTTTAAGCTTTGCAAAACATCGAAAGAAACGCACGCGGTGCTGGTTCGTGTTTATGAAGATCAAGCACTGTCCTTGAAGTGTGTGTACGAGTGGTTCGCCCGTTTTCGAGGAGGCCGGGAAAGTGTTTCTGACAACCCCCGTAGCGGAAGACCGGCGACCGCCGTCAGTGACGAAAACATTGAGAAGGTGAGGATATTAATCACGAAAGATCGGCGAATAACTATGCGCATGATAGCGGATGAACTGCAGATTAAGCGTGGATCCGTGCGACAAATCGTTACCCAGAAATTAGGGAAGAGGAAAACGTGTTCTCGTCTTGTGCCACATCACTTGACTGACGATCAGAAGCAGGCACGTTTAGAGACTTCACAGGATTTTGTCGAAACGGCGGATGCTACACCAAATTTCTTGAACTGTATTGTCACTGAGGATGGAACCTGGTGTCTCAGGTATGACCATGAAACGAAACGGCAATGCATGGAATGGCGTTCTCCGGAATCCCCTCGTCGGAAAAGGTCAGAGCCGAAAAGTCACGCATCAAACTCGCTTTGAAAGGAAAGAGATTTGACGATATTCCTGACATCCAACGAAACGTGACGAGGCTTTTGAACACAATCCCTAAGAAGCCTTCTTGCAAAGTTTCCATAACATGTATCGCCGATCTCAGCAGTGCATAGTTATGGGAGGGAACTATTTCGAAGGACAGTAAGATCACTGTCGTGCATTGTTCATCTATGTTGATAGTACAGGACTATTCACCGAACATTATTGTCACAGGTTGTAAATTCATTGTATTGTATTGTTTCGTCAAGAATGGGGGTCTGCGACGGTGTCTTTCTCCTTCACTCATTTCATTTCACTTCAAATATATATACTTGTTTTCTATTGCATTGTCTACATTCTCCCAAGAACATATGCACTGTTAGATTCACTCACTATACATATCTCAATTGAAAAGTATTAATCAGTCTAAAACAAAAACAGGCTGTTATATTTATTCTCCGTCTATACTTTAGGATAAATATGTACCTAAATTGGTGTATAACATGTATAGTTTCAGTTCATTTGTGATTTTGTTATATAGATTTAATAAACCATTCTATTAATCAGTTATATGCATTTTCCATCTAGACCTTAGAATAAAAATGCTTGTATAATCTGCGTGTAGTTTTAATGTATCAGTTACCCTGGTTTATATAATTTACATAAACCGTTCTATTAATCAGTTATATCTACTTTCCGCATACAATGTAGGATAAATTTATATTTTTATAAACTGTGTTTAGTTTTAGATCATTAGTTATCCTGTTATATACAATACATAAACTATGCTCTTAAAATGTTATACATATATATCTTCCGTCTAGAACAGAGGTGCTCACGACAGAGGTGCTCACGATCTGCATTCCTTCCCGCGGGCGCCCAGCACTGCCAGTGGGCGGGCTGGCAGGCGATGAGCACAGTGAATGGTATTCAACCACAGTGACCTTGTGGCTACGTCACAGGCCGTGAACGTTGGGCGAGGTTCTCCCAGTCACTCTTGATCACTGCGACGATACCCGAGTTTAAAATGGAGGCAGAAAATAACGAAAGAAAAAGCGCAGAAAACCACACCATTTTCAATTTACGTTGTAAGAAATAACTTATTTACGTTCATTGCAATTTATGTATTTTGACCGGATGCAATAAAGAGTTAGGCCTACAAATTCAAATATTTGTAGAATGTATGTAATAAATTACAGTTTTCACCATTTTCACTATTAAATTATATGGGATGTTTTGGGAAAATTTCTAATATAAAACGGAGTTAAGTTGGATAAGGTGTAGCTTGTTGTGTTTTTGGGTATAAATTATCTGATAAACTCACCAACAACCCAATCATGCTCACTGCGAATATCATCAGTCAGGTTGTTTATTTGTAGGCATACTGTATATCTATCTGGTAGATATATTTACATCGTTGTTGTACTTGTCGTCACACGTGATGAAACTCTCTCTCGCCATTTATAAATACATTTTAATTTATAAAAATTATTAAATACTATTTTCGGAAATTCAGTGAACATATAAAGCCACACAACACTGTCCTAAATCAAGCAGTAAACTTGTTGAACTATGTAATTACATTAGTTTTTTTTTTAATGAATAACAGGAATTTTACTTGTTTTTAAAATTGGAAATACTCTCATGTCCATCTAACGAATTGTAACCGTAGCCTGTACGCTTAAACACTGTACCTTGTAGACTGTAAAAAAATATGAATAAATATAAGAAAATAAATCGGACTGTTTATGCCGAGTGCAGTATAAATCAATACGGAATATCTTGAAATGGTCAGTTCTATATATTTTTTGCGATCACGTTGTTGTAGTACGTGCCCTCACTCTTGATGCACTCATTGCAGTTTATGTATTTTGATCGGATACAATAAAGAGTTAGGCCTACAACCTCAACTATTTTTATAATGTACGTAAAGAATTACAATTTTCACTATTACACTTACAAATACACGAGCATTTTAAAATGGCGAGAGGGAGTTTCATCACGAGTGAGGACAAGTACAACCATAATGCAAACCAATCAGTATTTCTCTGAGTGGTGGAGACGTAAGCTGCCCGCATTTACGTCACGCTAGCCCGGCCGCGCAGGGATAGTCTCAACGGGCGCCCAGCTGAGCACCTCTGGTCTAGAATTTAGGATAAATATGCATAAAACTGCGTGCATAATCTGTGTATAGTTTTAGTTCATTAGTTAGACTGTTGTATAGAGTTTAGATTAACCATTCTATTAATCCGATCCACGTGTTGTCACAGTATATATTTCATAATAATTATGTGAATTATATTTCTAACCTTATCTTAAAACGTACATATACCATCGAATAACTTTGCCATATTAAATTATGTGATATCATCCATACTAAAAAATAAGAGAGTAAACCTTCTCTTCATTTACAATATATTCACATTTATTTAAAAACGTATTGTTTGAACTAAGAATCTATGACCAGCGAATAATTTTATACCACTGAGTCGTCCTGTCATAGTGTGTCATCTTAAACTGCAGCACCACTGTACTACATTTTCTCGAACATTCAAATCCGTACACCCTCAGATTTAAACCAATGTACAGTTGACTATCATGGATAAGGTCGCAATAACCTGCATATATATGCCTCATCAGGAATAATAACGTTAGTGTTATTGAACTTATAATATCTCTATTGATCTAGCATTAATACCAACACTGTATATATTGTACCCTGTATTATTTTCGAGGAAAAAATAAAGCACTTATCTATGAGGTCGAATTACGCCTGCATAACTCCTTATCTTTTAAATCACTAGTTACCGATCTCCCATATCCTTCACTTTCTATGTCTCATGATAATGTAAGTGTGAGTGGCATGCGAAGGTTGTTTTATATTAATTATATTTATCTTGTTGTTTATTCTAACTGATATTTACCTTCCTATTTGAGATAGGTTCGTTATCAACGTTATTTTATATCTCCCATATAACTTTATATAGTACCAAACTTTCCTTATGCAATATTTTTATAGATGGTTATTTTCTCAACATAACAATAACAACACACTCCTTGAAAGAATTTTGTACCTTGTTTTATTTTCCAATGTGGTCTAACTACAATTAAATTTGCACTATCCTTGGAAGCTTCTAGATGCACAATGTCAAAGTCATGAATGTGCACTATGGAAACTACAAGAAATCGTTGCACGTAACCAACTACTGGTCCGGCCCCGCTGTGCAGTGGGCAACGCGTCCGCCTGTCACCCGGCGGCCCCGGGTTCGATTCCCGGCCGAATCAGGGGTTTTTAATTGTAAAAGTGACCTGGCCTTGGGACTGGATGTTTGTGTCTTCCTTAACATTCCTTTCCTCACATTCAACACTCTACACCTCCGCAATTCCAATTAGACGCAGGTTCATATCATATGGTGCATGTAGGGGCAAAAGATCTCTATAGGTCGACGCCCCGAACAAATAGCATTTTAAAAATTTAAAAAAATTAAAAAAAGACACTTACAATTTAACATTCCCGTAAAATAACATAATTCATAAAAGAACCCGTACAGACTTTAGATATCTCATTATTAACTTAAAGGTAAGAAAGTATCAAGAATGATTACTGTTACAAAAATATTTTAAATTAATCATGTTCTTCATTACTCTGGGTTTCTATCTGATCTCCCATCAAATAATCACTGATATGTTTTAGCGGCGAAACATGAGAAATAATAACAATATTTATATAAATATATACATTTGAAGAATAAAGAAGGAACAGGAAGTAGTTCTAAAAGGTTTGTTCTAAGATTATGAGTTATTTGAAGTTAATCATCCAATGTCAGAACCACAACAGGAGATAGGAGGTGTCAAGTTGTCACTGTACCCAGTATATGACTACTGCTACGGGGGAATTTTTCTGGTTTACAGACGATTTCACCATTTCGATATTAACACTGTTTCAGTGTACCGGATTAAATTCGGAGAATCGCAATTCGTAAAAAATCTTTTTTACTCTGGGGAGTACTCTCCGTATGGCTTCTGTTATACTGAAGCCAGTTGCATACTCATGCCTGCAAAATAGTGCTGATAAGACAACCTTTCCAGTCATCGCACAGTACATCAATATGCACTGCCGAAAAATAGATTATCTATCATGTCATTTCGAGATTCGTAATAAGGGCAGTCAGTTGTCCTACAAAGAATTGTTCTCTAAACTGTTAAAAATTCACCGAGGATCATGTCAAGCGCTGACTTTACACGGTGCAACAATGTGCATTCCCGAATAATATATCATCTACTAATAAAACACACGTTCAGTTGGAGATAACTTTGATAATATTAAAAGTGGAACTTTTATCCCTTTCAAATAAGTCAGGGAAGCAACTCACCGTCTCAACGAGCCCTCTATTAAACCTGATAATGTCTCCGAAAATCCACGTGAAAATTCTTGGTTTGATTAAAACATATTTATGACCCATGACGTAAAGTAAAATCTCCTAAAAGCTTGGCGAAGCGAACACATCCAACTTAATGTGTTATGTCATTGTTTGAAATATACTGGTCAGGTTACTCGCACTCAGACTTCTCTTATAAATGTTTTTCTTATCATAACGCTGTCATTTCATCAAACACTCCTCTTCTAGCCGTCACAACTTGTAGTTTTCACCTTTCACGCTACCTATCTCTCCTCATTTTACGCCTCCTTTCAAATGCTTCCGGTCTTTTTACTTTTGAAAGAATCTTGAAGATTACTCTGCACTGGATGTGTCAATGGAGCATAGAAGCTTGCGAGAGAGTGCGATTGGGGGGGGGGGGGATGGGAAGAGGCGGAGTCCTGACTGAACATCCATGGCATTCCAGGCAGGATAAGAGTCGAGAGAAACTTTCACATTTGTTCGTAAAGGTTTTCATACATTTAGAGGGCCGAGAGTGCGAAAGCAAAAGTAACTTAAAGAGGAGAGACCTTGAGAACGGAATAAGTGTTATGTTCACAATACTACGTGGTTCGAAGTGAAATGCCACTAACTTTCCCTATATCTGTGGTAGTTTACGGATTGCCACAGTTTATTATTTGGAAGGTCTTCAATTCTGTTTGCTCTGTTTAAGTTCATATTAAAAATAAAAGCTGCATAATTAAGAAAAACTTCCTAGATGTGCATTTGACATTTAGAAATTATTATCACGAGAATTTTCAAACTGAAATTTTAGAAGCAATTACCGTACAACGATAACTACAATTTGGCTGCTGATACAGTTCATATAATATGTCTACCACAGTGGTCGAGGGGTTATCACGGTAACTAGCTACCAGGTTGACTCCGTTTGGTTCCCGGCTCTACAAAGGCAGTATGACTTGTATGATTGCACTGTTGTGGTATGAATATAGCATCACGCAGTTCGATTGAAGAGCCCATCGCGAGAACCAGTTCTAAACCTTAAAGCTTTAGAGGAGCGAAAAAAATACTGCTTTTTTAACATTTTCAAACGGTAAGGTTAAGTCACGATGGTTAGCTAGAAATAATTATGACATATTAAATTGGAAGTGATATTCGTTGTTTTACTTTACTCTCAGTTCATGCACACACTCAATCGAGCTATCGTATTCCTTTCCCCGAGGAAGATGTTTACGCTAGAAACATTCAATACAGGCATTATTTACAAGTAACAGTGTAACTACATTATTATTTACCAAACTTATTGTGAGACTAAATATAGCTACAACGAAATTATATGTGCAAACGCCACAAGGAGTCAATATTATTCAGCATCAACATGCATATCATTTACGATATCAATCTAATTTTATAATCACAAACATTTATTGAAACTTCATTGATCTTCACAACTGTTGTACTCTACATATCCAAATATCGATAATGTAAACGTTACAATTTTTGAGTTCCATCCTGCCTTTTTATACAAGTACTTGATGTGAGTTTTATTGTTAAAAAGTATTGTCTATTCAACACCACGAACAATGTACTTGCGATTTGAAATGCGAACCACCAGAAAATGACACTCTTCTGCCAGACATATACACATCAACAAAAGTGCTGAATCTCCACGATACGTCGTGTCTGTGTGTTTCTATTGTGATCGTTACTGTGCACATGGGACTGCCGTCCTCAGCAGCATGCAGTGCTACCTGCGGGTAGAACGTCGCACTTGAATGGAAGGCAGTATTTCAGCCGAAGTGGAAGCACCCGTCAGAAAGCATTAGAGGCGTGTTTGGACCGATATAGTGAACTTCCATCATGAAACGGACACTGATGACCGTTGATCTGGTCCGCATAATCCTGTTACGACAAGAAGACTTGTCGACCAGGGAAGTAGCTCGACGTGTGCACCGGAGTCTATGTCATGTAGCGTAGGCATGGAGTCTGCTCAGAATGACAGGAAGTGTTGAGGATTTAGCCCTAACCGGCCACCCACACGCGATAACTAGGGTGATGATCACCATCTTCGACTGTTGGTTCGGAGAAACCTATAGATGAGTGCTCCGGAACTAAATTTATAGTTTGTGGGGTCTTCAGGACGTTATTTCTTCATTCAAACTGTCAGAAGAAGATTGCATGATGGTAATCTGCATTCCCGACGACAGTGGTAAGTTCAGTGTCGTACACCAGGACACTATGGACACCGTTACAGATTGGCACGAACTCATGCTGCATGGTCACCACGTGATTGGCATAGGTTGCTGTTTACGACGAATGTCGGTTCCCTTTGAACTCTGACAATGGAAGACAACGTATTTGGAGGGAGCCCGGTAATATCGCACGCCTTCGGGACTGTGTCACACGTGCGGAACAAGGTGGTGGTGCATTGATGTTCTGGGTTGGCTTTATATGGGAACCGTGCAGCCAGCACATTGGAGATAATTTCATGTTAATGGATGAAAACGTGCGTGCCCATCATTCAATTCTCGTGAACAACATCCTTCAACGTGACGGTGTCACCGGCTGCAGTTATCTGCCTGTTCCCAAGATGAAAATGTTTGGAATCGTTTGAAACATTCTGTTGCTGGACGTCCATACCGATCAAGTACGCTGTATGACTTACGCAGAATCGCGTGTAAAGAATGGGACAACCTTGACTAGAGCTACCGGGATGCCACGACGGAACGCATCCTTTTGCCCCGTATTAATGTTTATCATGATTGTTGAGCAAACTCCCCATGTGAAACAGTCAATGCTTTCTTGCACAGAGTTTTCTCTTCTTCTTTCTATGGTTAGGTGAGATGAAATTATTGAAAATTACGTAACCTCATCAATCAGGGCGATGTTTTGTTCTCCATGCCATGGACTACATAATACAAAGGTAATTCAAAACTTTGCAAACGTTTTGTTGATGTGTGTATATCCTCACTCTTTCGTTCCTGGTTTCCGATTGTATCAAGGTTCCCAGTACATCCATATTTAACATACACCTTCACAGCACTGATTAATTTTACGTAAAATAATCCATCTTCATTACAGGAATCATTTTTTCCCTTGCTTGACACAATCGGAACTACGCAGCCCCATCCCGTCGAGCCGTGAATTACAGCAGCGACAAGGGCCCGTCTTCTACGGATGATGTCCACAAGCATAACCTTGAGACAAACCTCCGCCCTAAGTGGGATAAAGCGGTTAACTCTATGCCCAACAACTTTTACCCCCAGCGATTTACTTGGAACTAATTTCTTGGCGTAGGCTGAGTGAAACTGAGGGCCATTTTTCAACTCCCTGACGGCCTTCAGCGTTAATACTACGCTCAAAATCTGTGGGGCTGTCTTGTCTTTGATCCCGTGATAGCACACAGTAAGGAAATGGAATGGATAGAAAATTAGAGCTGCCTCGATGTTGCGTTAGATCTTCGGTTGAGAAGAGTTACGCATTAAAATATAATCAGAGCAATCACGTAGGCTGAGTGTTCCTCGAACCAGCCCTCAGATCCAGGTAAAAATCCCTGACCTCTCCGGCAATCTAACCTAGGGCCTCCGGTTAAGAGGAAGACACGCTACCCCTACACACCGGGGCCGACATATACCATACCAGCCCCTATCACGATTTGTTTCATTATGAAAATACCGAATTGCTACAACTTTAGTCCCTCTCTCATTTCACAGTACTGTGACAAGTCCTTTTCTTTGCAGGCGATGTGTAGCGTTTACAGTGCATTAGGTCTTCTGGTATGAGCTAGAATAAATTTCTTACTTTCATTGACCTGTCTCAGCCTCATCCTTGGCTTTGACAATATGAAAGTGACCGAGGTATGGGCGATGCTAGTAATGCAGTTCCTTATGCAGCCAGTCCCTGTCATGAATGGTGTGAAAACAACAATCATAGTGTTAGTTGGTCATGCATTTCAGTGGGCTTGGCAGACTGATATGTAATAGCAATTTCTGGCTCAGTGAGGAAAGCAACGGGAAATTACCTTACTCCTCATTTCCCTAGTACGCTTCTTCAGTGACGCCTAAGCTATTTATGACAGCTTTTGGCGGAGCTGTGGAGGATCAAACCGGCTTTCGTGCTGAATTCCCAACACACCCAACATACATACGTGACAAGTTCATAATTCATAAACCTTGTTTTATGAATCAATTCCATATACCTTTATTCTCAAAATGATTGCATTCTTTCGTTATTCTTATCAATCCAATTTGAGGAATACTAAGATGTCCGTTTGACTGGCTCACACATTTCATGTGGTAAGTTTCATATCTTCTATATTTAATACCTTTTGACTTTCTGTTAGCAAACTGGCAATATCCAAACGTTTCTCTCCAGGAAGCTGTCTTGGTAGTAACACACATGATAACATTGAGCATAATTGTTCACGATCAAGGAATGATGATGATTAAAAGCTGTGTTGAAGGTACAATTTCATATGATCGTATCATATCAGCATGCAAGTACCTAAGTAACAAAGGAATGAGGACCACGTAAGACAACAGTATGGATAGCCTCGCTACTAAATGGTTTTAAAGTGAGAAGTGACGAATCAGAAAGGGCGCAGTATTATCTGTGAAAACGAGATTATCGCAACGTATGGTTAACTCACGGAAGTTTGCAAACGGCATACTGAATGACAGGGCAGTCCCACATGAAAATAAATGTATTTATTGTACCGATTTGATTATTATCTCTTATGTTTAGAATTTGTTTAGGTGTTACATTTATAACCATGATGATATTCCATACCCTTAAATAATAGCGAGCTCGTCTCCAAGTCATCACCTATATGATTGGTTTCAAAGGCATACTCCTGGACAAAGCGATTTTAATGCTTTTTTGCGTGTGCAATAATCTTTCGACAAGAAAGAAGTAAACAAACATAACAGTGCGCCGTTATTAAAATGTCAAGTGTTCATCAAATGTAATTCTTCAATTAACATTTCGTTATGAACTTACGTAATTTCATATGTAAGTAACCTTACGTTACTCGTTTATCACACTGAGCGAGAGAGCCACATTCCGTTTCATAATTCACAAAGTTGCGAAGGCTATATAAAGCCGCGTTAGCAGGTGCTCTTCCCCACTTGCTCTCCATTTGTTACCATTCGTATTGGTTAGTTGAGGGCGTCACAAAGACAGGAAATATGTTATCGGGTGACTTTCAGCAAAAGTAGAGTTTTTCAAATGTGTTGCTAATTTACAGGTGAAGCTTTCGACTAAATGGCTCATCAGATCAGAAGGAGGAGATATCCAAATACAGCATCCTGCAGAATCGATTTGTTCCAGCATCATGATGGAGTAGATTATTCTCGCTTTCGCCTTGATGTATTCAACTGTCATGAAGAGATATACGAGAGAACTACGGAAGAACTTTAAGAACGCGACCACATCGATAGGGCCAGGACGATTTCCACACTGCCAATGCTGAATCCAGAATTATAATTTTATGTAAACATTTCAAGCCTTCTACACATTAGTACGCTGTAAACTCTTAAATGTACTGACCTCGTAATTAATTTAACGTTTAGAAGTCTATCCTTGTTGCATTTTCTCTTCTTATGGCGTAGTTTGTGTACTTGATTTCTTCTTCCGAAGAATATTACACCCTGCTTTTCAGTCGAGTATCGTGCATTTTTGCATGACATGTTCATTTCGTTGTTGATCTATAATTTCGTCCTTTACGACAATGTATGTTGTCATGGTACGTTCAAGACAAGTTACTGTTTCCTATTGAGATAACGAATAACAACATCAATAATAGACAACACAAATAATCAAGCACACTCTGCCTAAATGAATAATAATAATGACAGTGTATTCCATCTCGTACAATTAAAAGTTACATGACAGAGCGAGTTAGCCCTGCGGTTAGGGGCGCGTATATGTGATCTTGCATTCGGTCCATAGTAGGTTCGAACCCCACTATCGGCAGCCCTGAAATGGTTTTCAGTGGTTTCCCACTTTCACAGCAGGCAAATGCCGGGTCTGTACGTTAATTAGGACCACGACCGCTTCCTTTCCACTCCTATTGTCGCGCATCTGTGCCGGTGCGACGCAAAGCAACTTGTAAACAAATAGATAAATGGTACAGGTCTATATAATTGTTAGTATGAACCTAAGGTAGCATGAATTTGATAGGCCTGCTGTTCTTTAAATAAATTCTTAATGATGTTGAATGTGGTAAAACAATAATAATAATAATAATAATAATAATAATAATAATAATAATAATAATAATAATAATAATAATAATAATAATAATAGTAATAATAATTTCGTGTGGCTATTTCCAGCCGAGTGCAGCCCTTGTAAGGCAGACCCTCCGATGAGGGTGGGCGGCATCTGCCATTTGTAGGTAACTGCGTGTTATTGTGGTGGAGGGTAGTGTTATGTGTGGTGTGTGAGTTGCAGGGATGTTGGGGACAGCACAAACACCCAGCCCCCGGGCCATTGGAATTAACCAATTAAGGTTAAAATCCCCGACCCAGCCGGAAATCGAACCCGGGACCCTCTGAACCGAAGGCCAGTACGCTGACCATTCAGCCAACGAGTTGGACATAATAATAATAATAAACAATAATTGTACACGGGGTACATATTCCTCGGTCAGTTAAACAGCATGCCTCTCATACGGCCATCTATGTAATCTAACTTCAAATAATGTTTTCAACTGTTAGATATTTCTATCATCGGTTTAAGTGAGCCCTGGCGGGATCAACGATAATTAATTCGTAAAGGAAAGTTTATTTTTACAGTTGGCAGACCTTAGGTTTTGAAGATTGTTTTGAACACGTATCAATCCTTCTAGTGGTTCCTTCTTCAATGTCAATCAACCTATTAAAATTCTTGTAAATATTTTCTCTAGCCATTAAAATACTTTTTTGCTATTTGTTTCACGTCGCCAGCCCCCGTGGTGTAGGGCTAGCGTGCCTGCCTCTTACCCGGAGGCCCCGGGTTCGATTCCAGGCCAGGTCAGGGATTTTTACCTGGACCTGAGGGCTGGTTCGAGGTCCACTCAGCCTACGTGATTAGAATTGATGAGCTATCTGACGGTGGGATAGCGGCCCCGGTCTAGAAAGGCAAGAATAACGGCCGAGAGGATTCGTCGTGCTGACCACACGACACCTCGTAATCTGCAGACCTTCGCGCTGAGCAGCGGTCGCTTTTTAGGAAAAATATTATTTTACGTCGCACCTACACAGATAGGTCTTATGGCGACGATGGGACAGGAAAGGTCTAAGAATGGGAAGGAAGCGGCCGTGGCCTTAATTAAAGTGTGAAAATGGGAAACCTCGGAAAACCATCTTCAGGGCTACCGACAGTGGCGTTCAAACCCACCATCTCCCGGATGCGAGCTCACAGCTGCGCGCTCCTAACTCGCCCGGTCCATTAAACATTGTGGGATTCCAGGATTCCAGCCTGTCAGTAAAGAGTTCTGGAAAGGAAACTTCCCCTCAAAATTATTTTAAAAAGCTGGGCGATTTAGGGTTGTATTGTTTGCACTGCTCCAGTTATTTAAGCGTGGCGTGTCCGAAGGGAAGGAGATGCCGCGGGCGACGTTCCAAAGGCCCAGAAACTCAAGGTAATTGCAGATTTTTTATAAACATGTGATATCTCCCATGGATACCTTGAGGGGAAGTTTCAACCTCTTTTATTTCATGTACATTTCTAAAGTTGGTGGTTTAAATGTAGAATTTTGACAAGTCTGAGGAATATGTTCTATTCCCTACTGGTAAATATGTAATGTAAGGGAACAAAGAGTGATTACCCTCTGTTGATTCCGATTCAACTTGGCACTTGTTATTTAATGTTCTCATTTAGTCACCCCAATGTATAATAGGCGTAGCCTCCTTATCTTTGAGCCATAAGCCCACTTAGGATTTATCTACTTCTATAAGGAAGGCAAGAGTTTCGCCCCCTTGCTCCTTGTTTTACACCAAGGCCAATTAGTATGGGCAATTATGCCCCTGTAAATTTATTGATGTATGTAAAGTCTTTCTGGAGTTAGTTATCTTTAGGAACAGTGTGTTATAAACTGTTGACCCATAGATAAGTCCAAACCAGGGCAACGGTGTGTAAATACTTCAATTAATGACAACCACAATGCACCAAAAGAAAATAGAAGTCTCTACGAGGCTGGACTATGATATAATTCGAACGCAGACTCCCCTGTAGTGTAAGGGATTGAAGAAAATTGTGCTCTCGTAAACTTTGTACCTGCCAAAAGCAATCTTATAGACATGATATAGGCTTTTGTGCTTATGCCGTGTCGAGAAAATAAGGTGAAATTCTTTACGTTTCGCAGCGAAGTGTGCTCTGCGTCATCAGAATAAAATCTCGACTGTCCACGAGAAAGGCTTCTTAAACAATGAGCTCTGAATTTAGACGTTATAACAGAAGTGGAAATGGTAGGTTCATTCGTCACCAAATGGCCCTCCGGACGCGGCACAACGGTAGGGTTCGGAGCGGAAGCTGACGGAACCATCAGAAGCCGTCTAAGAGGGTCTCGTAACATGTGTGCGTAACATATGACATTGACAGGTGTATGATATAGACACATGCCTGGAATGAAACATTTGGCGATGAAGAACGTACGAATTTGGAAAACACAGGGACGAAATAACAATAGTGAAGGGACAGGGAAGGGAACTACCTGCGTAAATTCTTAATGGCTAGCAACCAGGCATTACTTAATTGATAGCCAGTGTCCCTGTTGAAATTGTTAGGATTTCTACGTATTTCTCCAGCTTCCCGTATAATCCTGGACCTGTAGTGTCTAGTGTGGGTAAGAGCTCGAGTACCTTGGAACATGACATCATGACACGACGATATAGCGTGCTCAGCTATTGCTGATTTGTCTGGCTGGTTGAGACGAATATTAAGTTCATGTTCCTTGATACGGGTACCAATGGAATGGCATGTTTGGCCGATGTATACCTTACCGCAAGTACAGGGAATTTCGTATACCCCAGGATGTAAAAGTGGGGGACAATTTGTCCTTGGGTTTTACCCAGACTGGGAGCAATTGTACTGTTGGTGCCAAATACGGTTTTCGGAGCACCTTGGCAGGTCGATCTGTGGTGTCGTGAAAGTAAGGCAAGTAGGCAGTTCCCTTCACTTCTTCCTTCTGTGAGCTTTGCTTGGTCGTTTCTCTGGGATGCAGGGCTCTATGAATCTGCAAATCGCGGAACCATTACCCTTGTACGTGACTTTGAGCGTGACCATCTCCACCTGGATATTCGTCTCGCCCTCCTGGCGTGTGTCTTGAGAAAGCCTTATTTTTGTGCTGGATGGTGCTGAGAGTCTGCATGAAGATAGCGATTTGTGTGGGTAGGCTTACGATAGATGATATGTCCTAAGGAGCCGTCCGGTTTCTTTCTTACTAGAACATCCAAGAAAGAAAGACATCCTGCTCTTTTCTGTGTAAATTAGCATTTGTAATTCTCTCAAGTACATGATATTCGGATTTTGAAGTCTTTATTATTGCTAGAGCTGACGAGCTGATTAATATAGTTGTTATTCATTCAATTTTTTTATATATCAATTTTTAAGAAGAGAAAATGGGAAGGAATAACATTTCAAAATGTGTAGTTTTAAGTTATGCTCTAGTTAATTCCTTGTCCACTCATTCAACTCTCAAGCTTCTTACACCCCTGTGATCCACGATATTTCCTTAACTTGTGGTAGCTTAGCGTGATCGAATGGGACTGAACAAAGTCCCTTTTCGGTTTTCTCTAAAATTTGAATTTGAACACTAGAAACTTTTCGGTTTTCCGATTTTGCAATATCTATTCCAAAATTTCTTTCATTATGGTGGCCCTAGAGCGGGTCTTGTTTTTGGTATTTGCGCAAGGAAGAAATAATTTATGAATTAGCTATTATAAAGGTTCAGTCTGGCGGCATAGTGCAACAGACGCGTCTAGACTCAAAGATTCTTTAGACTTTACCCATTTGTATTCCGGATTATGTAGAGAATGAAGTTGGTAAGGCTTTATCCACGATCACCACCAATATTGCTACTTTCGTATCTGTTGTGATATTTTTTGAAGGAGGCGAGCCGTCCGGTAACAACTAAAACGTGTTCAGAGTAGACTCTTTCATTTTTATAATAGAATGGGTGATCTGTTTTCTCTTAAGCTTAGCGAAGAAAATTCTAGTATGGCTAACACCTTGCGTCAACATATTTCCGAGCTGTCCAGCAAGGTGGACCGTTGTTGTCTGGTTTCGTTATTGGGAAGAGTAATAATGTTGCCCCATCTTAAGTGTTTTTATTCTTCCAGGGTGATTATCATTTTGGTTGCGTGACCTTGATCTAGTCGTTCGGACCTGGTGTTATCTTAACACGCGTGCTACTTCTCACCTTCCTAATCGGTTATCCATTTAAGGTGTAGTTTGTTCCTTTTGCGATATCGTTGTTTACGCCCGTGTGGTATATTTACAGGTGAAGACCTACCCTTCTACAACTGTTGCTGCGGCTTTAGACCACCTGCTGCTTGACCCTTTGCTAAGCTTAATTGGTTCTCGTTTCTAGTTTGTTAGCTACCGTTGTAATATATGTTTATTTCCTTGCACGATCTGTCCACAATATTTTTTGGTCGACCACTTCTATTTTAATTTCTTGCCATGTATGACATGTGTGTCGTTTATGACATAGCCATCCGTAAAAGAAGCTTTCTTTTTAGGTTGGAAATTGGTTTCCTCTTGGCATATACCCTTCCCAGTGCAGGCCCTGTACCTATTCTATGACGCGGTCTTTCTAATTTCGTACACTGGGTCGCAGTTTTCTCTGATTTTGCGTCAAGTGGTGAATCGTACGTAACCTAAGTCATGTGGAAATGATTTCTGCGGTGCCGTATGAATTATTTGTTTCATTCGCTTAGGATTCTTCTATTCTTTCTCCTTTTGAACCCACTCCGGCTCGAGATGGATTATATGGGGTAGTAACTTCGGCATACTTGAATTGTGCTCATGTATGTTTACTGGGTTGTCCCTTTCTTCTTCCCTCGCTGGATACATATCTTCCGTCAGTTCCTTATTGGCGTTGATTGCTTAACATGGGGCTTCTTGCTTGTGTTGGAAATGAGTTTCTATCCTGAATTTCGTCCCGCTGTCTGGCCTTCCTGCTTTGGTTCACCCATGATACCCATTTTATTTGATTATTTGTAGGGATATATTTCTTGTGAAATGAGACTTTGTACGGGAGTTCTATGCTCCTTTCTTGAATATACATTTTCATTTTTGAGATTAGGATATTTATGATGTACGAGGATGAGAGAGTGTATTGGGAGTATGTTGCTCCTTTTTTTGAGTATTGATACATCCCTCTTGATATTCTTGGTGTATATTGTGAGGTTGTGGCGTAACCTCGTTCCTTGTGTAATTGTAGTTTTGTGCTTTGTCATTTTGACATGGGTGTGATGAGGTCATATCGGAGTGATTATACCTGGTAGGACATTTATAGCCATACAAGGCAATTTTAGTCTTTTGTATTCATCTGTAGAGCCCTGAGCATGGACCGTTCACCCCGTGGGAACTCTTCTGTTTTAATACTGTCATGTATTTATGAGGTAGTAAACAATGTTGTTGTTGAGAGAATGTTGTTTATCATTATGAGATTTTCGATTTTGCCGCGAGTAGCTTCTGGGTAATATGTGCAAATATCCCTTTAAATTCTTCCATTGAATTTCATTGTGATTTAGACATGGCATCACTCCCTCCTAGGCTGTTCTGGAATTTCGGTATTTTTTCGACTTTTCCGTTTCTATTTTTATTGTTCTTGTGATGAACTTCGGTTTCTCTTTCCTTATTTAGTGGCTTGGCATCCAAGGTATTACCGTGGACGAAGTCCCACCAATTGAAATGTTGGAGATCAAGTCATGGTTAAAAATTTTGTTACCGCGGGCAAGCTTATTCATAGATGTCTCGGACCTCGGTTATTCTAGATTTCCCCACTCTTGTTACCCTTTAGGTGAGTAATCCGTAGACCGAAAGGATTTTTTCGTGTTCAGCTGTCTCAAGTAAAATCTGCGGGAAGACCTTTTGCTGTTTCATTATATGCCTCCAAGTGATTAAGTCGATGAATTAATTATATATCTTTCCTAATGATATTCATAAGTTTATGTATTACTAGAAGTAAACATGAGGAGGCCTTCTTCCATTTTTGGTTACCAAAATTATGTATGTATACATACTTTTGCTCAAATTATTAAGTACGCGGCTGTGAGCTTGCATCCGGGAGATGGTAGGTTCGAATCCCACTATCGGCAGCCCTGAAAATGGTTTTCCGTGGTTTCCCATTTTCACACCAGGCAAATGCTGGCGATGTACCTTAATTAAGTCCACGGCCGCTTCCTTCCAACTCCTAGGCCTTTCCTATGCCATCGTCGCCATAAGACCTATCTGTGTCGGTGCGACGTAAAGCCCCTAGCAAAAAAAATTATTTGTACGTTGTAGCTTAATTTTTGTTTTGTTAGTAAAATTACTTTTATGATCTTCCCTTCTACACATTCTAATCCATTCTTCCATTAATGCTCCATTCTTCAAACCTGAGTCAGAAACTTCATGCGTTCCTCCTTCTAAGTCGCCATCGTTAGCTACACCATCTCTAGCAATGTTTGAAAAACAGTTACTGTCACCAAAATGGAATGTTATGGAATGTTACAGTGCCCAAATTTCATCCGAGGCCATGTCATATCAAACTGGGAGAGATGCCGGCGCGGGGTATGGTCCCGCCTCTTTCCATCCTGGACTCCATATAAACTGCCTCCTTTGGGACTGTATTCATTGAGAGATGCTGAGAGGCTGGAAAAACCTGGGCTGTCTTCACCCTGGCTTCAGCCCTCAATACATCGTGAGGATGGTATCTCAGTGTACCTAAAGGGTCAGAGCGACCCATTCCAAACATCGGAAGCGGCGGCCGTTTTTGCCGTCAAACCTGGGCACTACAGCCCGGACTTGGACTACTTCGACAACACGATCAAGACTACCTTATTTCAACAATCAAACAAGAAAGGACTCTCTATCCAGCTACACTATAACTTATATATGATTCTTCAGAATTTATGTATCACAAGATTAAATAGATCAAGCTGTTTATGCCATTGCAAAACCTCACGCGGTGGAAGTCTGTACCGGGGGTACACCTTCTCCGGTCAGTTAAACTGCGCGCCTTCTATAAGACCATCTATGTACTCTAACTGGAACTTATGTATTAAAAGATACTTCGGTTTTCAGCTGTTAGATGTCTCTGTCATCGGTTTAACTGTCCACTCCGGCGGGATCAACGATAATTAATTCTTACAGGAAAGTTTATTTTTACTGCTGGCTGATTTTAGATTTTGAAGATTGTTTTGTTCACGTATTAACAACCTCTCAGAATTCTTGTAAATATTTTCTCTAGCCATTTAAAATTGGGGGCGTGTACAGGAATCGATCCTATCAGTAAAGATTTCTGGAAACTTCCCCTCAAAATACTATAAATTGGGCGCATTAGGGCCGTACTGTCCTCATTGCTCCAGTTATTTGAGTGCGGCGTATCGGAAGGAGGGCTGGGGCCACGAGCGGAGATTGGAAGGCCCAGCAACTCAAGGTAATGGCAGTATTTTCATAAACTTGTGATAGCCCCCGCGGATAGCTTGAGGGGAATATTTCAACCTTTTATTTCATGTACATTTCTAAAGTTGGCGGTTTAAATGTAGATTTTTCGGCAGGTATGAGGATCTCTTCTGTTTCATTTTCAGAAATATGTAATGTAAGGGAACAAAGAGTGATTACCCTCAGTTGATTCCCATTCAACTTGGCATGGGGTGACTAAAGTTTCTGAAGTTCTAAAATACTTGACTCTTATTTGGTATTTAATGTTTCTTATCTAGTCACCCCGGTGTAGAACAGGCTTAGCCTCTGTATCATTGGGCCATACGCCCACTTAGGGTTTTATCTATTTCTATAAGGGTGGCAAGAATTTTGCCTCCCAGTTTTTGTTTATGGCCATTTATGTTCAACCATTTTCTTTTACACTAAGGCCAATTAGCATGGGCATTTATGCCCCTGTAAATTGATTGATACGTGTATTTTTTTTCTGGAGTCAGTTCTCTTTAGGAACAGTGTGTTACAAAGTGTTGAGCCACAGATAGATAAGTCCAAACCAGGGCAACGGTGTGTAAATACTTTAATTAATGACAACTTATAGATTGTAAGTGCACCATAAGAAAATCGATGCCTCTTCGAGGCTGGAATGTGATATAATTGGAACGCAGACTCCCTTTCAGTGTAAAGGATTGGAGCAAATTATGCTCTCGTAAATTTTATACCTGCCAAGAGCAATCCAGCTCTTTCCTGTGTAAATTAGCATTTATAATTCTATCAAATTTTGTACATGATATTTGGCCTTTTAAGTCATTGTTATTGCTAGAGCTGACGAGCTCATTAATATTGTTGTTATTCATTCAAATTTTCTATTAATCAATTTTAAAGTAGAAAAAGATGGGAAGAAATAACATTTCACAATTTTTTGTGTTAGGTTATGCTCTAGTTAATACCTACTCACGCTTCCTACACCTCTATGATTCACGACGTTTCCTTAACAATAATCATAATAATAATAATAAGAAGAAGAAGAAGAAGAAGATGAAGAAGAATAGTAATATTAATGCGTGAGAATGCATACCTACGTGAAAGTTTTCCTGTGCGTGTGTCTTGACAGAGATAATTACTCTCGTACTTATTCGTGATTCTGATGGAATATTCCAATGGAATTTGTCATTGTCGAGTCACCAAGCTGTTCTTTGTGCAAATTTGTGCGATGTGTGACCACATACTTTGACTCATTACATTTTTGTGTCCTGAGCACATCCTTCATTGGTAATTGTGGGTACCAGAGACCAAACGGAACTTGTGTTTTCCTTTCTTTTTTTTTTTTTTTTGTTGATGTTGACATCACGGTTTTGCCTTCTACCTATGAAACCCTTCCTCCATAGCTACTTGTTAGTTTGTTCATTGTTAGTCATCCGTTGCCTTTGATTATTTAGTTTACCATGGGCCTGGGAGATCCTACCTTACCGACGGAGTAACTGTTCTTAGTGCTGTGTGATTTGAAGATTTTAAATATATATTGAGATTTTCTGTAATATTTGATATTTTTATACTATCCGCGCTTCCTGTAGTTTATAGCATTTGTTAACAATTTTAATTTGAACGTTATGTATGGCAGAAAGTTCCGAAGCTCTGAATAAAAGAATTATAAGAATAATTTGAAGGGAAAGTGGACATAACTGATATTGAAGATAGTGAAGATGAAGATTATCGTGCTGAAAGTGCGAATTGTAGTGACACCGAACATGAATATATTGCCAGTGAAGTTGAAGACGATGATGATTCATCATCTATTCCTCAGTCAACGGATTAATTGTTCTTGTGTAAGGAAAAAGAACACAAAATGGATAAAGCATTTACAACCTAGAAATGTTAGGACCAGGTGAAAAAACATTAACGCAACTAGGTTACCAGGCGTTAAACGTGTAGTTCGGAATGCTTCGACAGAGGACACATGGAATTTATTTGTAGATGACGAAATGATATATATGTTTGTTAGAGGAGCAAACAAATGTTCTGATAAAGTAGTAAATAATTATACAGAACAGTATTGTATACGCCACAGATATGTATTACAAATAGAGGGCTTTATTGGTTTACTGTACATGGCTGAGTTATTACGAGTTGGTCGCGTGAAACTTGAAGGGTTATGGGAGAGTGTTGAAACCGGAGTTGATATGTTTTGGGCAACGATGTCTTTGCAAAGATTTGGATTTTTATATCGGTGCTTGAGGTCTGATGACGATGGTACCCATTTTGACGAGAGAAGAATGACTAATAAATTAGCTGCAATTGGAGACCTTTTTGAAACACTTGTGTAAAGCTGTAAGAGTAATCATTCTCTTGAAACATTTGCAACAGTAGACGAAACCTTAGTAGATTTTCGTGGAAAATATTGCTTTCGCATTTATATGCCTAATACACCTGCAAAATAAGGTTCGAATGTGTACACACTTGCATAACAAACCTTGAAGTATATGTGGGTAATCAACCTTCTGGATCATTTGTTGTGAGTAACAAACCTTACGGTGTTGTTCCACGGATTTGCCAGCCTATACGTGGTTCTGGTCGAAATGTAACTTTAGATAACTGGCTTAATAGTTATCCACTTGTGACACGCTTGCTTGAATATTATAACTTAACAATTGTAGGAACAGTTCGAAACAGAAAACGGCATTTGTTAATAGTAAATGGAGAATTTCCTTTAGCTCAATCTTCGGGTTTGAAGAAGACTGTACACCGGTACCTAATGTACCAAACAAGAAAAATGTGTTATTTTGATCTCAAGTGTGCATTTAGATAAAGATACAGGAGAACAGAAGAAGCCAGAAATGCTGACATTCTATGATTCGACAAAAGAGGGAATTTATACTGTTGATCAGTTGCGTGAAGAATACGACGTCAGTAGAAACAGCGACAGGTGGTTCCTAACAATGTTCCTTCATGTATTCAATGTTGCAGCTATAAATAGCCATATCAATCACTCTGCTGATAATCAGAGAAATGTATCTCAGAGGAAATTTCTAATGAATTTGCTTTTGTCAATTGTAAAACCCTGTTGCGAGAACAGGGTTCTAAAAGTGCGTAACGACATTGAGTTACGAAAGACAGAGACAAAGTTGGTCGCCATCACACTGGAAAATTCACCTATCCCTGAAGTGAACAAATGTGGAAGGTACTACACCTGCATGGACAGCTAAACCAAATACCACTGCAAATTCTGCAACAAATGGTTGTGTTTATCTCATGCAGTAACAATATACATCGAATGTTTGGTGCACAATAAATGTCAATAAATGTTTGTAAGGGCTTCCTAACAGTATCGTAATTCACTTAAGAGTTGGTTTCGCATTGCCTGATTGTTAATGACTTGAGTATTTTGTGTCATTCTGTAACATTAGAGCTAACTTTAAAGAATCCCTAAAATGCTTAAATAATATACATGAACCTGCTTTAATTCTTTTATTTCAATATACAGTTGTTTATATCAAGTAATAAATATAGAGGAACAATAATATCAGACGGTAAAATGTTTCCTTGTGGTTCTTCAAAGCTCAGGCCATAATTCGAATTGTGGGTCTGGCAGAACCAACCTTACTACTGACGTAAGTGTTTCTCACCTTACCAATGAAGGGTTAAGAACGATACTGTAGGTGGAATGCACTGATTTTAAATCATTGTGAGAGATTAATCAGGCTGACCAGTACCACATCAATTACGGCATATTTAAACTATCATGTAGGCAGGGTAACCAACATTTTTATTTCGCAGGATCATGCCATCAATATCATGTTCTGAACAGCATTTTTAATTCGAATGTTGCAAACAGTTAACGGTATCCCGACTCCTTTCTATTGCTGATCACATCTGCTGAAAGGCTAACCTCCTCTGTATCGCTCTTAATCTCTTCCACCCATTTCGTTGCAGCCTTCAATCCTACAATATACTTAAAGATTTTCTTCGTCAAACGCTACTCGTCCATCCTCACCAGATGTCCATAGAAATTCAATCCTTGTACCTGAATTGAGACAGTGGTGGTTCAGTGTGTCTGAAACCCATATGCACCCAGCTTCCATGTTCACTGATATTGATAGGAATCTGCCGACTTTCCCGCACTCAGCCTTGGTGTTGCAGACTTGGAGTCAAAATATCTTCAGTAGGAGTGTTCGGAATGACAGGAACAAGTCTGAAAAATCCTTACCCACAAAGAAAAGTAATAATAGTAATACTGTGACGAAGAGAAAAAGAAGAAGAAGAACCATATTTGATCGAGTAACGTGCTATGAATATTCTCATAAAGAGAAGGAAACCTTCTCTCATCATTCCTGTGGAGACATTCAGATGTTTGTTTTGAAGGAGAGTAAAAACCATGTCAGCGACTGATATTATTTTAACGGATACGACCTGTTATGACTGGTGGTTAACCGAGAACATCAAGTCGTTCCTTTTCTATGATTCTCCAACCCTCTCAACACACAAAAGGAAGCCCATTTAATCGAGTAAGCCCTCAGCCAGTATTGGTTCTTTCTTTCTCCACCGCTTTCCCTAAAGGAGAAAAAGAAAGAAGGAAAAGAAGAAGACATGTTGGATCGAGTAAGTCCTCAGCCAGTTTTATTTTTTCTTTCTTTCCCCGCCACTTTCCTTGAAGTAGAAGAAGAAAAAAGAAGAAGAAGCTATATTGGATCAAGTAAGTCCTCGTATAGTGTCATTTTTATTTATTTATTTCCCCACCCTTTTTCCCGAAGGAGAAAAAGAAAACGAAGAAGCAATATTCGATCGAGTAAGTCTTCAGCCAGTGCTTATTTCTTTCTTTCGCCATCGCTTTCCCTGAAGGAGAAGGAGAAAAGAAGGCAAGGAGGAAGCTATGTTGGATCGAGTAAGTCCTCAGCCAGTGTACATTTTTCTTTCTTTCAACGCCACTTTCTCTGAAGGAGAAAAAGAAAAGAAGAAGCAGCCATATTTGATCGAGTAAGTCCTCAGGCAGTGTCCTTCTATCTTTCTCCACCGCTTTTCCAATACTCCAATGGGGCCACTAGTACGAACCAGAACGCTTGGTGGTATTTATCTCAGGAGATAGAGCACGTACCAGTCCGCTTATGGGTGCATTAAAGGTCCTCGATCTGTTTTTTTCTTCCATGATCCATCAGTATCTCCCAGTGGTCTAGAATTTTTCTCAACATTCTCCTTTCCTTCGCTTCGAGTTCCTGAAATTCACCTTTCTTATTCAATGTTAGGCACACCGAGCCCTACAGACACTCTGATTTGACTACTGTGCAATAGCGTCTGAGTTTAGCCTTGTAGTATATTGCTCACTAGTTCTAATTATTCCAAGTTATTTTGTAAGCCAGTTCCAGCTCTTGCTTTATTTGGTTTTTTACCCAGCCCAGATATTTGAACTTCTCTGTTCTTTTTATGGTCCCATGTTTAATTTACTTGACTTTCTCCTTGATATCTGTATTACACGTACTTTGTCTTCTGATAGGAGACTTTATGACAGGTATTCTCAGCGATTTCATGAAGACAATCCAGCATATTTTGAGCATCTTCTCGGCTACGGGTTAAGATGGAAAGGTCGTCAACGAAAGCTTAAAATTCCAGGTTCTTTCCTTTCCTCCCTTTATTTCTTCCACTTTCAAAACCTTCTCCCAGATTCTCATGAGTTTCTTCTGAAGAAGATCGGTTATAAACCGTTTCCATGTCTGACTCCTGTCTTCATTTCAAAAGGACCAGAGATTTCTTCGAAGAACTTGGCTTTCAAGATAGTGTCCGCCAGAGTTTGTTTTAAGACTCCTCTCGCTTCCCTATCAATCCAAAACACACCTATGGCCTTAGAAAAACATAGTCGGTCAATTGAATCGTACAACTTCCTAATACGAAATACTACTACGGAACACTTCCCGAAAACTTCCCATTTCTCCTCTCTCATGTTGGAGCTCTTCCAGAGCTTCTCGAAGCTCTTGTTCTCAGAAAACTTTTGAGGTTGAATATATGTTCTGCACACGAGCTCCCTTTTTTAAATCCAGCTTGATATTCATCAATGATGTGGTCTGCTTGTTTATCGACTCTGCTCAACGTGACTTTGGAGAGTAGATTGCATGTGACTAGAAGTAAATAGAACCATTCGTAGTTATTCATGTCTGTCCGGTTACTTATCTTATGAAGTAGATGTATTAGGGCACATTTCCTCCCTTTCTGGATATTTTCAGTTTCACAGGTTTCTTTTTTTGATGCGGTGGACTGTTTCTGCTTCTATTTCTTCACCAACCTTCCAAATTTTTGCGATGATGCCGTGCTCACCTGGCGCTTTGTTCTTTTTTAAGTTCGCTGATTATGCGCTTGACCTCATCCAGAATCGGTGACTTTGAATCCTGCTTCTCACGGAAGAAATTCTTAGTTTAAAATTTTTTCATAGGCTCTTCGCACTTTCGTAAGGTCTTTGATGTAGTTAGTCAGAATGTGACAGATTTCCTCGTCGTTCCTCGCTTAGGTTCCAACTCTTTGTTTGAAGCACAAAGTTGGAGGTTGATATCCCCGCGGAAACTCTTTGAAAGTTCTGTAAAACCATTTTAATATTTGTTCCACTTTCAGGTATAATCTATTACTACATGTTTTATTTTTCAGGTATTTTATAAATTGTATTTTTTCCTAGTTTCGATTGACTAAAGAACTTGACAGTTATAAAAATAAAAATAAGTCATATGTTTTCTTCTTTCCAAAACTTCTTCTAACTTCTCCCCGCTATTTCTGTCATCTGATGACCTTGGCTGCTCTTTTCCTCTCTTCCCGGAAATCTTGTCATTTCTCCTCTCACATGTTAGAGAGCCAACTCTTCCAGGCTCTCAAGAGCTCTGTCGCACGCTTCATTCTTCCATCTGTGTTTTCATTTCCTTCGCGGGTTTCTCAGAGCTTCTGAAACTTTTGTCACTGACTAACTGATTTCTTCCCGGCTGTTCATGTACAACTTGGATAAGTTTTCAACATATTGTCTTTGTTTTGTTCAGAGTCCCTTTATTAATTGAAAGCTTCCTGTTGGTTCTAGGCTTGGGTTTGTTCTGGATTCTTACTTTGATCTCTGAGAGATAGTGGTCCGAGTTGACGCTTAGGGTTGTTCTTACTTTCAGATTCAAGATTACACTTCAGTTTTAGGCAGTTATTTTTACGATGTCGATTGCTACCAGCATTCTATTAGGCGATATCTAGGTTTTCTTATTACACGGGAGTGCCTGGAATTATATGGACACGAGTTCCAGGTTGAATTATTTAGAGAAGCCAATTAATGTATGCCGTTGTGATTTTTATGACAGTGTGTTCAAGGTATTTTGCCACCCTTATTCTTCATTCATCCTTTTACTATGCAAGTGACCCTGATCTTACAATCACTGTTCATTACTCGACTGTTACGTTTCTTCCTGATTTATGACTAATAATTTTGTAATTTCTTTGGGTGTTTGTGTTATTTCATGGAATTCTATTTCTAGGTTGTTGGAGATTATTTTATCCTAGCAACATTTTATCATTCGTGGAACGTGTGTGTTTTCATTGTATCGCCGTAGTTATTTTTGGTTGTTCTATGTGTCCTTGTATTTCTTTTGAGCTGATAATTTACGGATTGCATTTTGTTTCATGATGTTGACCTCCTCTATTCGGAGCATCGTGTCTGTTATCTACAGAGTTGATGTAGTCACTCCTTTCTTCATGCAACGTTGCTGCATGTGTCCGGTACCAACGTTGAATTATTGTATTTTTGTACAGCAAATTTCGATACCTAATTTAAAATTTCTATAAATGTAATGTTTTAAATATATGACTCGAAGTTACGATTAGCTGCTGAATTTATCCAGTTCACTAAGATGTGCATAGAGTTATTAATAAATAATACCCAGAGCTCTAATTATTTCCGGCTTCAGATCTCACGGTAAATTCAGAAATTAACGCTGAATTAAATTTACGTCATATTGGACGTATTTCGTTTAATTTGACTAAAATTCAATTGTAATATTTATTTGCACTTAAGTTCGTTATTCCAGAGGATGACGTGGGGAATAACCTTCTTGATAAATCTACGGAAATCAGATACCTATTTTGAAAATAGATAGGTAATCTTGGCATTATAACATGCTAAGTGGTATTTGTGTTAATTCCGTTCGTTTTATAACGACAATGTAATAATATAATTAGATTATTTAGTTTAAACGGACTTTGAGTGGGATAGGATTTAACGTAACCATAGTGATAAGATAGTAGGCCTCAACAGACTTCATGTTATAGAATAAACAGTCCATTATTTACAAACTTCATACATGGTTTCACGATATTTACTACTGGCAAAAATGATTGCGATTGGACTAGACAAAAGGGTGACTGAATGGGTTGCAATATTTCTAGAAAATAGATCTCAGAGAATTAGAGTAGGTGAAGCGTTATCTGACCCTGTATTAATTAAGAGGGGAATTCCTCAAGGCAACATTATCGGACCTTTATGTTTTCTTATATATGTATAAACGATATGAGTAAAGGAGTAGAATCAGAGGTAAGACTTTTTGCGATGATATTATTCTCTATAGAGTAATAAATAAGTTACAATATTGTGAGCAACTGCAACGTGAACTCAAAAATGTTGTGAGATGGACAGCAGGCAATGGTATGTTGATAATGGGGTTAAAAATCAGGTTGTGAGTTTCACAAATAGGAAAAGTCCTCTCAGTTTTAATTACTGCGTTAGTGGGGTTTAAATTCCTTTTGGGGATCATTGTAAGTATCTAGATGTTAATATAAGGAAGGATCTTCATTGGGGGTAATCACATAAATGGGATTGTAAATAAGGGTACAGATCTCTGAACACGGTTATGAGGGTGTTTAGGGGTTGTAGTAAGGATATAAAAGAGAGGGCATATAAGTCTCTGGTAAGACCCCAACTATAGTATGGTTCCAGTGTATGGGACCCTCACCAGAATTACCTGATTCAAGAATTGGAAAATATCCAAAGAAAAGCAGCTCGATTTGTTCTGGGTGATTTCCGACAAAATAGTAGCGTTACAAAAATGTTGCAAAGTTTGGGCTGGGAAGAATTGAGAGAAAGAAGGAGAGCTGCTCGACTAAGTGGTATGTTCCGAGCTGTCAGCGGAGAGATGGCGTGGAATGACATTTGTAGACGAATAAGTTTGAGTGGCGTCTTAAAAAGTAGGAGAGATCACAATATGAAGATAAAGTTGGAATTCAAGAGGACAAACTGGGGCAAATATTCATTTATAGGAAGGGGAGTTAGGGATTGGAATAACTTACCAAGGGAGATGTTCAATAAATTTCCAATTTCTTTGAAATCATTTAGGAAAAGGCTAGGAAAACAAGTGATAGGGAATCTGCCACCTGGGCGACTGCCCTAAATGCAGATCAGAATTGATTGATTGATACAATACCTTTATGCCCTATAAGTAATTTACCATGCTCAATTCTTCGCAATATTTAGAAGCTGAGCTCTCACTGATTGATATCTCATGCTATTTTTTTTTTGCTAGGGGCTTTACGTCGCGCCGACACAGATAGGTCTTATGGCGACGATGGGATAGGAAAGGCCTAGGAGTTGGAAGGAAGCG
Organism: Anabrus simplex; assembly: GCF_040414725.1. Classification (NCBI taxonomy): domain Eukaryota; kingdom Metazoa; phylum Arthropoda; class Insecta; order Orthoptera; family Tettigoniidae; genus Anabrus; species Anabrus simplex. The sequence continues at coordinate 596,712,160 of NC_090266.1, forward strand.
TCTGTGGCCTTAATTAAGGTACAGCCCCAGCATTTGCCTGGTGTGAAAATGGGAAACCACGGAAAACCATCTTCAGGGCTGCCGATAGTGGGATTCGAACCTACTATCTCCCGGATGCAAGCTCACAGCCGCGCGCCTCTACGCGCACGGCCAACTCGCCGGTCTCATGCTATCCCTGGTACAAAGGGGCATTCTAGGCCATCAGGAAAAGGAATATCCTCTCATCGTCGTCCCTCAGATGTATCGAGGTACAACCTTCCTCAGATGCTCCTCGATGGTCTTAGTGTACCGCTCTAGCATGCCGTCCTATTGCGGGTGGAGAGGTGCCGAGGACGTCCTTACGTTACGATTTTACTTCTAGCCTTAACCGATACGTCGCTTTACGTTTATAGAAAGCCTAAACATTTTTTTTCTTATTTTAAATAAGTTATATGTAGATGTTAAATTAATTAGTATTAGAGAAACATCCGTCAATCAATTTAACACTGTTCGTACACATTAACACATAACGGAAATAGTGGCCATAGCATTGCCTTCGCTGGCAATGTGGTATTCCAAACACTTACAAAATGCACATTTAACATTCTCAGTACAAGGCGAAAGTGGAATTTCACACCTTCACGGAGTGCAATAATTGTCTGTGTAACTGAGACCGTAACTGAAACGAACACTAATCTCTCGTCAGAAACTATTGAGCATTTCGTCATGTATGTTCGGTATTCAGCACGAAGGTTGACTTGATCCTCCACAGTTCCGCCAATAGCTGTCATAGATAGCCTAGGGGTCACTGAAGAGGCATACGGTGAAATGAGGAGTGAGTTAGTTTTCCGTTTCTTTCCTCACTGAGCCAGAAGTTGCTATTACATACGAGTCTGCCAAGTCCACTGAAATGCATACACCAACCGACCCTATGAATCATA